>NC_087518.1:41985314-42285314 GCF_963921805.1 Phalacrocorax carbo | reverse complement strand
TTCACCTGCACCTTAAGGGCCTAAGTCGTGCCAGTCACGGTGACTGTTCTACAGGAAATCCTGCAAAGTGCTGCCCAGCTGCAGCCCCTTTGTTCCACTTTTGGCCACGAGAAGACCCTTGGCCTAAGGTTCCTCTGTCCTGTGGTAAAGGCAGTGCGTACTCCACACTGCAGCTGCATTACAGATCTAGTCTGTGGAAGCATCAGCTCTGGCCTACGCAGCCTCGGGCTTTCTGGTACTAGGCTGACTGACCTTGAATGCAATTGAATACCAGGCTTCAGAGTGTATTTTCAGACCTTCAGAAAATACTAATTCTTAATTCAATTTCTGTCTTAGTTTCACAGGCTTCCCAAGTAGGCCAAGAGGGCAACTCATATCTTGGTTGCATGCAGGACTTCAGAGTACTGATGACCGTTGCCTCTCTTCCAAACACTACGTAGGGACATTAACTCAGTGCAGACAGTTCTGATGCCTGGCAAAACATCAAACACCTGGCCTTTAGTGTTACGTTAAGAACTTCAGTAAGCATACTGTTTGCAAACACAAGCTCTAAGCCTCCATCCAGTAATAATCTATTTGAAAAAAAAGTCCTTCAGCACCACCTTTGCTGCTTTTAGAGATGTTGTGCACCACAAAAAGGCTGCTGGAGAGACCTTGTTAAACTTCTGCTGGAAAGAAACCTAGGATTTAACTGGAAGGACCTTGGTGGAACTAAGGAACTGTTGTTTGTGTCAGCATCAGCAGCTTTTTCCAGATTAAAAAGATGGAAGAACTGAACTTCAGAAAAGCCCCTATCACAAATGCCTAGAAGTCGGGTTTGCACAAACTAGAACATATGGTTCATCCTTACAGTCAGCTTATGTATCAGTTCATAAGAAAGAGGCCAACAGATTTGTTAGATAAAAGGGCTGTTCCCAATACCTAAGCCCAACCCCTGCATCCACCTCATCACTTCCCTGACAACTGAGTACTTGCTGTAAGTAAAGGTAATTATGGTATTTGTTCCATTTGCTCTCACGGAATGGAGACTCTCGAAAGAAACTCAGTTTCTGAATAGATTTACTTATAAATTCATTCAGTTCACTTAATAAATTTCTGCTTAGCCAGTTCACGAGACTTACTTTTCCCAGAAAAGGTATAACGACATTTCTTCCCTGCAGGTGAGCAAAAAGTTGGGCTGAGAAAAAAACCTATGTTTTTTAGGTTAGAGTTTTCACAGTCAGAAAAATCCACAGATATATTCCTGAAAATATACATCTGAAGTCTGGTGTATTGCCCTTTTCCCAGAAGACCCCAAAGGAGGAGGAAGGATAGGTAGGAGACACACACCCAAGTATGTCTAAAGGTCAACACAACACAATACAATCGTATTCTACTTTATTTCAGAATGAGGTAGAAATATATTGTAAACTTGATTTACCCTCACTCACAGCAACCCACCAGCAGTCCAGACCCAAGCTATTTAGTTGCTTACACACAAAGACTCAATACAAAGCCCAAACTCAAACTGACATGAATTGGGATAAACTGTGGAATATTATGTTCTTACCATTTTATCTGCTTTGAGAAGGAACTCTGCTTATTAAGGAGGCATCTGTACTTTGCAACATTCTGAAATGGGATTTTATGTTTCACTGTACATACACTGTATTCAAAAAATTGGATTGGCGAGCAGGAACTCAGTATTACTTCGTCCCCGATCTCTCCAGCTTTGCTTTCATTAGTAATTTCAAGTGGCATTAAATGAAAATCCATTAAGTTAACCCTGATCTAGTCTCTTGGAGAGCCACCACTACTGTCGCAAAGAGCGCAAACTTCCGGCACTTGCATTAAAAACAATATGAAAGTTACAATGTTTAGAACTAAACTTAATAGTGGTGATCATACTTGCCCATGGGCTTGGCAGGATGAATAACACCACAGAAAATAAAGTATTTGTTATTTCATTATGAGGTACAGTCTGAAAATAGTTTTCCTTAACACTGCAACTATTTGATCTGCTATAACGCTTTCTTGTTTCTTGGACAGCAGACGGAGCCACGGACATGATTTACGTCAGTGTTTTTCTTTTTGGGAAGCAAAGTATTAGTCTAATTTGTAACAACCAGCTTAAGTAGCTTTCCTGCTCAGAATGTTATCTTCACTCCCTGAAACTCTGAACCTATTAAATTTTCCTTTAAAATATGCATATTGCAACCTACACATTTATTCTCAACACACATAAAGCATGTTTTGGACTGCAACATACCAACCAGATTTCATCTCTTGGCAGCTGCTTTACAGTTTGCTTACATTCTATTCAAAAACATTTTGTTTACTGTAAATGCTAGTCATGGACAAACAATGATGCTGTTTTTTGTGCTAGTCACACAAAATGATATACTGAGTCCTACACAATGCTGCCCATTGAGCAAGGAATGTTTTGTATTAAGTTGTTTTAAGTAGAGGTTGCTTATGTAAAGTAAATAAATTTCATGCCTCACCATGTGATGATAATGTGACATTCCATCTGTATCAAGCCACAGAACAGTCATAAGTTTTAAGTCTTGAGCATAACTAATTAAAAATAATTATGAAAAACCACATCCAAAACTAAAAAGCAAAGTAAAACATCTCCAAATGCTTTTCTTTATCACATACTTCTCCACATCTCCTACTACTGTATTTCCAAGACTGCAAAATTGAATTCATTCTTTATTAAAGCAAAATTGACATTGAAACATCATAAAAATTGGTCAACTTAAACTCATAACCCTAATTGCCAGCCTACTTTCACAAAATACCTCATTTCTCATCTAACAAGACTTGATATATGTTTAGCGTTAGGGGCTAGTTTCTAGAGCAAAGATGGAGCTATAAATGTATATCCTGGTGACCATTAAAAAGCAGTGCACAAAGGAAGCAATGACTTTAAAGTCAAAGTTTAAATCTGCAACGGCCCATCGTGTTCACCATTATCAGTGCCAGAGAGGGGCTGTGATCATTTGAACAGAAGGACATAGGGAGCTGTAAATCAGAAATAGCAGATTACACAAATGAGCCAAATTCCTTAAAAAGTGATGTCACTCCATTTTGCAGTAACCTGCTGGAGCTGAGGAAACCTAAGTTTGATCAATTTTCTTTCCTTTAAGAGAATTCCCCACAGCAGAAAGAACTTAGGCCTGTGGAAGAGCAGATACAACCAAATGCACAGGGGCTGCTTGTGATACGAAGCAGTCCTGCTGGCTGGGACAGCTGGCAGACAAAGCAGAAGAGATGCCATCACTGATTTTGATTCTGGTTTTGCTCCGTTTTAAGATAGAACACATGAAGATAACAGAAATATCAGAATATCAGTGGTGAATGTTTACTAATTTCACTGGGTGTGAGAGAAAAAAAAATCTTGTTTGTATCCCCCTGCCACTTTCCCAGCTAGACAAGGCACTAAAGTGGCTGTGTGGGCCATGCTACATTAAATGCCACCAACTTCAAATATTTTCACAGCACTAGTTATGAAGAAACCCAATAGTTAGGATTTCACAGTCCCCTGGAGTGTGCTAAATACCTCACAACACATGTAAGGTGAAAAAGGTTTTCCTGCAAAGACTGTATGCTACTTGGCTTATACACTGAAAATGCAGGGTGGGGGAAGAGAGTGAGGAGGAACAAGGATAACTGACACACATTAAAGGTATATGAACTCTCTAGGACCAGACTACACTTACTTCTAGGCCATGCCTCAAGTGCAAGACCATTAATGATTTCTTCTCCTTGCACGGTTTTATGCAGAAACACCCAATAGAATGAAAATAGCTGAAAAGATGAAATTTACATGAGAGTAGTGCGAAAGTTTTGGCTAGCCTGCATGCTTAAAGAAACATATTTGATTATCATAATTCTCACATACTAAAGGTTACCCAACTTATTTCAAGTGGAAAGAACTAAGAAGGAATCAACTAAAAGGAATCATCAAATAATCTGTTACACAGGAGTTGTAAAAAGTTTCTTACTTTGGGCAGGAAGGTTTCCATCGTTTCTTTTCAACAGCTGCAGTTCTTTTGCTTGACTCACTGAACAAATAAATAAATCAATATATAATATCAATATATATAATATCAATATAAAATCAATAGATGTTGCCCCAGAGATTTCAAAGAAAATAATATCTTTGCCTCCTTTTTCACTTTCAAAGCATTCGTATTTTCCTTCAAGCAATGACAAAACCAAAACCAAAACCACGACCCTTATCTATCCATTGTGGTCAAAAAATTAACTAAACATTTTCAAAATGAAGAGAATTTTGAGAAGTTGTGCTTACATGCCTCATACCACATTTTGTTCCCATTTTTGTCTTCTAGTGCTGACATAGTGCTTCGTTCCCAATTAAGAGCTGGGGGCGTGGGGAAAGATGATTCTTTCCCATTTTGAAAGCAACAAGAAGCTAACAGAAAGAGTGGATGTAACAGAAAATGTCGACAATAGGTCCGACATCTCATTTGGGCAGTCTTACTGCCCTATCCACAGTGTAGGGTAGGTAATGTAAACACAGACTATTTTCAGAAAACTTCATTTTGTATAAGAAAACATCTGGTAATATGCATGACAGTGGGAACTAGTACAGTGTATACACATGCAAAATAAAAACTGAATAAGCATTGGAATACAAGTCAGGAAAGGAATGGTAATTTAAACAACAGTAGCTGCGGGAAATGTGTGATGCATAAATTCCACTGCTGGGGCTCAAGCACCTCATGCATTAGAAGAGTCACAGTGCTCCTTGGTAAGAACAAATTCTCTGGCACCTGTGGCTTTACTGTCCACCTGTTTCCAACTGCGAAAAAAGGAGCGAAAAAAGGAGTCATCCTAGGTTTTGTTCTCCTATAGCTAGTTCCAGTGTTTTTACACTCTGCAGAAAACAGAGCAACCGGACAGGCTGTGGAATAATGTCTACCAGCACAACATCCCATTTGCTGCAGGTTAAGAAACTGTTCTATCTTCTTTGCATGCTTGTCCAAAGACTGGACACAGGGACTATGTATATACATATATTATTCGTATTCCCTGGTCAGCTGGAAACTAGATTATCAGTATGAAAAGTCTACAAGAACAAGGTTATATTTGCAAACCTTTGAGGAGAAGCAGTGATAGGTAAACGCAGTCTTGGACACCCACCTGTACGACAAACATGTCATGTGGGTACAGATAAAAGGTGTCGCTATTGTGCAAAGAAATGAGCAAACTGTTCTGAAGCACGAAGATTTGGGGCCCCTGTGGTGCCTACGGCTACCTTCCACCACTTTTAACTCTTGAAGGAGCGACCTGGTAAGGGAGATCTTTGCTTCTTCTCCCTGGAAACAATTAGGGTTTTTTTTCCTGCTGTTATACATAACACAAGTTTTTTGCATTAGAGTATTTCCCCTTCCAGTTGCAGAGGCAGTCGGGATGAGAAGCACGAATGCACTTTTCGCTGCTGAGGATTTGCGTCCCAAGAACCTCCGACTTAGAGTAACGATAAAAAGTTTCCCAAAAATGGACACAACAAAATTAAAATCTTTGGTTTTCTGGGTTCCTTTTGAAAAGTATTACAGATGCCCCATCTGTAAAATGCCCTTATCCCAACACAATAAGCAGCCCGTATGTCCATCATTTAAAGACACATGAATAGCAATTTTTAAAGCCTGGAAACCTATGTTCAGCCTAATCCTCCTAACAGGCAAACAAACAAAACTACTTCCTTGCAAAAAGAGAAGAAAGGCAATGCAATCAAAGTGCAAACGTTTAGCCTAATCACTAGCTAACTACCCACTAAGTATCTAACTATTTACATAAGAAAAGGTGTTGCTCTTACAAGTTTTTCCTCCCCATCTGTGACTGTGAGTTAGAAGAGTGGGCCGTTGGGGTCGCCTTTCTTTTATGTCCCTGGTTGGATGCACAAGCACATTTAAGGTGCATTTGTCCTGACCAAAGAACTCACGCATCAGAGTCCTGGGGTGTAACGCTCCATTATAACACAGAGTGGGGTATGACGCTAGGAAATGTTTGGAGTGATCATTGTTAAATTGTTATAAAGGGGATAATTATTGAAAACCCTCCTTACTTAGCATTTGGGTTTTCTGCACTTCATCACTCAAGGCACAAGACAAGTCCGAGACACCAATAATATTTTCAAGCTCTCTACTGCCCTCTAAAGCCTGGAAAAAAAAACAAAATTAAAGACGTTAAATCTCGTTCCCAAACTACCTGCAATCTACAACTTATTAAAAACATCTGAAAGAAAGAACTTTTGGAAATTTTTCATAAGGTCTAAATTATGCACGAGACTCCATCTCACAAAGTCAACGGGACTAAAAAGTTTAAGGGTGTGAGAACATCGGCTACTTTTGAAAATGGCATTCAGGTGCCTTTTAAAGTGTTACTTTAAAATCTCCTGCTGTTTACGCTTCGTTCGTAAGTCTTCGGCTGTTTAAACAGATAACACTTGATCCCCAGAAAAGCAATCTTGGCACATGTACAAGCTTGCTATAATATGTTAGTAAAATGGAAATCTACAAGCATTTAAGATTCTATTGAACACCCTCCTCAGCATTTCATGGTAGAATTAAAATCATACACTATAAATCTCAGGAGACACAGAAAGGATTTTTCAATACAGTTTTCCAAATAAACATTTCAATTAAAATATTTTAAATTAGTATCAGTCTTTTTTGTAAATAAAACATTGTCAGATCACCTATAAAAGTAGAATAAATCAATGCAATACTTTGAATACACTGAATTATTTCTCAGATATTGATATACAGCAATGAACCTTGTGCTAAATTTATTCAGGAAACCAAATGTGAATAAAACAGAAAAGTGATTTGCATTTTAGCATGTATTAAACAGACTATTAAATGATGATACATTAGAGGTAAATTAAATTGTACAATCACTTCAACACAAAGGAATATTTAAACTTCAGGGACATAAAAATCTATGCAGTAATGATTCACACTCCAAATTATAAATAATAGTTGATAACTACTTCATATGCTTTTATTCATCTACAAAACGAGGAGTGATACAAATTAAAAATGGTGTATTTGGAGAAGAAACTTCTCTAGTTTTTTTTAAAAAAGTCTCTACTAAGTTCTGCGGTTTTTTGCATTTCCTGGATTTTGAAGTCCAGCTTGCCTGGTTTCAAGTATTTTATTTGCTTGCTTATTTCTTAAAACTCAAATATTGCATACAAGAGTTTCATTTTTATTTCAAGTCCTATAAGTAGATTAAAAAAAATCAGTGCAAACCAGACCTGTAGACTTTCCAGCTTTGCTCTTATTTTCACAGTTCTAACCAATGAACGTTTCACATTGGACTGCAATTCCATGAACCTGTATAAAAAGTTAAAATAAAACAATTTCAATTAGCCACACCACCACGCGCTGAAAATCGGTGTTTGCAACGTTTCCCAGAGTTTCTTCACATTGTAATCAGGATGCATCTAGATAAGCTGTGAACAGGTGGGCTGTGCAACCTGACTGTGTCATGTAACACCAAATATAACTTGCCTTTGGTTAGGATTTATATGCGAACCGCCAAATAAAAAAATAATCATAATTTTAAGGACAGGAATGCAGGTTCAGCAATATTAGAGGATTTTCTTATGATCGTGCAGGAAGGCAATGGTAAAAACAGGAATTTAACTCATTTGTTCCTCAGAGCAGGAATTGAATGAAGAGGACAAGCTCCCCAAACACACGGACTGTAAGACTGTATGACACTGCTTGTAGCCATAGGAAACCTGAGAAGTTAAAACCGATCCCAATAGAGACAACATCACATGATGTTATTTGTTCAACTTTGTTGTACTGTCTCCCCTTTTAAGTCACAAATGTGTTTTAGTACCAGCGTAATGATGGTCAGCTTTCAGGGTTTAATGGGTTCTGCAATAAAAACTAAAACAATATCGAATCAGATTAGATATAAATGGCTGACTTTAATGCATGATTAAGGATTTGCGCTGAATATGTATTGAGAAAAAAAATCCTCCAATGAGTATTTAGGCTACTTTCTCTTTGAAGCAATTAAATATGCAAATCAAATGGAGGCAACAGAGAAATAACCTATTTACGCCTTCTTCCCACAGAAGGGAGGATCACCCTTATAAGAAGCCCCAACATTAGAAAGAGAACTGCAGTATGAGGAAAACTTAGCACTGTTGCATTTCAACACGGCAACAGAAGGCTATGCGGAAAAGAAAATGCTAGTGTCAGTGTACTGTACAATGTATCTTCCATCTGTAAAAATAGAGTGTATGGAAGTTCACATGAATATTTCCATGTAGGTGTTAGTTTATAAATGTGTTTTACTAGCATGCGACCAACTGCTAGTCTTCTGAAAATCTTGCAATTTTTTAAAAACATACTGAATTATTGAATGCAAACATTTACAGGTCAATGAAGACTATGATTACTCAAATTGTTCTGCAATTCAGGGTTATTATCACTAGGAAACGAGTCCATATGTGTTGACCAAGGGGTTTACTGAACCACAACCCCCCCCCCATTTAATCAAGTTACAGCTTTCCACTGGTATAACTGTACGATCTTACTTTTTTCTACCTAACATGCCATCCAAACAATCCTACTTCTGTCAAGCTCCATCACTTAGAAGATACTGTCGTACAACAAAGAAATTTCAAGCTAATGGTGGGTGAAATCATCCATTAGAAGAAAAAAACCCAACAAACACATTGAGACTTCAAGTGCAATAATCAAAAGGAAGAGCTACAACTTCAAACATAAGAAACATAATATTTAGTTGAGTAAATATCACAAATATTATTTGTTAGTAAAAAAGAAATGCATGCATAACATACCTAGCCCCAAGAGGATTTTAATCTGGGACACCAGGTACAACTGTGATACAAATATTTAATACATACAACAGAATACAGAAGTAGAATAACAGAATCAACATCTACTTAAGCATACGATGGAAGAAACCCCTCAAGCACAAAACCCTAACTCTTTAATGTTGGTTAACCTGCATGAATACTGCACTAGCATGGTGATACTTCTTCGAATGACAGAAGCTGCAGCACAGCAGTTGCGCTCTGCCTTCAATATCAACGGGACTTACAGCATGACCTGTTGTCAGAAGCAGGAACAGAAGGAAAGTACAAAGAAGCTGGCCAACAAAGGAGTATGTAGGCCACTGAGGTTTGCATTACACTGAGAGATGAGCTCTTAGTGACAAACTGGGGTAACAGGAAATGCACCTCAGAATTTGGAGAGAAAGTATGCCAGACCTACAGACAGGAGAATTTACATAACAAATTGAATTGGATGCACAGGTACTGGGCCTGAATGAAATAAAGGACAGTCACATTACACAGAATGATAAAAAAATACATAATGCTGTAGAAGAGAGGTGATGTGGTACAGCCATGTTGGTGCTGAGCTGTGATTTAGACTTTCTTGGATAGATATCGAAGATATTTATTAAGATTCCACCAGAGGACAAGTTGAAGCATCAACTAAAAAGGCAGGACAACACAACAGGATAACAAGATTTCAAGAAGAAAAATGTAGAAAGTGTTGAAGAAGAATGAGAATAAAAATTTTTTTTTAAAAAATTTGCTAATAAGAGATTACAAGAATCTCTGGTGAATGCAATTTCAGTTGAGTAAAAAAGATGGAAATGGATGCAGGACTATCTAGGATAATATTCTATTAGCAGCAAGAAGTATGAACATGCTCATTGAGAAAGGAAACTTTCAGATTTTTAGCTAGATGAAAACTTAAACTCAAAGTAGTTTTACTGAGCATATACAATATCCATATCAAAAAAACCTTTTAACTTCCAGCACTTCTGAATTAGGTAACTTCCCATAAAGATGAAAAGCATCCCTAATACAATCCAGCTTACAGGCATTCACAGCTTTCCACTTTTTCACCAAGTTCTATCATGGATGAAAAAAATATTTCCTTTGTCTAATGGTTAGGAGTGGATGTGTTTATTTTGGCTGAAATACATTACAAATTTAGCCTGACACCCACTGTTGGCACAGAAAATTTCAGTTCAGTTTTCAGCTGAGATTTGGCAATGTTATAAACAATTAAAAATGTTTTTCATAACAGAAAAGATCAAGCAATACTAACAAAATGAGACACTAGCAGCCTTACTTCTAACACATCTTCTTTTCTTATCACATCTTACCACTTCTTCCTCACATCTATCGAGTTTAGGAAAGCAGTTTATCAGATACTTCACCTGAAACATTTATTTAAGTGCTTTACTCGCTGTGGACTGCCCGAAGTCCATTAATGTCAGGAAGCTTATTGCCTAAAATAAGATTATGGCAGAAAAGACAAGAATTTTAAAAGATTTTGCAAAGCAAATGTAAAGTTTCACCAGGATCATCTGTGGCTAGTTTTTAAGCAAAAAGCATCCTGCATTACTGGTCCTGTACCTTTGGCAGTTAATGCTTCCAAAAATAAGATAAATAAATGTACACTTTCAGAAAAGTCTGGAAAGGCAAAACATACCTTCCTTTCAGTAGTTTAATTACGATACCTCATTGTGTAGCACTATGAGCGTGACTCCTGTAACTGGCAGTGTCATTTGCCCCACGCTACCAATGAAAGACCAAACTGGCTGGACAGTTGTATTGCAAACCCGACATTAATGTGTACCTATAACTGTAAGCCTGCCATTCAGTGCCTTTGAACATCCAATCGTGTGGAATTAGAAGTATTAAAAATAATAGCTATTAATTTAATTATTTATGAAATATTAATCTTTGATAAGTAAAAAATCATGGCACTGCACCCACAACGCACTTAATATACTTACGCATCCTCCTCTGTTTGAGGCTGCCCTCTTCTGGATAATCTGCTTTCTGAACCATTCTGGTCAGTTCCTTCTCCTAGGAGGTTCACAAGAAAGAAAAGAAACAATGAGGATGAAAAAAAGATATCAAGTATTTAAAACACATGAAAAAGATGTTAGTATGAACCCTGACTGTTCAACGATCTTTTAGAAAGAAAAAAACCCCAAAACTCACTTATGAAGCAGGACAGATTCCCTTGTAATGAAACACACTAAGTTCACTGTAATGTACTCTTTCATAATTTGACCTCTCATCAATTCACATTACATTTATATTTGTGGAAACCTTGGGGTTATTGTATTAATAAATGGAAGATAGTATAATTCTGACATATAGTTACTGTGCTCTACTCAGAAGCTTTTTATCCTATTAACTGCCTAAATACAGCATATTAGCACAGGACATTGTCATGAAAATACTGTAATGACTGTGCAATGAAACCTCTATTTTCCTTTAATAAAAACTGCCTGGCCCAAAACTCCATCTTGTAAACAACTACAAAGAGAAACTGCAAATTACTTCCAAAGGCACTGACATGTTATATTGACAATATAATATTCTAGCTCATCATATGACGAGGCATGATAAATCATATGCCAGTTGCTATTATTCTGCATGGTGAATCATATTTCTACATTTCAGTGCACTGATATTTTGAGCAGATGCGTGTTTTTGTGAGGAAACAGGAATAGGATATTACCACAAAAGTCCATTCCCATGGATTTCTTAATAAAACCTAGGCTTACGTGTGGTGCTTGTAAATTGGTGGGCTGCCTTTCTGTCATTGTAGGTTGGGCATTCTTAAATGAGCAGATTCCAAGATAAGTGTCTAACACAGACTGCTCTCCCAAAGTAGGTGGACAGGCAGATGTTTTCAGTGATACTGATTAAATTAAGAGTTAGTGCTGCACTAAAATAACATCTTTGGCTCACTGCTGCTATCTACTTGGGATTGTTCAACAGCCACTTACAACGGCCTTGTGTATATATAACAATACACCTTGGATCACAAAAGACTTCGTGAATTTCCATCGATTTACACAGCTTATCACAACGTATACAATTCAGACAGAAATCATATTAGAACAAGAGCAGATGAAAATTTTATCTTGTGTATCAATTACTGTTGTTTTTAAAGTCAGTACATTAGCTTGTCAATTCTGCTTGCTCTCCAATTAGCATATGAGGAGAAAAAAGTACTGCATCCCTCCTGACTAGTACTTCAAAAACAGTATATACTGTCACATTTGATAGGATCCCACAGTACAATCGTCTTTGGTGAATCTACTGAAACTAGTGAGGCCATAACTATTCATGATATTGTGGTCCACACAATCTATATGGTCACCTTTCAACACTTTGTTTTATCTGTCTAGGTTCTAGCAATAAAGAAGCCACATCTGAATAGCAGAAATTATTTCTGTTTAGTTGTGACTGAAGTTAAAGACATCACATAATGTGGAGTTTTAGCAACTTCCACCTCAGGAATTTCCCCCTGAACAGCATCAGTTACACACTCAGTCTCTCATCTTCTCCTGCAATGTAAAAGCTCCCTTTTTTGGACACAGTTCTATTCTCCAGTATAGCAGATTTCTTTTGGATCTGATACTCATTAAAGACAAAATGTGGAGGTGTATGCACACATACGAAGGGGGAGAAGCATAATTGTGTATTCATTCTTTTTTTTCCTGAAAAATGTTTTCCCCTTAGACAATGAGATCATTAGAGCATTTGACAATTAGTGACTTAGAACTGGATACCAGTAATTCAGCTTTAGAGTTCACTGAACTTGTAGCTTTTCAGGCTATACTAATCTATCCAAAACACATGAAAGGTGATTTTTTCTGGTGCCAAAGAAGTTTACATGGTGTTTTAAATTAGTTTTTAGCTACTGTCCCTCCAACAGATGCATACATGTTCTTACAAATGCTTCATATTGAACAGCTGTTATTGTAAGGTGAAATTCACCTTTAAGTGAAAGATTTGGAAGAAACTTCAACAGGTCTTTACCATGGCCTTAACAAATCCATTGATCCTAGAACAGACCCTCTGGAATGAGGTGCTTTTCACATGTCATTGCAATACATCTCCTTTCTGACATAGGACTCAAAAAAAGAGACCACAGTAAGGATTAAACACTTAGATTTCTTTTTGCTAGATCTAAATTATTACATACAAGTATCAGCACTCAAAGATAAATTAACTTTTAATGTAAATATTTTGTAAAACATTGACAAATACCTCAGAATGACAAGGTGCTATAAAAGTTTAAGCTGTTCCACTACAGTAGCTAAAGGTTAAGACCCCAAAAGATTTCATCTTAAATATATGTATTCGTTGAACTTGCATATGAATCAGCCATCAATTATGAAACAGATACTACTTTTAGACCAGTGCTATGGAATAGTGGAACCCTGAATTGATTTGAATAAAAATGAATCGATTTAAAATAAATCTTAAAAATATGTTAGTCAACAATGATTAAAAACTAGTGAAGATTTAGTATTGTGTTATTTTAGAAATTTATGTCATAAATGGGTTGTGAGATTTTGGGTAGTTAGGCAATACATGAATTATCAGGCAGACCAATAGGACATACATTGGACAACATCATAAAGTCACACTATCTTATAATTGGGTTGGTTCACATCTTCTCCTAAAATAAATGTTACTTTTGAACAATCTTAGCATTCTGTAGGTATTTAGTCTTTTTTGAGGCACTCTTCCACACTGTTATTCAAAAGAAAGTCATGTTCATAAGACAAGCAATTTCTGTCTCCTCAGTGAGATAGATGCATGCAACTGTGTACTTCGCACAATGCAAAATAAGTTTTCATAGCTAACGGCATTAATTTTGTAATAATTTGCATTCTGTTGTTTTCTTACATATTGGTCACAGAAAATAGAATGTAGATTATACTCTAACACC
The DNA here is from genome assembly GCF_963921805.1 of Phalacrocorax carbo. Taxonomy (NCBI): domain Eukaryota; kingdom Metazoa; phylum Chordata; class Aves; order Suliformes; family Phalacrocoracidae; genus Phalacrocorax; species Phalacrocorax carbo. Next base: position 42,271,533 of record NC_087518.1, on the reverse strand, counting down.
TCACTTACAGGTGATATGTATAATCTATTAAAACACTAAAACACTTGAAATAAAAGACTCTTTTCAGAAGGAGAAAAGACATTGTGGGTTTAAAAGGACAACCTAAAACCTGTGGTATAAGAGGAAGCCTTATATACCACCATCTTGTAGCTATATGAACACAGGAAAAATAAAAAGATGACTAGTACTACATTACTGGGTAATTATCCATCTAAATGTCAGCTATGATCACGTGATCAGTCTTTTAATAGGCAAAAAGAATGTTCCCCTATGTCCATACTTATCATCAGTATGGAAACACAGTACATGTTCACCTTTCCCATTGACATCCTAATACACAGGCATTTTAATACAAGACATTTTGCCCCCTTTTTTCTTTCACCTAAGAGATACGGTATATAATGCAAATGCACAGATGCTGAAAAAGTTTTAAAACTTGTAGTAGATTTACACGTTTGTGTATTATCATGTGTTGTGTCACCAAAAATGCATCGACTAAAACTAAAGGAAAGAGGTCATTAAAGCAGGTAATTACAAACATGTCGGGGTGTTGAAGAGAACATATATGAAGAGCCATAGCATTTCTAACTCTGTATCTGACTGCTATCATTATATACATTTTGAAAAGCTTTTTGTAAAGGTAAGTGTTAAAGTGCAAGTGGATATCCAGCCAGGCTGAGGTATAGTTTCATATCCTGAAGACAGCCACAAAATTAAGATCTGCGTTTATACATTAAAAAGTTGAAGGTTTTTTTTCGGAACTGCTTTTGTACGTGGCAACACTAACAGAAAACTTACTGCTCCCAGTGCCTTAGACTGTAGTCAACAGGGACATGTTCTAATCTGATTCTTCCCTCAGGATATAGGCAATCTTAATTCAGTGATCATCAGCAGCTAGGTATTACACACGTCACTTTTCTTGAATCTGAATACTCATTGCTCCATTCTGGGTGAGAATGTAGGATCCCACATCATGACAAAATAATTAACTGAAGTATGATATGAGCTGACCTTTCCATGACATGACAGAGGCCAGTACAGGCATACCAATAGATTGCACCAACAACAGTCATATCTCTGATCTGTCGGAGAATGCCTATTGGCAGCTCTTCTCCTTGAAAGGTTTCTTTGTACAGGATGAAGAGATTCATATTTATCATGAGGGAAAAAAAAAGATACTTAGGGTCTTCATTTCATCCAGGAACTCCCATCAAATCCTGAGACTGGTGTAGGAGTTAATACATGCAAACACAAAATTACCTTCTTAGTGATGCAAACAGAGACTGCCATAGAAATCTGACCTGGGAATACTTTGAAAATACCTTTCTCTTTGTAGAAAAATAGAGTAGATAAATTTATGTCAAACTTATGTCAAAGACGTAAGTTCCGTAACAAACTAAGTCAGAATGCTGCTCACTGGAAGAGTTACTTTTCACTGTAAGAGGAAAGTTGAAAATGGTGGGGTTAGACTGTTATCTAACTTGGCTTAAACTCCACAGAGAAAATTCAACACATAACCAGGGATATCTGTGGGAATACTTAAGACAATTCTTTAAGCAACTTTGTTGAAGAGGAAAATAACCCCAAAGAAAAACTATTTATAGCCTTTTAAGAATGCAGGATCAATACTTTAAAGGGCTGGTTAAATGTCACTACAGATTTCTGGATGTGAAGTAAGTGGGAGTATGGAGATACCCACCATGACAAATAATCATCATCTTAGGAATCAAGAAGAAGCCATGAGTTTAGAGAGGTGGAACTGTTCACAAGACAGGGTTGGCACTGTGGCAAAGATCCTTACTTTCTGGTAGACAGAGGCTTACCCCTTCCATCCCAAACCAGGAAGTACATAAACCAGGCCTTTCATTGCAACACCTCAACATAGCTCTCAAAAGGCCGCAAAATTAAACATGCATCAACTGCTTATATATCAAATTTTGTGCAGGCAAGGGTGTTCTAAAATTCAGGTCCTTTCAGTATACCAGGTTTGCACAACTAGTTGAGATATGCTATCATTCACTGAAAGAATAGGGTGAAATTAGTATAATTCTTCCTCCAAAGGCTTCTTGGAAGGTCAATGTTTGAAACAGTCATTTTTGTACTAGTTCCAGGGGCAAATGCCCAGTTTGAAAGCACAACACTGGTGGAGAACGGCAGCTATTCCGGGTAGAACTGGAATCAGCAGAGACTTGGTAGCAAAGTTGTGAATATTCCCACTGGCAGCAAGTGTTCATGAAAAACCTGACTATGTTAAAACTGTGACAAACAGGTAATGAAGACACAAAGCCAGGTCATAATGAAGACAGGCAGCATGATAAAGAATTAGGATATAGCTGCTTCTGTTTAGTTTCCTAGCATGACTACTAGTTAAGAAAAAACAAAACAAAACTTCCACACACAGGCCTGTAACTATGCATAGCTATAGTGCCAACAAAACACCCAATAGGTCCATGCTTCCTCAGGTACTCCGCTATTTTTAATAAGGAAAAGGGATGTAATGCTTACAGATTATAGTATTTTCAGCTTGAAAGCTTCCAATAATTTTCATTTTTTGGTCAGCCAGCTTTGACAGAATCCCAAAATTTCTTGATCACATTCCTTTAAAAATACATAAAATCCCTTTTTTTCCTGGGGTAAAAATTTACTTTTGCAGACCCATCATGAGAGCATATGGTGCAACAGCTAGTGCAAAAATCTGCAGACATCTAGATAAATTTCAAACAGTGGCTATTCTATCCTGCTCAGAATATTTCTACTCATCGTAATTCATGAATGTTAGTGAGGCCTCAATTACTGCACATAAATTCCAAAATATATGGGGCATAAAAAGCTCTTTAACCCAACAAAAAGGCATAACAAGAACTGATGGCTGAAAATTAAAGCCAGACAACTTCAAAATCAGACAGGAGAATTCTTTTTTTTAATAGCAAAGGTAATTGAACACGGAACTTGCTAACAGGGGAAGTGATGGATACTTGTTATTATTTTTTAAATAATTTGAAGTCTTCAAATGAAGACGTAACCATCTTCTAGGAATAGTACTGCAAGGAAATAAAAGCTTTTGGGCTCTGTGTGGGAAAGATGGCAAGAAAGTCGCTTTGTATTTTTTTTAAATATAAAAAGCCACACCAGGTGACCTAATGGTTCCTTAACACTTAAAAAGATCACAACCTATATAGCTGTAAAAGCAGGTTAGTCTACTGAAAATACACTTTTTTGAGCAGTCATAGTTTGCGTCAGAAACTGTGACTGTGTAACTAAGTGGACATACATCCTAAAGTGAATTGGAAATAATATAATTATAAAAAGGCATGTTTTCTGAGACCTAATGACATTCAGTGTTATGTTAGATTAATTAAAAATTGCCTTGAAATGCCTTACTAAAAAACAATAGTAAAAAATTACGTGAAAAAATGCAGAGCAAAAGCAGAAGAGTTAAACTAACTGAACTTGCCTTTTAGCTTTGATTTGATAAAATCTATGTGACTCAATATTCATACAAAAAGGTTCAGAGCTGAGAAATGCCATCTGTACGTACGTGTGCATACATGTGAGCATTTACCACTGGAAACCTGGAAGTCCATAAACCAGGTCTTGCACTGCAAATATCAACATAGTTCTCAAAAGGCCACAAAATTAAACATGCATCAACTGTACACACCCATTCTTTCCAGCTCTACTGATCAAGAGAGAGTCCAGACCTCAGCTGTGTATTATAAACAATGGATTGCACTGCCTTGCAAGAGTAAACAAGGACTTCCTTACAATAAGCTGAAGTAGCACGCAGCAACCTCAGAACACCTCCCCATATAATCCAAAGAACAAAGTCACTATCAGTAGCATGTACCAGTTCTGCCAGTGAAAGCTGGGACTTAGAAAGCAAGCAAACAAACACACGGTTGGAGGCCTGTAACTAGTGGTGTTCCCCAGGGGTCTGTACTGGGTCCAGTTCTGATCAACGTATTCACCAGTGACCTGGATGAAGGGATAGAGTGTACCCTTACCAAGTTCGCTGATGATACCAAGCTGGGAGGAGTGGCTGATACACCAGAAGGCTGTGCTGCCGTCCAGCGAGACCTGGACAGGCTGGAGAGCTGGGCCGAGGGGAACCTCATGGAATTCAACAAGAGCAAGGGCAAGGTCCTGCACCTGGGGAGGAACAACCCCATGCACCAGTACAGGTTGGGGGCTGACCCACTGGAAAGTGGCTCTGTTGAGAAGGTCCCAGGAGTGCTGGTGGACAACAAGTTGACCCTGAGCCAGCCATGTGCCCTTGTGGCCAAGAAGGCCAACAGTATCCTGGGGTGCATGAAAAGGAGTGTGGCCAGCAGGTCGAGAGAGGTTATCCTCCTCCTCTACTCTGTCCTAGTGAGACCACATCTGGGGTACTGTGTCCAGTTTTGGGCCCCCCAGTTTAAGAAGGACATCGAACTGCTTGAGCAAGTCCAGTGGAGAGCTACCAAGATGATCAGGGGACTGGAGCATCTCCCTTATGAGGAAAGGCTGAGAGACCTGGGTTTCTTCAGCCTGGAGAAGAGAAGACTATGGGGGGATCTCATCAATGCTTATAAATATCTAAAGGGTGGGTGTGAAGAGGATGGGACTGGACTCTCTTCAATAGTGCCCAACAACAGGACAAGAGGCAATGGGTACAAGTTGGAACACAGGAAGTTCCACCTCAATATGAGAGAAAACTTCTTTCCTGTGAGGGTGACAGAGCAGTGGAACAGGCTGCCCAGGGAGGCTGTGGAGTTTCATTCCCTGGAGACATTCAAAACCTGCCTGGATGTGTTCCTGTGCCCCCTGCTCTGGGTGTGCCTGCTCAAGCAGGGGGCTTGGCCGAGGTGATCTCCAGAGGTCCCTTCCCATCCCTACCATTCTGTGACATTGCTAGCATAAACATGTCTAACCAGTGGAATTAATGGAATTATTGACGAAAATGCCAGTACAGGATTTTTTTTTTGGCTGAGACAAAGTCAAACATGTTTAATATTGATCAACAGAAAGCAAAACTTGTTTCATAAAGTTGTTTCATAAACAACCCCAAGATATACACCAAAAAGATTCAAGCTTTAGAAATCAACATCAGCTTTTCCAAGAGATTAACATACTTTAGGAGGAAAAGAAATCAAACATACCACATGAGACATAAGTTACTAAATCAAGCTAATAACCAGAAAAATGTTGCAGTAAGAAAGACAGAATGTTCAACTAACCATTTGATGTGTGATTTCTGAGATTTTGTGCATTATGACTCATGGGAGACGAAAATGGACTCATTTGGCGTGTTCCTGTTGTTGGTGAGTATGAGTTTAGATTTTTCTGATTGGTCTTCAAAGGTGTTGCATCAGATGGCTAAAATGTAGCAAAAGACAAAGAATCTAGATGAATATTGGATAAAGAAGTACCTATGCCCAACCAAAGCTACAAGAGTTGTAAATGTCCCTTCTGCAAACTAAATACATTCTGGCCTTTCTTATCAGTAGAGTTACATATTGCACCCCAAACCAGACAAAGCCTCTCTGAATATTTAGTATCTGGTAATAGATTTTTCTAAGGAATTCCTAACTTTATGTACTCCCACATAGAAAGCCCATGTTGTATGTTGTGGTGGGTTGACCTTTGCTGGTTGCAGGTGCCCACCAAGCCTCTCTATCACTCCCCCTCCTCATTAACATTAGTTTTACTCAAAAAAATAAAAAGCCCTTCCAACAGTAGCCTCCCAATTTTCATAAACATGTGGTTTCCAGACATGTGGGTATTCTGGCATGAACGCTTGGGGGTTCCTTTTTTTTGGTTGTTTATTTTTTTTTATTTTCAAAAGCAGCTAAAAACTGGTATTATTTTTCCTATAGTACTGAGAATTTAAGACATATGAGCCATAAGCAAGTATTTTTAGATTTTAATTCTATCAAAAGATAGTTATTTCTAATAATTTTCTAAACAAGTGTTAATTAAAAAAAAACCCCATGCAAGTCCCTTAAATCCAAAATTTTGTCTCTGACTTAGGATTTCAATATGTCTATTGATATAAAAGGAGTTATTTAATCATGTCAAAGGAACTGTGCAGAGAAGTTTTCAGATGAACTAGTCTGCAGTTCTGAAATATTAACTGGGATTATCTGGGACATAATTCACAGTCTAGATTGGATGCTGAATTGCATCTCTGAGAAACTGGAATGTCACCGCACTACTACTATACAGAAGAAAAAAACCAAACCAAAACCACCGTTTGTTTGCACATAAAGGGCTTCAGCCCTAGCAACAACTTGATTCCAACTAAGTAGTCTAGCAGCTTTAAATAACACCATCAATACCTGTCAAAAATGAGACATACACAGAAACAGAACACAAGTAGCACTTAAAGGAGGCTCCACTGGCATCAGCAGCACCTTAATGTCATCTTGTGCTTTTAGAAACCACTGATCAAGTGGCTACAGGGTTTTTAGGCAACTGAAATTTAAATAATAGGCAATACACATACTACCAGACCTAGAGTACTTCACTGTTACATAACCAGCTGATCCAATAATTAAACAATAGACTGGAAGGTACACCATGTAGCAAGCTGGAAAACAGCTTTCCCATTCTTGCCTACCTTGCATTTCAAGGAGATAAAGTCAGCAGGCATGTAAACTGCTGCTTCCAATCAGCACAGCTGATTTCACTGTATTAACATCTGCCATGCAAAGAACAAGACATTTTGGGCAAAATCACTTTTTCCAGTCCCCTTCAAAATTTTCTCAAGGGGTTAAAGAAGGGCTTTCTAAATGCAGTGAAACTGACTTTTTTTTTTTTACAGTTTAGTGATTATTTTTTTTCTCTTGGACACATAGTATCATCAGAGCAAATCCCAAAGAAAACAGTATAAGAGATTCTTCATTTGTCAATTGGTTACAATCCTGGGGCTTTGAGTTTGAGGAGAAAAATCACGTATATCTCTTTTTGCAAGTGTAGCAAGCAAAGGAATGACTCATCCACTTCCCAAACAACCAGCCTTTTCTACCAACTGGAGCTTCATTCCATCTATAGAACTGCATAGCTATCATTTGTCTTCATGTCACTCATAACAGTCACTCAATTTCATACAGTATTTCTTCATTGGAAGCTTTACTGCATGTGATTATTCTGTAATCTCTTTAAGTTCCATTTATTATTGCATTTATTAATGCGAGAAAAAGTAAATGTGTAGGCATATTACACTGTTTCAATACCATGAATGAAATACAGGGTGAAGATCTGGGGTTTGTATTCATTAAAGAATGCACAGTACTTAAGCCAAGTTGAGGGGTGTGTGGGTGTGTGGAATCAGACAACTTGGTATTTGCACTTTGGTGAATGACATTTCAACTTCAATTTCAAATTAATAACTCATTTATACCCTTTTCATACTTAATCATACGTTGTCCTGTTTTTCTGGAATAAGACCCTCTTGCTACTCCTTTTCAAACCAGATTAAACAAGGGCATACAAATCTTCAAGTCCAGTAAGGATTCCTCAGTCGGGGAATCTCCTGCATGTGCTGGGAATAGGGTCCACTGGGGACATGGCTGAGAGCAAAGGCAGCCTGAGTCCAGATCACGGTACAAAACGGAAAGACGACTCTGAGAAGGCCCAAACCTCATAGGTTTAAGGTTTCACAAATATCCCCTGGAAAAATTAACTACAGCAATTTTAGATTTCAAAAGGGGTGTACAGGTGGCAAAATCAGTATTTTTAAGGCCAATAATCAGGTTCACCAGGTAACGTGAGAAAGCCACAAGTCATATTAGGATGTAAGTCATATCAGATCACAAAGCTACATATACAAAGGTAACTTAAAGCCTCTACAATCCAGCAGGAAGCCAGGACCTGGGAAAAAGCTACATTTCTGTCCTTAATTTATTCAGTAATGGAAACACTAGATTTTAAATAATTAATCTTAAATTGTTGAAGTGTTACAAGGAAACTTCTTCTAAAATGTATACCTTTACAGAGGCAATAAATACAAAACTAGGAATACGAGTTGTACCTAGAAATACAGATGCTGACACTTTCACAGAATGATACAGGTTCAAATAATAATTTCTGCAATCACATTTTAAAACAGAGTGACAGTACATTCAATTCTAATTCAGGTGAAGATAAAATACTGATTTATGCAGTGGCATTATACTTCCAGTGTTGCTTGCTATTCTACTTCTCATATATCTTACTGCACTTTTACGCAAAGCTGCAGTTTTCATGTTTTTCTTCTCCTACTCTGCCTTGAGTGGTTACCCTTAATTTAGAACTTGACAGTGTTAGGTTTGGTCATCAGTAATATGACTTACACCATATTTCAAAAGATTTAATTTGCTGCCCATTCACCTAGCTTTCTTATAGCGCCTGGAAACTACTATGTCTCGTTTCGGTCACATCAGCTGTTTATATTCTTTTTGCAGTCTATCAGTACTCAAAGAATACATGATGAAAATCTTCAGTCTGTTTATCACTAATATTTTGCCACATTCAAACAGGTTGAAGAAATGTTTCAAACAATCTTTAAATAAAATATTAATTACAGTAAAGTATCAATGCCACTTTAGGCATTTAAATGTCATCAAACCTTTTTTCTAACAGGGAGAATCTCCGATCTGCTTACACTTTTAGGATGTTTTTCCTGCTTGAACAGCAGTTACCTCAGCCACCATATTTCTGGATATGAACTGAGACTCCTCTGAGCAGCTACCTGGAAAAAGTTACTGTAGTACTTAGAAGGGCAGTACTTATTTGGCAGTAAGAATTTCTCTTCCAGGAAGAGGAGTCTTAGTCCAGCTATGATACCACACTAACATTACAAGATATAAAAATACTCATTTCAGATCTGTTAGTTCAGGCTTGCTTTGGGTAGTCAGCAGGTAGAATGAGGTCCTCCTGAATAACAGGAAAGAAATTGTAGAAACAGCAATAGACGTGACAGAGCTAAAATGGATACTTCGCACAAACCGCATGTGTTTATTACCTTACATTCTTTCTTACCTCCTATAATGTTATTTAATTATGGTACACTTTAAATCTTTGACATGCATCTGTTAGAGGCATTGTATGAGCAAACCTAAATTACTGAGATTCCAGTAAAAGTTTTTATCATTCAGATGGGCTTTTGTTATGCTTTTTGCTGCACAAGAACCTGAACGCAGGTAACCATCAAGTAACACTTTCTTTTTATCTTATGGGGAGGGGGCAGGGAGGGAATAGCTTTAAGGCAGAAAAAGAATTCCATGTAATTTCAGCTGGACCACTCATCTACAAAAACGTTACTACAGCCCAAGAAACAGATGCAAAATTACAGTCACAGCTGCATTCTGAGCAGAACAAGTTGGGTAATGGTACACTAAGCTGCTAATTAAATTGCTAATGATTTTTTTTAGTGCCACTGCGGTATTTTGCCACCTTTGTTTAAATTTAAAAAAAAATCTCTAGAAATTTTTTAAAATAGCAAATTTATCTCTTGCTAAATACCAGTGAGACCTCCAAATATGTGCTGCGTATAAACGGATATCTTCAAAATGACACAGACCTGGAGATTTATTGGGGGCTCATTTGCTGACCAGCTATTTCTCTCTATATACTTTTCCAAAATTTTCCTTCCTTTAAACACTGCCACCCTCATAAGCTCCTCTGTACTGATGTCTGCAGCAACACCCACTGTTGGTAGGAGCAGATAATAAACTGACATATGTCATGACATGCTGGTACTGGGAGTATACTATAGCTGCATTTACAAAAAATAATAGCAACAGTACAATTTTATTTTTATTGTGATAACTGTGGTGAAATTTATTGCAGTGTTAGTACTTTATTGTTTCATTATGCCAGATTAGCTGAGGGAGGTAATTATATCCTTGATATGAAAATGCCTTTAATGTTTTCATTTCAATTTTGCAGTTTATAATATGCAGCTTACAGCATTATCATAATTCCATATTGTTACATGTACAATTACATGGCAGAACATTTGCTTCCAGGATAATGGACCTAATTTCTAATAAATGATTTCACCAAGGATCTTAACTCATTCAGCTCTTGGGTAAATAGTGATGGCAATAAAAATATGCATATTTCTCCATTATTTTCAAGTGATTCATGCAGATGTACATTACTTAAAGCCAGGCAGTTCTGTGACAAATGGAATACAATACATTTTATACTAATGTTTTCAGCGGTAATTTTGTGCCTTGTTGAGATTTTTCTAGACAATACCCAATCTGTAACAATATAAATGCAGCTGTAATGAAATATCATGTTTATATCCGCATATATGTGTGCATATATATACATACACATACATATATATACATCCCAGATGATTCCATGCACCAAAAAATACTTACATTATATTTTTTAATAGTGTCCAACTTTAATGATCTCTTAGCTCTGCAAGAGAAAAATACGGACAAGTTTTATGGTCATCTAGACACAAAGATTTCTGGTAGTAACGTCTATAATTGGTAACTTTACATAAATTTTCCTTTCTCGTGTTCCACTGTTTTTTAATACTATGCAAGAAAACTAATGTCATCCAAAGCAAATACATCAACTCATTAAAATACTGCATACCAAAAACATTGCTTGTTTAGAAGGATAAAGTGTTTGCATAAGAAAATCCAATTCTCCATTTTATACCAGAGATAAAAATCAAGACACTGACATGAAATCACACTGTATATTTGTCTCTTTCTCAAAGACTATAAACAATGAAAAAATGCAAAAGCATTACCATTTACATACCTTCTGAGCAAGGGTTGAAATTATTTTGCCATTAGTAGAAATAATGTATTAGGCATTTAAAACGCAGGTACAGCCAAGGTGAAAAAAGTAGTTCTTCCCATCATTTTAGCTCTTAACATGATTCAGTGCTACCAGACTATGACTTAACTAGGGAACAGATGCTCTATGTCTTTACAGGTCCCCAAACCATAAGAAACTATTTTCTAGTCTTCTTCACTATACTGATTCAGGAACATGCCAAGCTCTCTCTGCAAAATCTGCTCTGCTGAACTGGATGCCCAGCTGTTAATGGCAACACTAGAAGAGGAAAGCTGAATATTTATAATACTTTATATCGTACAGCTGTCTTCTAAAGAGCAGTCATCAAAATTTTATTGAATGCAGACTAAATGCTCAAAGGAAAGAAAGGTCAACATAAATTAAGACTATTTTTCCCAGAGACAACTGAAACTTTTAAAGCACATTGCTAAATCTTAACAATAGTTTAAAGCATTATATAAAACAATGAAGAAAAAAAAAATTTTAGATCTTTATAGGAACAGTCCCCAAGAAATGTATATAAAATTAAACAAGATTTAGAAAATACATCATATTTCAAGAACTGAGTTAACAGTTTTTATCTTGGAAAAGAATGTTTTGACTTGTAAGGAATTAAGATGACGTCATTCCAAACATATCCTTCTAAAATTTATGTTACTATTCCAAAACTGTAAATTAAAGTATTGGAAGAATAGAATGAAAACACATATTTGAAATATAACGCAGGCAACAGTCCTATAGGAATATTCTTTTACAACTATCTCTATTACAAAAAGGGAAAGAGAAGTATTCTATCTTAAAAAAGCCAAGTAAACAGGTAACATTTAAATTAAAAAAGTGTGTATACTTCTTGCCAAAGGGCAGTCAAAGCTGTAACAGTTTGATGGAATTCTTTACGATGTATTCCTTTTTTAAATAGAAACCCATATTGCTTAAGGAATGCAGACTCCATTACATCTTCCACCCCAGTGGCAGCAGAGAAACATTATATTTATTAATACATCTACCCCAAAAGGATGCTCTAGGGGCCAATGTATTTGCATGTTATACTAAGGCATGTTATGATGGAAGTTTTTATGATGGGCTTCAAAAGAAGCTGGAAGCCAAAGTAAAGCAGAATCTGGACTCAACATAGCTGTAGGATGAAGACAAATGAGAAACTACATGAAAATCCCACTAAATTATAAACATTTAGAAAATTTCTTAGAGAGAAAGTTGTAGACTGGTCAAGACCATGTTCTTTAAAGTCTGACAAGTACTGTGCACAGCAATAGAAATGAAGACAGCCTAAATTTCTCCCTGTTGGCCTGCAAAACCCCTGCAAACACCTTGAGCTATGGTGGCAAAGAGGCAGCCTCATTCCAGGCAAACACTTCAACATTGGAAGGAGTTGCATGGGTACAGTTTTGGCTTCAGGAGGTCAACTTTGCCTCGCTTTTCCCAATCCATCCTACCCAGCAGCCTCATTTGTTTGTGGGCTTGTTTTTAATGATTGTCTTTCTGCTGCCATAATGTGAGAAGGTAAATCTCAAAATAAGTTAAAATTTGTGCTCTTAGCCTACACAAAAGACCAAGTTGTCCCTGGCTAGGACAACTGAAACAAAATTAATCCAGACATCTAACGTGAAGACCCAGTTGGCCAAAGCGTCTTCTCTCAGATCTTTCAAGAGACACGTGCATCTAGGTGCAAAATTCCTGACGCATCCTTCGAAACACTGTGGAGGAAGAGCACCAGATTTAGTTTGGTTTATCTTTTTTATATGGCTGGGAAAGCCTTGCTGTGGCTATGGATTAGAACCAAATGTCAGTGGGAACAAGAAAAGCAGACAGAAAGATAAGGCATATGTGATGACAGTACAGAGCAACTTATTTACCTGAGTTTCCTACCCTTGAAATGATTCAAAATTCCCTGACAAGGCTTAATTTATTTTCTTAACTATGCAGAGTATGATGGCACATGTTTATAGCTTGCTGTACAACCTGAAATTATTATTTTGCCCATAATATTTATCAGGTTAAAGACCTACATATTACTTCTATAGCATATTGTTTATTTATCATTCCAGGTGATATCGTCAGTTCCTTTCTAATACTGGGAGACCTTTGCTCACTTGAATGCTGCTTTGATGAAACCACTTATATGAAGAACTGCTTAACAGTGAAAGTCTAGATATGCATTTTAATTTTCTATAAAGAAATGGATTTTAAAAATATGCATTTTAATTCCACATACACTTACCTTGCCTTCACAATTAATTTATGAATTAATGCAAGGGTGACAGTCACATACAGATTTAAAGCACAAAAAGGAACACAGAGAATCAGGTATTTCATTAAAAGTACCCCAGAGAGTATTGTAGTGCATTCTGAGGCCATTTCAGTCAGCTTCCTCTTAAGCTTCTGCTTTCACTGGGAGAAAAACATAAACACCTCTTTGCTATTTACATATTGCTTCATCTTCAAAACCTGCTGACAAAAATGTCTTATTAATTAGAAAAGCAGAAAGAATGCATGATCATTTTCTATGTTCAGTTAAACTCACTGTGCAACCAGTCAGAAACAGACTTAAATGCCAAAAAAATCAAAGCTTGTGTATTGATGTTTCCATTGTATTACTATTGTCTGGCATGATTTTCAGCTTCCAGTGGTCATGAGAAAGACTGGCCGAAGTTGGAACCTATGTTAGCTCTGACATAAGTTATCTTTGAAATCTTATAAGGACTGTAAACTGGGACAATATCCCAAGCCTATATACAGGCAGCATAAATCTTATGGCCTCGCCTTCCTGCTGTTGGAAGTTAATAAAATCCTACATATATTCTTTATTGTTCCTCAGAAGCCCCCAATTAGCAAAGGTACACAAAAACAGCATCAGACTTACACGACTATTGCTTGGTAAGTTGCAAAGAACAGGAGAGATATGAACAGGATTTATTCCCATTGGAGACACTACAAAGAGACACAGCCTGATGGAAAACGGACACGGAATGCGTCACGCCCTTATCACCGCAGGCCTGCGATACCTTCCCACAGCAGCCTGCAGTGCAAAACCCTGGTGTCAAACTCGGCACAACCCACCTGTGAGATGGCTCCTGTCACTCTTCCTCCCCCACCACACAGCCTCACAGCCCTTATCCATGGGGTGTGCAGCGATAAACAAACTCCCCTTTCTAAAGCTGGGGAAGCCAAAAACATACATGCAACATACAGAAAGTATTACCCATGCCAGTGGGCATCACACACCCAAACTCCGCCCGGATCAGGCTCTGCCCCAAAGAGCCTCCATCTTAAACGTTTCCCAGTCCCATGCAACAACTGGAAGACAGAGCTTGAAACAAAACCCGCCCTTCCCCACGCCAGGGCGTGCTCTTCCCCGCTCCGGCATAACCCGCGGAGCACATTCTGCTCAGGGAACCAGCTCGCCGCCTCACCGGGAGCTCGCGGGCCGCCGGGGTGGAGCGCCCCGCCTCAGAGTGTCCCCCACGGGCCCTCGCTCCAGCGGCCGCCTGCTCCGCTCCACCTCGCCCCGCTCCAGCGGCCCCCAGCGAGCCCTCGGGGCCGCCCCGCTGCGGAGAGGCGCGGCGACCGGCGGGAGAGAGCGGAAAGCGGCGCCGCTCCTGCCCGATACCTACGACATTGCGATGCCTGCAGCCGCTCCCGCCGCCTGTTGCGGATCTCCCGCCGCCGCTGCCGTGCACCGGCCAAACGCCGCCGGCTGGAAACGGCGCTGAGAGGGCGGGCCGCGGCTCCGGCAGGGCGGGACGAGGGCGGCGGAGGCGGCGGGCCGGGGCTGGGAGTCCGCCAGGCCTGCGGGGCACCGCTGTCCCCCGGGAAGGTTCGTGCGAGGCCGGTTCGGGCGGGAGGTGTCGGATGGCTAGCCGCGGCCCCTCAGGGCTGCTGGGGTCGCCGGGCAGGGCGGAGGGTCCCCGGAGTGCGGGCGGGAGGGTTCGTTCCCATCTGACGGGCTGGGGGAAGGGGATTGCAAAGCCTTTTGCGCGGGGGTAGGTGGTGAATTTTGCCCAAGAAGACCCCTGCGCTCAGCGGGGTGGGAGGTAGGTAGATTCATGTGGTAAGAGTTTCGTCTCCTCAGGTGAGCGAGGCCTGGGCGCTTGGGCTGAGCAGCTGGAGAAGCAGCGGTGTGAAGCTTCCCTGGCCTGGCGGCGTGGGCTGGCTGTGGGCGGAGGTGAACCTGGGCGTCGGGCCCGCCGCGGGAAAGGCCAGTATTGCCAAAAGGGTGTGACTGAATTCCTGGTTGGAAGACGGTTTTTATTTGTTAGAATCATAGCAACTGAAATGGAAAATAATAGTTAGACTGTGTCGTCCTCCCACTTCAGCTGAGGCTGGATTGCTTCCCTCCGTTCATTTTGTCTAAAGCATCATTTGTCCAGTAAAGATTTAACAACCCAAGTCCGGGCTGCTGGCAGTGCTGTTGCTAAGCTATTGCCCTCTGGATTTCGGAGCAATGTATTGGCAGCACTTCCTGACTGTGGCCCCTGTGAAAGAAATATCTCTGTAAGGGGCAGTCTAAGGAGTATAAACGAGAGTTCACATTTTATAAACTAGTTACTGGAAAATTAACATTTATTCTTCTTTTCCTCCTTGACTTTAACACACTTCCATTTTGTGTGTGTCTAACACTGGTGCTTAATTATAGTGACACCCGTTTGCAGTAACCAGACTGTATCACAGTGTCCCTATGGGGTCCTTCTAATGCCAGTGTAATGTTAAAGTGTCAGGCAGGCGGCCTGTGTATTATAAATAGGGTACTTCATCCATGATAAGCGATTATTATCTTTCTTTCCCAAGTGTAAAAGACCTGTATAACTCAACAAGGTGCGAGTGATTTAGGCCTCCTGAGTAAAAATCCAATGAGTCCTGAAGGGGACCCTGTGATGTTGTTGTCTTGTTGCTGAACTTGAGATATTCAATTTATTATACTGGAATATATTTTGTGAAGTCAACATTGGGTAAAATAATATGAGAGGCTGTTAGACCAACAGTACAACTTGATTGAGTGTCCCTCTGTGATGGCCTTCTAAAAACCTTAATCACCCTCGGTAAAAGGAAAAAAATGCTGTTAAAGTTTAGTGGCCATTGGTGAGCAAACAGTATTAGTTACTGCTTTGAATTGTTTTAATAATTTAGAAAAATGCATTTCATGTTTTTTCCATTAATTTACAATTATCTGGTAGTCTTGTACTTAAAAGGCCTATGTTGTGCAAAGTTTCACACACATTCTTAGCTTCAGACATATGTATTACTATTAATTATATTTAGATAACTCTTAAAAGTAGAATTGTGTTCTTAACTTCACATACTTGAAGGCTTAAGGCCTAAAATTTTGACCAATTTTACTATTAGCCATATGTTTTATTGAGTTATAACTGTTAAAACAGAAAACAAAAGCCCATTCTGGTATGGGTTGGCACCAGAAGAAAGCATGTAATCAATTTAATAATTATTATATATCTTTTTTAACACCGAATGTTATATGGTGTTTATGACATTACACAGTGCCTCTGCTGAAGCTGTGTAAAGCTACCCAGTTTTCCAGCTAAACCAGTCTTGGAAATACAGAAGTCAGGATTTCCTCCTTCACTTAAAAGTTGACAAATATGCAGTTCAATATAAACGTGCTCACATGTAGTTTTCACTGGAGGGCAAAGGGGACTTTTACTCTGCTGTTAACACCAAGAAATATAATAGAGAATCTAACATGACATGAGCCAGTTGTGATCATGCAGCCACAGAGCACTCTCCAATAAGTGCTGCATCCATTCTTGATAATATTTACTTTGTTGTTTGGTGAAAAAGTCTTTTTAAATAATTCTGTGCCTTTCACATATGTGGCCATGTTTAAACTTGCATTTTTTTTTCCTGAGAACACTCCACCTTTGCTACTGCAGGTGAACTGTAGCAATGAGAGTGGCACTGGGAGCAAAACAGTGCTGAACGCTGCTGCAAAACAGTACCATTTACCATTGTGACAAATCATGCTAGGCATAGACAGTGGTAGTAAAGTCAACAAGTGTGCTTCTGTACAAATTCTCTCATTGTTTCTGTCATTAGGAGAATTTAGCTAATGTGGTAAGAGTAGAAATTCTAGTGGAAATGTGTAGAAAGGACAAGTCTTAGTGGTTTATTTCTAAACATGGATGGCAATGGTTTTTATCCCAGATAAGCATAAAAACACATTTTCAAGCTTCAAATCACGTGACCATATAATCTTTGTAATATGAAATGTCTAAAATTAAAATAAAATACAATAAAATGAAACTTTTTGCTGCCAATAAAGAATAAATTGTGAATAATAAGTAGAGCTCTAGCTATTTTTATTTGTGGATCTCATGGTGCTTATCTACAAGCGTAGATAAGAATTCCCATCCCAGATTTAGAGAATGGAAAAAATATGACCTAGATGTTAGGATAATTTGTGCTAGTCTGTGTTTCAGAGGACAAAGCAGAGGCATTATTAAACAGGCAAGACAGTAACAAATTCTAACCGTAATTGTATTCTTCACAGAATGGCCAGCAGTCCTGAGAATAACGCATCACTCTCCGTTCAGAAAGTCACACGCTCAGAGAGTTCCCAAGCAAAGAAGTCCCAGCATGCAGAAGAAGCGATCTTTTACATGAACTGCCGAGCAGCTTATCTAACTGTTTTAAAAAGCAGCTTAGAAAATATTAAATCAAAAGAACAACTCAGTTTAGGTAATGATTAGATGTTTTTCCCCATAACCGTTGTGTGTAATGATTACAGTGGGTAGTTTACAAACAGCAGTCAGCAGTTCAGTAGTGAGAGTATCCCAAGGCATAAATTCAATAACTCTGCTAAGGAATTTACAGTAGTTTTAGATAAGGTTCAGATTTCAAGTGTTGGTGTCTATCTTTAAAGGCATAGTCATTTTTTTCAAAGTTTATAGAAACTACCATTCCTCAAAATTTTTCATTTTCCTCAAATCCTTAATCTTCATTGCTAGGTGTTGGATGACTTGTGGAATTGGGAACAGTATACAGAGCTTTTAATGTGTAAACCACTAGTATGAATGGACAAAAGTCAGTACTAGCTGGCAGCTTACAGGGGACCTAAGTGAGTTGTTTAACACCACCAAATTTTATGGTAGCATTGTTGCTTACTTGACATGGGCCTAGTTACTGCTTTTTAATTGTGACGTTTCTGCAAAAAAGTTCTTTCCTATCCCTGAAACATAATTGAGTTGGTCTCAGTTCAGTTTATAGCATGCCCTGGCACAGAAAATCATGATAACTGGCATTAATGGGCACAGAGGTTTGCAGCCTCATAGGAGAGGTTGTTACTGGAGGCGTGGATTTGGTAATTTACCCCTAAAGATTGTCGCACAGATGAGTTCTAAGCCACTTTGAGTACTATGTGAAAATACTGCCTTTCCTCTACCAAAGCTATGTGATCAAATGGACTTAGACAACTGGTGTTTCCTAAGAATGCTTGCTCTTATTTTATGTAAACTCCTTCTGAATTACAATATTACTATAGACTAAAATAAAAAGTGTTCATTTTCATCCATATTATAGTTGTGTATAAGTGGTATTGCTGTCAGCAATACAACAGGAAAAAAAATATCTTTGCTTCAGCTGTACTAAATAAAGGTGTTAGTAGATGCTGAAAGCTGTGGATCTTCATAACATTTGTTTTGAAAACCTATGGATTTTCCAAGTTCTTTGCATGTAATTATTAGGAAAGTTACATAAATTTACCTGGAAAATAGGTAGGTAGTGCTGTGTACTGGGAATTGATTTCTTTATAAGGTATCTAGGAGACTGAGTAGGATAAGGAAGGAGTAAGATTACACTGAATAATAACCTGTTGGAGTTGTGAACTAGGTTTCACTATCTCAGAAAAAGTTTTTCAAGCAAATATAATACCAACTATCTCTTGGAGTTTTAGGATTGTGTTCAGTGTCTTACCTTGTTTGTTTGTTTGTTTTCTCAGAACATTTTTGTCCTTTTGTGGTTGTATGTAATAGCATGGGATTGTGTTAGTCATGAAAGTGTCTTTCAGTCCTGTTTTCTACCTGGAGTTTCATGATGTGAAAATCTTAGCTTGCTGTATTGGAAAAAATGTTTCCAGCTCACAGGGATGACAAAGAAAGCATTGGAACATAAACCTTCAGTTAGATCAAGAGAACCAAAATGTATAATTAGAAAACTAATGATTTTATTTTGTGGGTTTTGGGGTATAGATCAGAATGTACTTGGGATTAGTGGTAGTATGGGTTGCTTTCTCAAATCCTTCTCATAGATCATGATGCTAGTCAAAGGTATGTGTATAACGACATAACAGTTGTTCGTAATTAAAAAAAAAAGCAGTGGCTGAAGGCAAAAACATGCTAAGCTATCAAATAATTTAGTTATATCATAATTCTAGTGACTGTTGTGGTGTTTGGGTTTTTTTTGGCATATGTAAGCCATTTCTCACTAATAGCTGCATTGCTGGTGCCTAAAACATGTGAGGTCTCCAAGTGGAAACCACCATTATAAAAGGTGAACATACTTCTCTGTTGCATTGGTTGTGGCTTCTTTCCTTATACCATGAAATTCTACCCGTTAGCAAGCACATTCTTTCAGCATGTGACTTAGTGTTATCCAGGCTTTCTCAGCTGTAATAAGTGCCTTTATAACATCCTAATGATAGTTTTGCATAATCTGGATTTTAAGATAGGAGTGGTGTGAACAAGTGTCATCTCTTTTATATAAGCTTTGGCTTTCATCTCTATCTATATGCCACTTTGCTACATAGCAAGTGTTTGGGCATTTTGGTTTCAAGGTCAACTCAGAAAGGGCAATTAGTTGCTTAGGCTCACAGTCTTTTCAGAGATATTTAAGAACTTTTAAAAGTTGTAAGCATTGAGAGTTATTATAGACTTATGTTACACCTTAAGTAAATTCTGGCATTTATCAAATGAATTGTGCCAGTGTTTAACCATCTCTTGCTACCTGATGTTTGGCTAATATTCTGAACTGCGAAATAATCACCCAGAGATTGGCCCTGCAAAATTTTATTCGTACGAGTTGTACTTACTCACAGATAGTAGTTTCATTTCCTGGGGTGTAAAGTTACTTAAGGTGTTTAGCAGAATCAATCTGTAAAGAAGTATAAACAAAAGATGCGGTCTAATTGAACTTTCAAAAATACAGACTTGGGAGGCATGTAGGGTATGGGAAGTGCTGATCTCCCAGGATATATAAAAATACAGAATTGTCATATATTTGAAGTAGACTGTGTTAAATGTAAGTGAATACTGTGCTATATTGACATTCTAGGGAACTCAGCTATCCACATAAACAAATACACAGAGTGACTGCCCTCCCTTGGCTGACCTTGACATTGAAATCCTTAAACAATTGCTATGTGCCCAAGCGCTGCATGGATAAAGATGTAAGCTTTGCTATATTCTCCTGACTCTGCTTGTAGAGGTGACAGGGCAGAAATCTTTATTTAGTCCTTGGCATTCAGTTGGAGATTAGCAACAAAGGTGTCTGGTTTTGTTTGTTTGTTTTTATGGTGACACAGTTGCCTACTGAGAATGGTAATGATGCTACCACCTCATTTCACAGATGCTACTGAACTGCTCTCAGCCGGTATAGACTTAATTGGCTAAAAATCAAACTGCCAGCCTAGGTAAAGATGAAAGATCTTCTGCATTTCACTAAAAAAACTTGATTATATGGGACAATATAAAAGCATATCTCCAGTTTCAGATAGACTGTGTGTTAGAATTTAATTTCAGTTTAACGTATTGCCTTCTCCACACTGAAAAATGATGAAAAGATGCTTTCAGTAAAGACTTTTAAGAGGCTAACTAGATCTGGCAAATTAATTATGAAGAATACCAGGTGTACGTGGGACTGGTTTCATGTATGGTATTGGCTGTTGGCCTTTAGCAATGTATGTCTGTTGGTATCACATTTCCTTTATAGTTGAAATTCGTGTTGCATAATTTGAATTGATAAGGTCAAATGTATAGTTGTGACATAAAGGATTGTTTAAGATAAATTCTACACTAGATCTCAGTACTTTCCAAAGTAAATGGAAAGACTTCCATGGATCTGAGTAGAAATAGGATCTAATAATGTGCAAGCTTACAAATAATAGGTTCCTGATATTAAGGCAGGGGATACAGACACTGGGCTGAATTTTACACTTGTCACTTGAGATTTGTGTCAAGACAAGACACTTGAGACTGACTTTGAATTAATAGATATTTTCCTTAGTTAATTATTTGAATCCATTAACTTTATTTAAGGGGGACATCCCATTCAGTTTAGTAGAACAGTGCACATAAGTAAGTCGAAGCTTTAAGCAAAATATTTCCTGTGATATTGTTGTGTTACAAAAGGACAGGCTGCTCTCTGTTTTTTTCCTTTTTCTGTAGAAGAAAGCAGGTGTGATTCTCAGCAGTGCAGCATATGACATCTCTATGCTGGATTGTAGTTCATGAGGGATGATCTAGGATGCCAACCACTGCCTGTTTCACAACTCCTTCCAAAAGAATATGTGAGTGAGCTCATCTGCCCCACAGGCTGCTTGAACATCTCTGGTACAAACCAGAGAATTCAAGGCTAGGGAAGGTCACAGTCAGTCTGTATCAGTAGAGTACAGGATTGAGACTATAAGCAAAACTGTCCTTCAGACCCGCTTTTCCTTTGAATTGATTTGCCTTAAAAAAAAAAAAAGCCTGAACATGGAAAGTAAGTAAAGGATGTTTTGACAAAATTCCTTTACTGACAGCTGGAATATATAGTTAATATTGTGTATTATTGTTCAGTACTTCAACAGGCTGGAAGAAATCCATCTCAGAAGACAGTTAATAAATATTGGACTTCACAAACGACTACACTGAATTTTGATGATTTTTGTACTATTTTAAAAAAAGAAAAACCAGCTACAAAAACTGAACTTCTTGAAGCATTTGGAAAGATAGATGTAGATAACACTGGATATATTTCACATGATGAACTTTATAAAATTCTTACAATGGTAAGTATTAGCAGAAACTTAATTATCCATCTTTAATCATTAATAGAGATTTTGGAAATTAGATGGTAAAAGTATTCTGAATGTACAAACACATGTTCCTCAAAAGAATCAATAACTGATTAATGGGGTTTTGGGTGTTGCTGAGGGTTTTTTTGTTGGTTTTTGTTTTTCTTCAATTTTCTGTCTAATTTTCTGTGATTATCTGATCTTTCTTCCATTTTTTCCCCTTACAGTCTTGCAGTCGATAACCTGTCTGTCCCTTTCAGCAATTGTGCCTTGAAGGTAGAAGCTGGCAGAAAAAAAAAAGCTTTTCATACTTTCAGAATGCTGTGTTGAAACCCTATCTATACTGCAGTAGAGCAACAGAAAGGGACACACATGACTCTCCCTTGGTTCAATTAGTGTAAACCCCTCTATTTTCTACACAGCTCTTCTGCAGCCCTTTGGAGTTATGAACTCTTACCAAGAGAATTAATGACATACCTTTGCTGTTCTCCCCTCACAACTTATTGTCTATGTATGTTCGGATACGAAGTTAAAAAGTAATATTTTTATGTTATACTTAAAATATTAAGGTCAGTGTTTTAGTTTTATCACAGCTATGATGTTTTGTCACATCAGTGACTTCACTGGATCTTACAGTTAGTTTATCAGGGTCTTAAACTGTGCTAGCGTAAGTCAAGTTTGGTTAGAGATTATGCATTATCAACCCAAAGTGTACAAACGTCATAAGGCTTACCTGTACATGTCATTAATATGGCTTAAAATAATGACATTAAAAATACCTGGAACTTCTTATTTAGCTGCTGAACTGCCACCATATTTTTAGGTTTCATTGTATAATCTGAAGGGATAGAAAAGATTTTTTTTTTTAAATAGCAGTTGAGATTTTTATGATGATATGAGAATGTAGGAGATGGAACTTTAAAGACAACATCAGCAAGAGTATGTTAGAATGACAAATGTTGACAAGATTAAAATCTGGGCTCTCTGAGGATCTGTAAAGCACGCAAACAAAACCCCTGAAATGGAACAGTCTTCCAAGCTGGTGCATAGCTGATACCCCGACTTTAAACTATACGGATGCCCATCTCAGATGATTACAATGATTTTCTTTCTTTGTTCTGTCAGGTTTTTTGCTCTCTTCAGCCAAAAAACTCCCCCTTCGTTGTAAAAGCCAATCATCTTGCACAGCATAAACTCTAGGGAGTAGTAACAATTAAAAATGGACTAGTAGTAGAATACTAGTAGAGTGCTCAAAAGTAAGAATAAAACAATTTTAAGGTAATGTAGAGGAGAGCAAACTGGGACAGAAGAAGCAAACAATTTACATACTGTATTTGTTGTAGTTGACCCAATAAAACAAAATTATTTGTTTTACTTCAGACATTGTGGCAGAACTTTCAATCCCCATTCTGCATGAACAAAAAGATATATTTGCAATGGTAAAGAAATATTCTTTATATAAAGAAAGATAGAAGTAACAGATGTTGAGGACTACTGTAGTTAAGCTATGAAGAGCTCTAAACTCTGTATTATTACATAAAGTTAGGGAATTGCTTCATATAAACCCAGACTGAAGAACTTACTAGATCTGCGTCCAGTTGCAACTGGTGCTGTTCAAAGAGGGGAGGATCAATATTTGATCTGTTGCAATCCACTATAGCTCCCGGACCACACATTCACATCGCATGCTTGCCAACAATGAAGTCTGCATTAGTTTTTAGTCCCAAGTTTACACCATGCATCTATAGCTGAAAAGTAATGTGAAGTAGATTTCTGTACAGCAATCATGGATTGCTCTGTGATTGCAAACGACCCTGTGAATCTATGTAGAGAAAGTTGCTGGAGGACCTTGTGGAAGACATGCTTTCTTTTCGAGAGATGTACCTTGCATCCACTCGAGATGGTATTCTGACATGCAGCTTCAGACTTGGGTCCAAAAGGAGAGAAATTGCTTTGGCTTCATACTAATGATTCCAAGTAGAAATAGGTGCAATGGAAATTCATGCCTGGAGTAACCCTTCTAGTGAGCTGAATTGCAGATGTAGACTGCAACTAAGTGAGTGAAACAAACCATTATAAAGTTAGCTCTTGGTTGTTAGCATGCTACAATACAAGTAAAAATGACTGGGAGCTGAGATTCCCCAGTTTATGGAAGATTTTCTGAAATTGATGTGTCATTCATGGTAGGCTTCCTGAAGACACCACAGAATTGCCTAAACCGATGCAGTTATCTGTTCAGCATTTAGCGGCATTGTAGGGACATCATTTTTTACGATGTTGACCTTTTGAGGATTCAAATCAAAATCCATTTAAATCTATTGCAAGATGGGATTCCCTGAAAGGATATTAAGAGTCTTTCTTTGTGTTTTTATAAAGTGTGCACTACAGGTGAACAAAATTCTTGACTAGGAATCCAAACTGAGGTTTTCTTTTTATTGCAGAGAGGCGAAAAAATGACTCAGGATGAAGTGAGTACCATTACTAAACAAGCTGACTTTAACTGCAGTGGCAAACTTGACTACAAGAAGGTATGGCAAACAGTGATATTTGTTCTTGTGTTACTGGCTTGATGTTATTGACAGTATTAGCATTTTCAACACAATGCATACCACCTCCACGTGTTGGTCTATTGATGACCTAACCCCAGGCCCCTCCCAGCTGCCTACATACCAGAATGTGGGCTGATATATATTTCTGTTTCACTCACTTTATCTGGCTATTATCCTTGAAAAGGTCACTTGCTGCAAGTGAACTTGATGTATTAGGCAGAGCCTAATAGTAAGCATGAAGCCTAACAGCATGTGTGAAGGTAAGGGTTAAAGGAGTTGCACAATAAAGATTATAATTGACAGCAAACTTAGCTAATCAGTGAGAGTTGCAATGTCTGCAACATTTCATAATTTCTTGTGTGTGGGAATTTATTGTGTATGTTGAACATCTTATTTTCAAGATGCAACAGCAGGTTTTTTGATATCATCTCGATGACAAAGTTTTGAGCTGAATAAACAGTCCACAAAGATTTGTATATAAATAAAGTTTCACAGGAGAAAAACAATGCCCTGATAAGAATCCTGTGTTAAAAAAAATCGGTCTTCAAATATCTAGAAAGAAATATAAATCACCTCTTGGGTTGAAAGGCGCACTTAATTTTTATTCAATATTTGCACCTCCTGGTTGAATCATGGCTTCATTTTACTGTGTCACTTGAGTAGTTGCTCTGATTCATGAAAATGAAACTTAATATTGTGCTTTAAGAGAAAATACATTATATCTATTGGCCTGTCCTTTCCTTAGTAATGTTTCATTTTGATCCTTAGAGCTGTGAGAAACAATGCTTCACTTAACAGATGACTTTTCTTTATCTAAAGTTTTGTGACTTTTACATGACAACCAGTGAGCAGTGCTGCAAGGCTGCACAAGAGAAACTGGAAGGCGATAGTCGATTGAGGCAACAGCAGTTTGGAAGTCAAGCTGAAACTTCCTCTGAAGGGATCATGGTGTCAAAACCACCACCAAGAGTCTCGAGGAAATCTAATCACAAACTAGCACCAACAAAAGGTATTTACCTTTCATGTTAGGAGTTTTCATTCTGTTGGAGATCATTCTCTGGGTCAATGAGAAATTGAGCATTTGTTTAATTTTTCTGAGATTGGTGAGGATATTATTGACTAATATTCATTTCTCCTGTGGCAATTGCATAAATGTCTCAGTAGAATATCTGACCCCCATGTTCAAATGGACTTTGGCTGCATCTATGATCTGAAGCTCTGAAATTCTTAAGGGTGGATTTTGTTGACTCTTGTGTGATGCAGTCACATGGGAGGAGAGAAGATGAATGCTTGGATGTTGCAACATAGGCAAGTTATTCCCTTCCCAGATCAGAGATGAAACCTTAAACATTTATCAATAAGCAGTCTGTCTGTTTCAGTTATCGAGGCCACTTTTCAAGCACAATCAATATGAGAGTTTAATGTTCTTCCTTACTTAAAAACCTTCCCAAACTGGAAAAAGACCGCACGCTAACAGACTGCAAAGGTACCATAGATGAAATATTTGCATTTGTATGTAGTGTGTGCTGTTAATGTTGCTTCAATTCCAGGCAATACTGAAGAGGTGCAAAGATGACAGAACAGTGATGAAGACTGAGTTTATGTAGCTAAATCAACAGTTGTACCAGTAGAGTTGCGCCGACATAAGGAATCAGAAAGTAAAGGCTTAGAAGTAGTTGCACTGGGCAGCTGTGCATGAGTGATGTGCTACCTGGCAGGGAATCTACACTGTCCTGGAAAGAAATAACCTTAAATTAGAAGCAGGTGAAACCTATCCACTTAGGACAGATTTACCTTTATTCCAAGGTAAATGGAATCATGTAGTAACAATTTCTTATGCTTCAGGCAGATTTGGGTTCCAAGGTTCTGCCATTCATATGCCCATTCACCTGGCATGTACAGTCAGGGAAGTAAGGATGTTTGGCTAATGAATTATTAAATGTTATGTAATTATAAGGGAAGTCAGCTTATCTGATTGAAGCTCTTGTCATCCATTTTTTCTCTGTGTGTCTATAAATGTAAGGCTTTATGATAAATAGCACTAGGAATGGGTTGAAATAATGTAATTGTACCTAAATATCTATGTTTATAGGTGATAGCAGAACTTCTTCAAGACCCTCATCAGCTCAGAGTTGCAAAGCATCCATTTCTACCACGATCAGCATGGCTGCCAGTAGCAACAGAAACACAAAGCTAATTGAGCCAGACACAATAAAGGTATCACGTAAGCTAGTCTTATTGAAATTATGCTGTTTTCCTCTAGGCACATATGTTATTGCATTTTAAATAAGAAACTGTTTTTCTCTGATTTTGAGCTTATGCTTTATTAATAGTTTGTCAAGGGCAGCTATAAACTAGTGAGAGGCTTCTTGATACATATTATTATTAACATTTTTATATACTGTTGGTTTTGCTGACATCTAGTTATGGAAAATAATTTTTCAGGTGTGAAGGTTTAATAGAACAAAGTGGGTTTTTTTTTTAATAAATGAAACCACTGTTGGATAAAACGTTTAATGACTTTTTGAGAAATTTAAAATTTAATAATTTATTAGGTTGGTGAGAACTTTAAATGCTTTAGCAGTCTGAAAGATTGTGTACCATAAACCTTTATATGAAAGGTAATTGGAAATAAATAACAGATCTGTGAGCGTATTCAGTTTATTAGGCATTAATTTGTAAATATATGCTGTAGCCTGAAAATATTGATTTTTAGTTAGACTAATATGTTCTATCAGTATTTTCTTTTAAATAAATCACTCATTTAATATAAATTCCTGTGGGAGAAAGACAACAAAGTCACTTTGCTAAGTCAATATTTGTAGAGTGTTAATATTGATCTTTTTCCTTTGTTTTCCCTTTCTTGACTGAACCTTTACTAGTTTTCTTTGAACAGAAAATAATAGCTGTAGAAATATAAAGCATTAACTGGAAACTGCTAGGATACATTAAAAATGTGCACCTTGAGACTCCTGTATAAAAGGAAAAAAATGGTTATGACCACATAGTATAACTGCTGCTAGAAAACTGAACTGATTGTTCTCATGAGTTACATTTTTGTTTCAAATAACAACTCTGTATTTGTTATTGAACTCTGAAGTCCTTTATATCTTCGACATTGCTATACAGTGACATTTGTTCTATATTAAAATTTAAAAACATAATCTCAAAGGAATTTTTTGCAGTCTGTTTAGGTATCTGGACCTCCATGCAATTTAACCTGCAATTTCACCTTGTTCAAACATGATATGTAGTTTATAAAACCACCGCACAGTTTTCCAATATTGGATTCCTCTTTCTTTGTACAAGCTAGTAAGAACTGACTGAAAAAAAGCAGCTGCAGATATCGATTAATATTGATTAGCACCAATAAACATGAAAAGATATAAGTAGAACTACTAATTTTTTTAACCCTAACTATTAAGGGCACAACACAAACTTTGACAAAATCAATGAATAAATACACAGTGATTCATTTGGGCTGCAGATCGGAATCTAGCACCCTACAATTTTTCTTATTTATCTTCTATTCAGATTTTTCTTTTCTGCAGTTCATCTGTCTTTTTGGGACAGTCTAAAGATATTGCCATCATGAAGCTGGACCAATGCCATCTTTAGATTTCTGACAGAATAAACCCATGGATGTCAAAACATGGTGAACACCTAGATTTAAAAATCCTTATAAAACATGGAATGTATTCATAGTACATTCTTCCATGTGTTTTCTTTTTGTCGGTGGAGTTTTGTGACATGTTGAAAGCCATGTATGTAACTTTGAGGAGAAAACAATAGACAGTTACAGGAGTGCTACAGACGTGCATAAACAACATGCTGACCTGCTGGGTTTCAACTGTAGTTGAATCACAATTAATTAAAGCATGGCTAATGGAGATCTTAAATCTCAGCAAAATATTCTTCTTGTAAGTTTTAGACAAGATTGAAAGACATTAACAAAAAAAAGAAGTTCTAAAATCTTCTCTTTGCGTTGGTTAGCTAAATTATCCCTGCTGAGGATTCTCACCTTTGCATTCTGCTCTACTGAAGTCAGTGAAAGACCAGTATGTGCAGTGCATAATACCTGAGAAAAGTCCTTTTCCTGAAAGAAAGTTATATGCTCCCACTTGTATTCTTGAAGTAGCTTCATGCAACTGAACTAGCAAGACTTTTTCTCTGCATATGGAACAGGTTTGTACAAGGAAAAGAGCTGAACTGAAATTCTTTGCTGTAATCATAGGAACCATTCCTCTCACAAACATTGCTTTTTATTTTGAATTCTGCATAGGTGTGTGGACTAATCAATAATAACTTAAATTGTAATAGCAATAGAATGCATTATTTGGGCAGTGACCGGCACTGGCAGCAACAGGTAGTCCCTAACATTTCTTTATGATTAAATTTTTAATACAAACATTTCCCACTATATTAGCTATTACTTGCCAAGTTTTGTTATGCATTGAAGACACATACTAAAATCAAAACTGAAAAAAACATCTCTTACCTTCCTCACTTTGTAATTTGACAGGGATAATTTAGAGAATATAGCACCACCTTATGCCCTCTGCAAGAATAACAGTTTAGTATTTGATTCCTAAAGCATTGTTAACCTTTTGCTTACTGTTGCTCGCATGCTAACCTGCACATTTTCCTTGAGATATTTTCCCTGCTTAATTGGATTGTTTGGGGTCCCTGTTGTAACAATGTCCATCTAAATGCAAAGCTGCAAAAAAGGTAGTCTTTAATCTGAAATAACAGTTAGAAAAATGGAAAGTAAGCAAACAGGACAAAGCTACTCTCCATGGACTATCTGTCAGATGGTGGTTTGAAGACCACTGTCACAGTGAGAAAGGGGGAATAAAATGTGATTGTTAGAGTAATTTTCATACATGATAATAGTCACAGTATCTTTTTGAATAGTTACAGCACATTTGCACTGCTGTTTAAACTTACATTATGCTCTTCTGTGTCTTAGAGAACAGCCATGTTGCTTCATGAGCAGACCTTTTGACTTAGATCTTTTTTTGCAAGGTATTAAGTTCAGAGACTAAATGATCTAACAACCAGTTATCTCAGCTGTGTCAAGTTTTAAGGAAAAATCTCAATTACTACATAAGGACTTTAGGTGAAGTTAGGAGTCAAGCAAGTATTGGAATAAACAGTTTACTGAGAATGGAATAGTACTGGAATGACATAACAGCCTAAACTACATATTTGAATTCTAGCACTGACTTATGTGGACTCTAATGTTAATATCAACTCCCATTATCCACTTGTTTGACTGAGAGAACCCCATCTTTTGTTCAACCTTTAACCCTGACCATTGAGTCCCAGTAACTTTCTGTCTCTGTTCTCTTCTTTGCTAGTTATTCTTTGTGATTGGACCCCTTTTGCTTATCCCATCATTAGAAATCTAGTTTCATGGATAAAGACCCATATAAAATTTTTAGGTGGCCTTGTTAATGAGGTCTATACCGCTACATGAAAGGTGGCCAGAGACTGATCTCTGGCTCTGGATCAAGTAGCATAGGTAGCTGCACTTCCACAAGGCTTAGGCATAGCACCCTGTCAAGCAGATATTGTCTACTTTAAATGGCACTTGGCTTGCTTTTTTCCCTAAAACCATTGCGGCAGTGTTGTGGGTTTAAGAAATTATATATTCCAGTGCCATTTTTAATCTATGTCTTTGCATGCCAACCAAGAATATATGTTACACACTGTGGGGTGGGTAATGGCATGGAGCATGCAAGGCTGTAAAACCTGATGGGATGATGTTGACTGTGTAGGTGGCAGAAAGTCGAATGGAGTGCAGTTACATCCATATTCATTTGTGAAAGTGGTGCCTGAAAGTGAAAAATCCTTTGAACTGTGTACCTATTTTCTTGAAGAGCACTAGTTGTAGTCATCTGAAACAGAGCCATGGAATGAACTAACAGCTAAACAGCATGGAGAACAGGGTGTTGAATGCTTCACCTTGCTTCTTGCTGTCTTTTATTTCGCAGTGTAGATGTAGCTGGTGAGATGAGATCATTGTTCCTCTAACAGCATGCTGTTTCATCTGCACCTCTGATGGCAGAGAAGATAGGTTTCCACAAAGGTCCCAGTTCCAACATGTTATCTTAACTGGAAAAGATCATGGGAGGGCAGGGACTTGGATATTAGTTTCCATCAGGGATTGGATGTCCCACTTACTTTTGGGTATCTTAATTGATCTTTGTCTTTTTGATAGCCTGTGCTCTGAGGAAGTGTGTGTACTTTTAAGGTCTCTTAGAACTTCCTTAGCAAAGTCTTAATTTTCTTTAAAAATCCAAAACCTCCAAAGAGCAGCAGAAAGTGAGTTGCAAAGTATATAGTATTTGTACTTTAAAGTAGTCCATATTGTCAAACTGTATGTAAATATAATTAGCAGAATTTGACAGCTAAAATTAGCATGATGCATTATGCTACCAAAACTATTGGGGTACTGAGGATGAAATAACTGTTGACTTTAGATCAACATTTTGGATGGGATAGGGTTGTCTTACTATAATAATAAGTAATTTAAGATTAAGATAGTTTCCAGCTATGTAAAATTTTGAATTCTCAGTATTTGTCCGCATTGATGTTTTGAGGATGGTATATATTTATTCCTTTAGCATGAAGATTCTTTTCATAGCTGAGTTTGTGCTATTTGGATAAATCTGGTAAAATAAGAGTGATTCAGAAGCAGAACATGAAGTGGGAGTATTAGATTCTGCAGTATTTCTGTGCCAGCACAGGTGGTGAGTTTGCTCAAAGTACATCTCTCTCTTTGTTTTGATTAATTTATAAAAAGTTCTTAAAGCAGAAAGGAGTATAATGAAGACAAATTTGGTAATGTTTGAAGGAGAAATGCTTAGTATAGAGGAGTCGATCCAGTTCCCAGAGAAATCAGTGGCAAAACTGTGGCACAGGAGTGAATGCTTTTAAATCCACAAATCCCTTAGTAATTTACATTCTTAAGAAATGTACAGTTCTGAATGGAGGGATCTAAATGCAGGATCAGCGCCACATGGATTACCAAGTGTGTTACTTGGTGTCCTGAGTGTACCTACACTAGTGAAGTCCAGTTCTTGCCTGACACCTTTAGGTCATTGACTGTAAAGTACCATCAACTGGCCATGAATGCACTGTAATGAGAACTGATTCTTTAAGAGGGGAAATGAAATGTAGCACTCTGATGAAGACTAACCTTATATGGAGTTAGTAGTCAGTCTCCTTACTGGGAGTTGCACGCAGACCTCTTTTTTTTTTTTTTACAAGCTCTTTTCTCAAATCTGTGTTAGCTTACCTGTTACACTGAATACTAAGCATAGGTACAGCCACCTGGACAGAGCTGTCTGCTGAGATTACACTGACAGATTCCTTCTGATAGGCTCTGCTCAGAAACATTTTCTTCCATTGCTAGGAAAGTGACTAGAAATCATGGACTTAATCCAAACCGGGGAAGGCAGATCAAGGCATGTCTATAAGGACTTTGTTTTTATTTTGCTAAAGAAATATCATTCAAATGATATTTGGAATTGAAAATTGGGACCTCCTGTTTAAAAAGGAAAAAAAAAAAACCTGAAGCATGTAGCTGTTTTAGCCTCTCGGCAAAATCATGGCTTCTCTAGGAAGCATATTACAAATACAGCAGTTTTCAGTTTATGTCTTTCCAATAGCTTTGACAGAAGTCAAGAAGGACCATTTAATTTGATCGGTACTTGTGTTTGTGATTTGTCTGAGCAAATAACTCCTCATTGTTCAGCTAATCAGTTATGTTCTTTGCTCAATTGGCCTGATGGAATGAATATAGCAAAATTCCAGCCTTTCAGTGGTAAGCCACACAGTTCAGAGAATTTCATGAGTTCAGATTGATTCTTCATGACAATTCAAATTTCATTTCAACTATTTGAGCATTGGGGTGATCTGTATGTTTTTTCAAGCATTTTCACAAGAGAAGCAATGTTTCTAATGGCTCTGCAAACACTGACTACAAAAAGGACTATTTGAGAAAATTAATTTTAAAAAAGCATCAGAAGGTCAGTGATGTATCTTGTGTATTTTAGGCAGGATTTATTAAATAATGAAATTAATAAATTTCAGAGAAGGTGCTTTTATCTTGATCAAAGATCAAGGCAATGTCTAATATCTGCTTGGTTTCTAGGAATGGCACTGTGCACAATCCAAGGGATGCTTCTACTTAGAAGAAGATGGTGAAATCATTAGTCACAAGTACAAGTTGCACTTACCTCAAAAGTCTACAGTATGTATTACCATCAAGCCTTTAAACGTTCGTCAGGTAGAAGGTAAGTGTGTTTGTATTTCTTTGGAGAATTTTCCTCTGTAGAAAATATCTTCTCTTCTGCTGATACATCTCTCCCTTTCTCATTTGCAATACTTCGCACTATTATGATGCAGCAATACTTTTCTCTGTTGACAGAGTCCTATTAAAAATATAACTTAACTTGTCACACCATATTTTCTGCTTAGTCACTGTGTGCTCACTGGCTGGGCAGTGAAAATTAGCTAAATCCATTATCGTTCTCCCTTTAGTCAGCCAAGCTCTTAGATTATTTTTGGCCATAGATTTATGAAATTACTTATTACAAAATTGAAATGTTGGCACTGTTAGCAGTATCTCTCTTTAAATTGTTGATGTATTTTGTGGGGAAACAACAATACAAAACTTTGTGAATACTCTATATTCCACCTCAAATACTTTTGTAAATACTTAAAATAGGTTATGGCTTTTTATGGCAGTACGGCATCTTGATGTTGTGATTATGAATCTTGTCTGAGGGATTTATAGCTTAGTTTGGCTACTTTAATTTTCATCTTAATAGAGTGAAGCCCAGCATTAGAGCCACCTGAGACAGTTTTTTTTTCCAAATGCTGTTGGATGTGTTCTCTCCAGTGATTTACCAAGAAGCTTTATCTAGTTGCTGTGTTGGAATTATTTTTTCCCGAGTAGATTATTTCCTCTTTAATCCTGTGAAACAGGAGCCTTTAGATCCCAAAGATGTATTAGAGTCATCTAGACTGGCTCTTTTGCTGCAAGTTGGTAATTGATTCTGATTGAGGTTGGTAATAAAAACTTCACTGAAAATAATTGACAGAAAGTAGTCATTTTCCAGTTACTACCTGGGAAGCTGATCAACAGACTTCTAATGGTGAGGAAATGTCTGATACAAACTGATCTGAGTAACAGAATGTCTCAGCGTTCTGCTCTTACCTTTCCTTTTTCATGTGGCACCTTCTTAAACTGTGCCTTAGATTAGTTCTGCTGCAGGATTGTCCAGCCATTCTGTGTAACCAAATGAGTACTTGTCTTTTGGTAAAAAAAAAATAAAATTCCGCTTTTGCACAACATTATTGTCCTGTATATAGAAATATCTTTGTGTTTTGTTGTGAAGAGGAAGGCATAATACTAGTATGTAAGGAAAGGATTCACATTAGCAGAGCAATCACCTTTTTATGAGAAATCAAAAATATCTTCAAATTTTTAACAAGGTTGTGTTGTGTGTAGCCACTATTTAGTGTTCTTGACTGTAGAAAAAGTCTCTGGCTTAATTATTTTGCTGTGGTCTGATTAACTTGAAGACCACTAAATAGCTCATTGATTGATTGCCCTCAGGAACTGGGCAGCTACAAGAAATCAAATAGGTTCAAATGGCATCCATTCAACATAGGTAAGACCAGGCCTCTGCTCCAGTCCAACCTAAGACAAAGAAAGAACAACTAGTGATGCTATATAGAGGGATCTTGCTATTTAAATCTTAAAAATAATGGAAACTTACACTTCTGAAATTTACATCTTCTGGTATCCCTAGCTTTTGCACATAATCTGGGTTTCCAGTCAAGGTGAGATTAACAATATTTTACAGAACTTCAGAAAAGAATATGATATAATTTTGCTAACATTCTTAATTGCCAATATCTCGGAGCCTTAGTATAAAGAAAAGTATCAATAATGTTGTACTAATGGTAGAAAACAATGAAAATAGCTTCCTTAACTACCAAATTTTAATATTAGAACTATTGCTAATCATTGTCTGTAAGACAATCACAAGACTTGGAAGAATTTATCTGATTGACCTAAATAGGAAGGAAATCCTGATAGCATATAATAGATTCTCTTTTTCCACCTTACACTAACAGGGATCAATATTATAAATACCTTGGAAATATCTACTTTGGGGTACAAAGAACAGCAATTTGTGCCATTATTAAGCATTTGTGTTGGGAATGTTTTTCTTTTAGGAAAATCTTGTAATTGGTTGTCGGTGGATACAGCTTTGTATATTCTGAAAGAAAATGAAACCCAGGAAAATCTACAGCTTGTGAACTTCACTGAACAACAAAACA
Organism: Phalacrocorax carbo; assembly: GCF_963921805.1. NCBI lineage: Eukaryota > Metazoa > Chordata > Aves > Suliformes > Phalacrocoracidae > Phalacrocorax > Phalacrocorax carbo. Next base: position 42,236,808 of record NC_087518.1, on the reverse strand, counting down.
AAGAGGTTAGATATTTTTGTTGTATTCCTGTTTCAATTGTTATATCTTTAGTGTATGTGTTAATGCTGTATGGATGAGTTCCCAGTGTTTGGAAGGGATTCACACTGTACCAGTCAGACTAGAGGTGAGAAGAAACACTTGTTCTGTGCATGTTCCCTTTCAAAAGTGGCAGAACTTACACAAGGTAAGATGTAATACTGTCTTAGTTACGCCCTTTGGATGGGCTGAATTGCAAGCCACTTGTATAGAAGCTTAATGGAATTCCTGTGAGTACCATATTATCATGTGGTGCATTGGCAAGTATTGCTGAGTTGCTGGTTATCTGTACACATACTCTGTGGAAACTCACTTGTATTCCTGCACCTTCAAAAATAAAGTTCAAAGGTAAAATTTGTTAACATTTTTACTTTTCTTTCTCCTTGCCATATATATGATTTTGAACTTCATAGTGCACAGAATATTCTTATCCTATTGCAGAAATAAGGAAGGAGAAATGGCAGCATTAAGTTACTTTCCCTTTCCAAGCCACAGGGAACTTGGCTTACTGCTTAAACCCAAGTCGCTCATGACTTTTTACATAGGAAGTTTTTGTTGCTAGTTTGAATAAAGCTGATAAATCAGGGAGGAAATTAAAAACTCGGAGGGTTTTGTCAGCCTGCTTCTGGCTGCTTTTGTTTTAAAGTTTAACAATTCAAGAGTGTTACAAATCTGAAAAATGATAGGACTGTTATTAGACATTTCCAGTAATGACTGTTCACCCCTCATCTCTGGTCCTGCACGTTTTTCTAACTTTTATTATAACTAAGAGATTCACTAGTTTTTGTGTCTTTAAAATGGCATCACAAGAGCATCTCACTGTAGACATGTTTTCTTTAGGGAAAGAACCTAGCATCACCAATGTTTTAAAGTAATGAATCACTTTTGTATGAATATTACTAGTAATAAATAAAGGTGTCATTTGAGAAGTAACTTACAAACTTGTCTGTCTTCCTTTAAGAGTAGATGTTTGGATGGAAAGGGGAGCTTGGATCGGGCATTTACTGGCTGCTCCCATTCACATCAGGCTGTAGGTTGAAGAAGGTAAAAACACAAATTACTGGAGAAGCAAAACTGGTGTATAGAGGTGAAGATGGAGAACTGGCTCTGACCAAGGAGTTCCGGTGAGTCATATTCCCAAACAGGCATGGTAACTATGGCAAAAGTGTGTGCTCCAAATAACATCTAACATATAAACAAATAACATAAAAGCTGTATGTTACTAAAATACTGTTTGTACAGAATATTCTCAAATAGACTCAATAGTTACCAACAATATTATGAGACAGTAAAGGAAACAGAATTATTGGTAAATAGTTCTGCCTTTTTAACATTTTAGAGCCACTTTATTGGATATATTTGAAACAATTGATTTGGATGGAAATGGCCTTCTGAGTTTGGAGGAATACAATTTCTTTGAACTGAGAACTAGTGGTGAGAAATGTGATGAGGAGGCATGGGCTGTATGCAAGGGTAAGTTCGTTGCTGTGCTTGATACAACTAATTAGGGCTATCAGTCTACTTGCAAGCTGTTACTTATAGCATCCTACTATGTATATAGTGTAGAAGAACCAAGAATTTTGTAGCCTATACCAAGAACACAGGGTAGATATTATTCTCTTCTCCCTTTGTTTTTCTTTTTTTCTCCCACCTTTTGTTTTGCTTCATTCTGGTATGTGTGCCACTGACCTGCTGAGAAAGTTCTTCCCATTGTTAAATGCAAAGTTTTGTTGGTGAAAGATTTCATAGCTGCCAAAAACTACAGGTGTCCTAATCATGAATTGTATGGTGAATTAAGTTGTAACAGGTACTCATTTAATCAATCTCCTTTCCGCAGATTAAGCTGATACTCTTTCATATCTCACAAAGTGTTGAGAGGGACATTTAAGTAGTGTGTATATGATGCTTTAAAAATGGCAACTAGAGCTTATGATGATTGTTTAGAAAATTAGATATTAGAAAATTAGACATTAGAAAATGCCTATTGCAACTATATCTTTTCTTTGGATGTTAGTAGCTTTTCATTAAAAATCCGTCTTTTAAAGGTTCATATATGGTGTGACAGTTTGTCCATATTATGCTATACAACAGCCATATGATTCTAAGACTTCCGTGAGTGAGATGAGGAAGCTGACAGACAGTTAGGATTCTTCCAGCTGTACTTTGCTTTCTGTCTGCTGATACATCTCATAAATGTTACGGGACATCTTGCCAGCTTGCAGGAGCAGTGTTGGGCCACAAATGTCAATTCTGAAGAAAAAAGGACTTCTGTGGCATTGCTTTAAGCTTGCAAAGGCCTTGAGAATGCACATATTTACCTCATAACAGGACTAGGAGAATACAACCACCAGTGACTGTAGGCTGCTCTAGTAATATAACACATGAAAATAGTGGTTTCAAAACATCGGCAGTTTAGCTGCAGTGAGTGAGCTAACTGGAAATTTAGAAGACATTGTATGAAAATTAGAAGTTTCTATAATATAGTTTTTGTGCAACTCATGTCTGATATGCCAGTATGGCCCATGTCATATTGGCCCATGTCATGCCTTTGTAGGCTATGACACATTGCTTAATTTGGGCCAAAATGCTTTAAATTTGATAAGTACTGCTAACTATTTCTTCCTAAAACACTCTTAAGATATTGGACTTTTTTCTTAAATAATGGAAAGCTCATACAAAAATACTTCTCTTGTCCCTTTCATGCCTGTACATGCTATTCCATACTTTATGACTTTGTCAGCGCTACGCCCCTTTGCACTGGTCTCAACATGAGTAGGAGGGTGTATGTGTGTGTGAGGTGTATAGGAGAGGAAAGAAGAGAATATGGTGAATGTTTCACCAGGTCATTAATCAGTTGAAGGGTTCAGACGAATATCATAAATCTTGACACCAAAGTTCAAGCCATTTATTACCGCATCTGTACCCTTAGATAGATTTATTAAATTGGTAATACCTTTTTAATAATATATAGTAAAGATTTAGCATTGTTATGAAGATGAGAAAACCATTTTTAAAAATCTCTGACACAAGGACATTTCAATTATGTGTTTGCTGACATAAGAGTGGTCGGTCTATGATATTCTATCGAGAGAGGGGTGTTAGCATTACTAGCATTTTATTGCTTTTCAGGAACTAAGTAAATCACTTCTACATCAAGGACCTCAAGCACTAAGGGTGCTGGCCCCAGCAGACTTTAATTTCCCCTTCTTAATATACCCCATTCTGCAAATCTCAACCACAACAAATACTGCTAGCAAAAAGAGGGAAAGAATCAATATAAACCCTTTCTGTTTTGAAATCTCACCCTCTTTTGGGTTATACAAGGGCCAGCTGTTTATAGTCATTATCTAAAATCCACGGGGAAGCTCTGCAAAGAGCACGTATTTGGTCAAGGACATCCTTTCCCAAATAATACTGGAGAGCCTGGGGCTGCATCTTGTAAACCTTGTTAGCAAAGTGGGAGTCTGGCTTTGGAAGGATAAAGGGTGTTTTCAGAGAGAACAGACGTTTAAGTGCTACCTTATATTTCTTTTTAAACAGAGAACTTTGATATGAAAAAGAACGAACTAACAAGACAAGGATTTATGGATTTGAATCTCATGGAAGCCAATGACCGTGAAGGGGATCCTAGTGACCTTTGGGTCACTTTATTGTCTCTGGGCTACAATAAAGCATTAGAAATGACGGAGGTATGATAGCCATACAGCAAAAATAACTGCTTCACATACAACTTGCTGCACATGTTTAACTGCAGTACTGTTTCTGTCTGTCATAAATTGATTTCAGTAGGTCATTGACGCAGTCCAAACACTTTTAATATAGGGTTTATACTGACTTTCAGTTATTATGGTATCTTCTTTCTTAGGATAATGCTGACATTGTTGAAAGAGTAAATTCACCTTTTGCTTTAGAGAAAGCCAGTATCCTGTGGGGTTGTAGAGCAAGGAATCTTGGGGTATACCCATTGAAAGAATTCATGCACCTTGCTGGTGGGAAGTGATAAGAAGACGATGATGGTAAACTGTGACCTGTCAGCAAACCTACAAAATGCAGGACTTGCTGTGCTTAAAAACGTCACTTTCCTTGCCCAAGCAGCAACAGAAGCAGATAAGGAGAAGATAACTTTTTTCCCCACATGATTCAGAACATCATTTTCACACATGACTATTTTTGTTACTGTTACCTTTCACAACAGTGTCTGAAGGTGTTCAACATAAAATTTTAATGAAGGAGCTTCTGGTGGCACACTTTTTACTTTACAGGACCAGGAATTAGTTCTCTGATGTTTCTGTGTGCTTATAGATTTATTTATTTATTCAGAAACAGTATCAGTGTTGGTGTTAATAGCTCTCACTAAAGAAAGATGTCTTTAATAAATAGAAAATAAATTATGAAAAATTAAAGAAAACATCAAATATACAGATAATTTACTCATTCAGCTTTTCTTGGAAATGAAAGTTAATTTTTTTTTTATATCATAGTCTGATTATATTATTTCTTTAACTTCTGTTAACCTAAATCAGGTCAATATGGTGACTACGTAAAAACATATGTGCATGAAACAAATATATACAGAACCAAAAATACTAAATATGGTGGAGAGACTTCAGTTGTCTCTGAGTGAAAATTTTGAGATCATGGTGAATGATTTCTTAATGAGTAGCACCTACTCTTTTTCCTGCGAGTGTGGTTAGCAGAGCAACTACAAAACCGTCTTTCTGCATTTCAGACGTAAGAGGGAGCTATCCTCTAAGCAAGAAGATTTTTGGGAGATTTTTGTCAAGTTAGAAATTTTGAATAGGTATTTTGTGCCATATACTAACTGTGGTTTATGGCCATATTCCTTGCTTTCGGAAGGACAACTTAGCTGTCTGAATGCTTTTAGTCATTCATCTAAAAATATATATCTACTTAACTTGTGTCTATAATGTAACCCTTTAATTCCTTGATTTCAGACAATTTAAAAGACTGATATTTCAGGAGCATTGATCCTAACAAATTAAAGACAGAACTGAGAAATCCTAGCGGATTCCAACAGCCATTTGAGAGAAACTGAGGTGCTATTACCGAGACTAAGAAAATGCAAACTGCTGGTTGTTACATGTACTAATCTTACCTAAGATACTGTAAGAGCAGAGTGCTTAATGCAACATTGCAGATATTTTAAATCTGTATGAAGTGGCACAAATAGCAAGAGTGTGACAGGTAAAGGAGACAGGTTTATTTCAGACACTGAAACAGATTCATACTTCATCTTAATTCCTGTATGTTTTGCTATCCAAGGAGGGGTTTGTTACATTGGAGCTAAAGGCACCAAACTGTGTATTCAGTGTGCTGTGACTGGCATGAAAAATGTTCATTTTTCCTGAGCTTTCATTTGGTTTAAAAGATTGCCACAGCTCTTGGATTACATTCAGTGGCATACTTGTATTTGGGTAGTTCTACTTCAGAGCATATATGAAAATACTTAGGAGCTGTGGATGAAAATCTGAGGGAAAAGCTGCAGATAAAGTGATGATAAAACTCATTTTTCTGTTGCAGGCATGCCCGTTTGTCATTGACATCTATGCAGAAAAATGCAAACCCAGAATTAAAGCCATGTATCTAGAGGCAGGGAGCTGGCAACTCAACAGGGCTATTTGCAAGTCTGTTGTTAATAAAGGAGAGGCCAAAGTAATGGATGCCTCTGAAAACATAATCATCTACACCTACAAAGCAGGCAGGAGGATCACTTCTGTAATTGAAAATAAGGTATGGTGTGAGACTTTTGTAAGGTACTTTGTGTTAACGTCTATTATTACTGTTCTTCCCTTCTTGTGTCATTTTTGTGAATTACATTTTCTGATATTTCTGATATCAAGTTTCTGTATCTAGTTCATTAAAAAAAACGTGCCTGATGCAAAGCTCTTTTTGACACATCACTTAGACTTCAAGAGTCTGGATCAGTATTCTTGGAAGGGACAGCTTATTATAATTAGGCAAACAGTTTTAAGTATCATATAGAATCTGAGTATTTGTTTCTGTCACATTCTAATTTTTCAATATTTTGATAATTTTTGGAGACATAATATGTTCACAATACCAGAAAACAAATACTAAAATCAGGAAATACCATTACAGAAAGAGCAAAAACTACAGCATTTACGCTATTTAATATTTTCAGTGTGTATGAGAAAATAAAAGACCAGTGATTTGCATTGATTGTGTTTCAGAAGCATATTATGGATAAATTGTTAACTGGCTGGCAGGGCTATTTTATTACTAATCCAAGTTAACAATTGTAAATCCAAGCAAAAGTGGTTGGTGAGAAGCAGAGATTTTAAATCTTGTCGCATAGATCCTGATGAATGTGCTGTTTATTCTCAGTTTCATTTATATCAGGAACTGTGAATAAATAAATACAGTGCAGTAAGATGCTAAACTTAAGATGCTTTAAATCTTGAAAGATCACAGCAAGAAGTATATTTTTAAATGGACAAACACGCAAAAGGGGGTGGGTTGGTGGACTAATATTAGGACTGAATGCCAGGCTTCTTGGAGCTACGGGTTTAGATCTGCACTTCGCCCTTTAGGGTAGATATACTGGAGTTATTTATATGTTTGGGGATGTCTCAGAGAAGGAGATGAGGATGGTACTGAGGCAACTGGATGTTGTCTGATTAAAATCACTGACCGCTGCCATTTATACACTTAGGTTTCATAAATACCTCTGTTCTGCATTGAAGCAAATAGTTGCACTTCCCTGAAAATCTCATTAGAATTTGTAGACTGGAGGCTTTTTTGTATTGTGAATGTCTGGAAAGAAATAATAAAAAGGCAGTTTTACGCATCTGTCTTCTAAGCTTCCCACAGTGCAAGCAGTCTGATTATATCTTCAGTTATTATACTGACGATTTCAATGGAAATAATTGTTTCTTTGTTATTTCTGTAATTAAATTAAGGAAATAGGCTGGTTCCTGAGGGATTCTGTTTTAGCCTTGCATATGTATTTAATCAGTGGGTAGAGAAAGGTGTCTGTCTTCTATCCCTCCCTAGTCAGGGTGTGAGCTGGGGAAACCAAAAGACTTTGCATACAGAGCCTCAAATTTCTCAGGGAGTAAGCAGTACCAAGTCTATTGTTTGCCCATTTATATGCCAAAATAAATAGTTAATGAGGCACTTCCTAACATTCAAAGCACAAACTTCTTACAATGTACCCTCTGCGGTAGGTGAATATCTGTGACCTTGTTCCTGTTGCCAAAGTATCTTCCCATACAGATAATTCTTTTGTTTGCCTTTATCTCACTGCCATGTAGAAATGAGGACTCCACCAAAGTGATGCAAGAACAGCTAGATCAAAGTAATAAGCAGCTTCACACTAGAATGTGTTTACATTTCTGCAGTGATACCATATTTCAAGAATTACCATATTTGCACTGTGCTGTCCACAAACCCCTGTACTGTGAGCACCAGAGACAGCTCTTTTTTTTTTTAGGTCAGTCCTTACCAGTCTAATAGTAGCTTCTTTGCTCCATAAGAATGACTGTGTAAAGTAACTGTGTTTCCATTCTGTTTCTCAGTACAGGTTGTTGGATAGCATTGTCTAAGAATCAGATGTTTCCCAGAGTCTCTGTCAAATTGAAATTTATCTAGAGACAACTGAATAGTGGGGTATATAGCCTTGTGTCTGAGTATTGCCTGGGATAAACTGGTGGTTAAAGAACTTTCTGTTATCCAAGCCTTCAGTTTTATATATCGAATCCTTCTTGCATAGCTTTAGCAAGAGCATCTGTTTTAAAAGTCATTATGCTTGTACTAATTTAATCAAATATTTTAAAAAATCTCTTATTAATGAAGTCTTCAGAAGTGGCCTGTAGGGGATGTTGCAAACAAAAATTGGGCAAGCATCCAGTGACACTTCTCCAGATCACTTCCTCACCTCTAGCAATTTGCAGTTCAAGGACTACTTGAGAGACAAATGTTTTCTTTGTACTTAAAATCTAATATGATTTTGTCCGGTCACCTTTTGAAACTATTGTAAAGTGCTAGAATCTGTAACATTCTGTGGCAAATAGTTTTCTCACTAAATGGTGTTCCCAAGTTGTGTCTTCATAAGTGCTTAAATTATTTCAACGTGTCTTAAATGACTTTTGACCAATGGATCTGGGCTCTGATAATGCTAAGGTACATTTGAAACTGTTACTCTTCAAAGAGAATAGACATCAACATCCTTAAAGCGCTTCTATCATATCAAATAGCAAATTCAGAGAAAGTAAGAGGCATGTGTAGTTGTTACAAAAAGAGCAGCCACTTAACCATTAAGACTGATGGGTTCCTTCATGGTTTTTCACTTGCAGTCTGAAAACAAAGTGATTATTCATGTCAACAACGAGCACAGTAAGAACTGCCTCAGTAATAGGGGACTTGCTGTTTTTGCTGTGGAAGTGGCACCAAAATCCATGATGGTAAGATTTTTATTGTTTAGCCAAGTTAAAATCTAACCAAAAAGAAAAAAAATCATGTGACATCTTTACAGTTTCCTTTTGCAGGTCTTTCATCATGATAATGAGCATGTGGATAGTGGCGTCTTCATCACCAGTATAGATCAAATCAGTTCTTGATATTTCAGAGCTGAACATGTACTTGATATAGCCATGTTTCCCTGTGCAGTTTGCTATAGAAGTTCATTGCTGTTCAGTTTTTCATACCTGTGCCTGTTTGTTGTCCATTCAATGCATGTACCATTTACTAATATTTTAAATATTCTTTTTCCAAGGCTGTATTTTCTTTTTTTTTTTTTTTAACTTAGATTTCTGTGAGAAACAGACCAAGCAGAGACAAATATATATGCATTGCACTCCTTACAGTGTGATTTGCAAATGGCTCATTTTTTTTAAACCTGACTTATGGTATGGGTCATGTTGAGCCACAAGGCAATTTGATCTGGTGACCCCTATTCCAGGTCAGGGCAGGCTTTAGTGAAAATTCTAAATGAGGGTTCTAAGGGATAGAATGAGGTTGAAAATGCATTACAGATGCCAATGATCTTTTTAGTTGTTCATTTATGAAGAAAATCCAGTTTTTATTATTATAAAAATATGGTCTCTTTCTTTAAAAGAAGAGGCATCCAAACTATTTTACATTTCACAGCTTTCCAGTGTGGATGCATTCAAACCTGTTGTAAACAGATACAGTCCCGTGACACTGGCAGGGTTGGGGCTGTTCTAATATTGCAGCCGACTCTTCAGGTATCTATAGCCTGATCCTCTAAGGTTTTATTAATCTTAATTTTGGCTTCATTCAGTATAAATTGTCAGCTCAGTGTCCCTTACGGATTTTCTTTTGCTGTCATGCAATTAAATTCAGTAGTTTTGAACACCAGCTGTCATGAGAGACGCTGAATGCTTGTCATTTAATGTTAGTGATATAAGTACTGAAACAGTTCATTTTGCTTACATAGCACTTCAGGTAACAAACACACCCTTCTCCAATAAACAACTATTTCACCTCTGTTTTCTCTCTTGTATACAGGTTTCTCAGCATGTGATGCCACTGAACGAGCAGGAAGAATGGCTTTATAATTGTGTGCATTCCCTTTTACGTTAAGCGTTCTAGTTAGAGAGCCGTTGCTTAGTAGCATTCAGACTAAACCAGGAATTTCTTTTTTGGCATCTTCTAGACAATTTCTAGTCTTCTCAAAAAACTGGCATACGTTTATACTTCGCAGAGTTTGATTTGTTAAAACCAATGAATCATATAAGGACTTAACTTATTTCTGGTATGACACTTCTGCTAATGGCTTTTAAGAAACATGTGGTGATAGCTTACAGATGGAATAAATATAAGTATCCTTTGATAGAGTATTCATCACATACGGTCTAACAAAATAGCATGCAACTGGCATGCAAACATTGAGACACAATAAAAACTAGTGCTCTTTCAGTAATATAGCTGACAGTTGTAATATAATTGTATTTTATAAAGGCTAGTTTCCCTAAATATGCTAGTTTTCTATAACATGTAATGTAGTTCCAGCACATGCTGGAACTGCTTCACTAAGGGAAAAATTACTTCATTAAATGGGTCTAATGGATTCCTAATTAAACATTCCTGTGGTTTTGATGTGAGAAGTATAAAGGGGTGGGATTCATGATTTTATTTTGCCACTTGTTAAAGGATTTGGTGGTTTGTTGGGTTTTTTTGTCATTTGATAATACTCATGCTTGTTCTGAGTAATTAATTACTGACTGGTTTTATAGTCTTATATAAAATAAAGTCTGCCTTTTCATATGTGGTAAAGAAATAACATTATTCGAGGAAAATGAAGGTTTGTCTTGGGCTCTTGACTGTTAACAGCAATTAATTATTTCCAGGGTAACTGAAACAAGGAGACAGAAGTCCACCAAGTTTAGGCTGCAACAGCAATGAAAAACAGCTTTGAGGTACTGAAAATATTCAGCCTATCATGTTTTTGTGGTTCCTCTAAATGTCCATTAATGTGGATGAAAAATGATGACCCTGGTCACTGGATGCTTAAAAAGCGTCTGAGTTTAAAATAGATGTGAAATGTATGTGACCTCATCTGCAAGGACATCAAGTAATCTTGAAAAGCTATATTTATCTGCCACCAACTCCTGCACTCTGCTCTTACTCTGCTGTAATTGTACACTGGGTAAGTAAATGTCAGTGACAAAATGAGAGCTCTGCTGGAGGCTGGCCGTGATGCACACACTTCGGCCATTGGTGCTCAGGCACGTTTACTGGTCATCTCTTAGTTTTCCTTTTTTTTTTTTTTTTTCCTTAGCAAGTACAGCAGATACCATTTTCATTTTCAGAATTGTCTAGAAGAAGTTGTATGAAGAGGGCCCACTAATATTTGGTGATTTCTAGCAAACAAGACCGAGCTCTGTAAACACTGCCTCAGGCAAGGTGTGGATACATCCGAATTTCCTAGCTACATCTCTGAGAAGAAGCTGGGAAATAATGAGACACTCTTGCTTACATTAGGCGGTACAAAGCGAGCACTCAGTTATTTGCATTTCTTTTGTTTATAAAATCAGTCTTGTAAGATGCAGCAGGAATTCATATGCTACTACCCTTCCTGCCTTTTAGGAAGGGAATGGTTACAACTGAAAGAAGTACTTGGCTGAGAAATCATCACGTGAGAAGACTTGGTGTTGCTGCAGGTTGGGTTTAGTTAAACATGACACAGCAATACAGAGTGGAAACTTTTTTTTATTTTCTGATCCTCTTGCTGATAGGAAGAGTTTCATCATCTGACTCCTTAGGTGGCACATAGGCTAACTCTCCATGGTAGGTTCTACCTTTCCTGCCCTGGAGGAGATGAGAATAGAGATCTCAGTCATATCTGCAGTTTTCCAGTTTGCAATGTGTACCGCCAAGGTAGAAAAACATCCTAGCTTCACTTTTTACGGCTGAACACAGATACTAGCCTCTTTTCTTCAAGGGGAAACGTTTAGGAGAAGGTGTCTGTAATCTGAATCTTTATGTTATTTTTCTTTTGAGAACCAGAACTATAATAACAAAATGCAGCTGCTCTGCCGCGTTGCTAGCGCTGGCCTTCCCCGGCCGCCCTGCTGGGGGCACCGGGTGCCTCTCCTGTTTGCGCCGGGCGGTCAGCCGCAGCCGGGCTGCCAGAGCCCGCCTGCCAGGCCCGGCGGTGGCGTCGGGGCCTGCTGCTGCCCGTAGGGACGCGGGGCCCGGCCGGCGCCAAGCGCCAGGCCAAGGCAGACAGGGCACGGCAGGGCGCCCCGCGCCTCCTCTCCCCTCACAGCGCCCGGCAGCGGCACCCGCCGAGAGCTGCCGGCGCAGGGATCGGCGGGAAGGCTGTCGGCGGCTCGCCGCCGGTATGAGACTGGGACACAGGGAGCGGGAAGGATCGCCCAGCTCTGCCGGGGCGGGAGGCGCCTTTAAGGGGCGGGCGGGGGGCGGGAGCGGCGGCGGGGCGCGGGGCCGGCTCCGCTGCCTTCCCCCGCGGCCGCCCGGAACTCCCCGCGGCGGCCGGCCATGGTGCGGATCGTGGCGGTGAAGACCAAGCCGTACGGCGACCAGAAGCCCGGCACCAGCGGGCTGCGCAAGCGGGTGGCGGTCTTCCAGAGCAATGCCCACTACACCGAGAACTTCATCCAGAGCATCCTGGCCACCGTGCCCGCGGCCGAGCGGCAGGAGGCCACGCTGGTGGTGGGGGGGGACGGCCGCTTCTACATGAGGGACGCCATCCAGCTCATCGTCCGCATCGCCGCCGCCAACGGGGTAGGGCTGCGGCGCCGCGGGCGCTGGGCTGCGCTCCCCCACCCTTAGCTTCGCCTCTCGGTGGGGAGACGGTGTCGGCCCGGGGCGGGGGCCGGCGGGGCTCGGCGGGCAGCGCCGCCCTGCGCGGGGAGCGGAGCGGGCCGGGCCGGGCGGGGCCGCGGGCTGAGGGCGGCGGCAGCAGCAGCAGCAGCAGCAAATCGGTGGGGCTTTGCGTGTCCGTGGCGTTGAGGTGAATCGGTGAGTGACACGTGAGCTGACGAGGATCACCGTGGGTACAGCTTGTGTTTCACGCAATAAAAAAATTACCTGAGAGTTTTATCTCCCTTTGACGCGCCCGGGGGCAATCGGACTTCTGCAAGGGCGGGGGTGGGAAGGGGGGAAGGAAGCGCAGCTTTCCTGTTACTGCTTTTTCTTGCTTTGGGCGATAGTAACGTTTTCCAGCCAGCGGCGCAAACCCGGGGCACAGCGTGCTGGCGGGGAGGTGCCTGGGCGGGGAGCAGCCTTTGGTTCCGCAGCAGTCTCGTCGCTGCTGGAGACTTCATCCCAGTTGATTTGTCTTCGTCCTGTTATTCGGTCAGCCCAAGAGAGGCCCAGCAAGGAGTGTGATGTTGGTAGGGAGAGCTGCGCTGAAGCTGAATTTGCAAAGGGAGGCTTTTCCCTACATTTGGTCTTTTCCAAATGAAATATGTCCGGGGCTCCTGAGACACCTGACGACTCCCCAGCAGGAGCTAACGTTCTTCCTCACAGACCAACAAGGAGAGAGTAGGCTGAGGATGCTTGGTGGTTAGGGCTGGTCATTAGGGTAAAACCTTAGAGTTACCTATTTCAGCTTCCCAGGGGCAGTCAGGTGCCTCAGTGTCTTTAAATATCTGGCTTCTTGTGGAAAAATAAAATTAATTTGAGATTGCAGCCTTCTTATGGCATAAAGAAGCTAATAACTTTTAAGTTATTAATGCCTTAAGTTATTAAAGTTATTTATCTTCTTAAGCCATGTAGAAATTTGTCTTTTGTGACTTGTGGTAGCTGCTCAGCTTTCGGCCCGTGTCCCAGCATTCCTTAGCAGCACCTGTCTTGCCGTGTGCACCTGTGGAAGTGATGGATAGTGTAGCCTTCCCTGACGGGAAAAGCAACAGACACTGTTTTGTTTATTTGTTCTAAGAAGGGGTTGGAGTTGAAACGACAGACAGTGCCTTGGATCCCTATGAAAAACAGAGTGGGAGACTTGTTCCCTGGGATAAAGCCTTAATTTGTACAGGTTTTTGGATGTGCATCCGGGGCCTGGTAGGATGTGGCAGCCTTCCAGGCACCGAGCTTTTTGTCGTGTGTGTCTCAGCTCAATCCCAGAAGTGAGCAAGGGCCTGAAGGTAAACCATGCTAGGGCCCGATGAGGTGTCTTCTTCGGAGGCAGTCGAGGGCCAGTCACTGCTCAAATCCTCCACCCTGATCGTGCAGATACTCATATATGTTCAGCATTACAGCACTGAGCTTTCTGCCAGAGTTGCAGAAGCAGGTCCCAAGGGGTGCATTGCTAATGGGCATTTGCCTTCTAATATTTTGTCTGTGTGAATTCATAGTGCTAGGACAGAATTGTCTCTGAAGTCAGAAAAATGTCCTGGAAAGGCAAGAAAGGAACCAGGAAGTAGAGGAAGAAAATAGATGGAAGAATATGTGGGTTAAGAGCCAAGACACTAGTATATGAAGTGAGAAGTTTTGCTTTAAAAGCTTTTTGTTTTGAATCATTAATTTATAAAACAAGATAATGGCCACGGCCTGAGACTAAATGTTAGGCTCTTTCAAGCAAAAATTTAGCAATGTTACAGCATTACCAGTCATCTGCTAACACAGGTTCTCTATACCGTTGTTGTAGCAGAACAGAGGTAGTGGTGTAGGCTTGCCAAAGCGCTGTAGAGTGCCATGAAATTACCCCATTTGTTTTTTTCTTCAGAGATTCAAAAAGGATTGGCAGGTCAAAAGCACTGCAAAACTGTAGGTCTAAGTATCCCATTTAAAAAAGGAAGAAAAAGACTTCATAAGAGATCATTGAAGAGAAGAGCAAAATATCCCCCAAATTCTTTAATAAATGAAGAGCAGGTAAAGCCTGAATAAATAACAAGAAGGAGGTACAGTGAAGTGATCTGCAGAATACAGAGCCATTGAAAACTTGATGTACAATTGCTGGCTAAGTTTGAGTGGCACTGGCCTATATAAGACAGTGCAAGTATTGCATTGCTAAACTCAGGAGAGGTAAAATTGTCAGGTCCCAAGAAATGAGGTGACTAAAAATAGAAAGTTTCTTCAGCAAATGCAAAATGCTAATTTTTAATAAATTTCTAGGCACTTGCTTTCCTATTTTAAAATGGTTAGGGGATGCTTGCTTTGTGGCTTTCTCTGTCATTGCAAGTATTAGTTCCCTGGTAGTTACCACAGTGTAGTTGAGTAAGAGCCTATGAAAATCCTCTTTCTTCATAATAAATGTGAAGTAACTGGAAGTCACCTACCCTTCGAAGAGAATGGTGGACTAACTTCTGTTAACTGATAAGAAAGTGTACTGCAGAACAGGGAGCACATGGTAACTTGTTCCGAGAGACTGTGGTTTTGTCTGAGTGCTGGGGCTCTTGGGGTTCTCCCAATTCCAGCAGCCAGTTCTCAGAAAGACTCTGTAATCTCACATTGAGAAATACTGAGTAACATGGAGAAAACTCCAGAGGTGGCTGCACTGCCCATCTGGACACCTGAACCGACAGTGCCATTTTGTCTGTAGAGAAGTGGTGGCTGCAATGCATGTGAGAAGGGACTGGTATATAGTTACATCAAAAAGTGGTAAAACTGAAAACAAGAAGTAAGAAGTAAAGATTTAATAAGGATAAGTTTGGGCTACAGTCTTTCCCAACATAGCTCTTCTGATTGCTTGATTAACAATGTAACAATGTTACACCAGGATGTATTGACTCATCTAAAACCAGCCAGCCACCTATGCCAAAGCAAGTGCTGGAAAACTGTATTTCTGGTCCTAGGGATTAAGAAGTGTTTGGATTAATTAGTTCAAAATCATGTGGTTTTAAGATCTGGATGAATGGTCCTCTCAAGCCACAGGGGAAACCTAAGGATCATGGTTTATGACTGTTAGTTTTACAATGTAAAAGAAAAGGATGCTTAAGTGAGTTTTAGTTTTGTCTCCATCTGGAATGGTTAATACATAACTAAGGACTTAGATTTGACTAGCAGCAACTCAATTTGTAGTTGTGTGATTAAGGAGTGTTTATCCTGTTTATAAGTTCGCATTTATGTAAGTAAACTAAAACAGAGGTTGCTGGTTTTGCCATTCTCAGCTGGCATCCAGTGTAGCCTACCTGCTTTGTTTTGGTCTGTTGTGCCAGGTTTCCTTGATGTTATTCCCACATAGTTAGTGAGTCTGACTCTTTAATTACATTAATAAAAACTTAAAAGCTGCTGTTGGAGCATCACCTGTCAGAGTAGAATTGTGGCTGTACAATAGCTTTTTGTCAAAAGCATGCAAAAATTACGGAATGGAAGCTATAAATCTAGATCTAATCACAGCTAGCACCAGGTTGATTCCCTAGCATTGTCACCTGCTATTCAACAAGTTTGCTGTGCCCCTGGTTCCTTCTTAAATAAACAGATTTCAAAGTGCTGCAAAGTAGCTATATTAAAGCAAATTGCTTGAAGGTGTTTTGAATGCCAGGCAGTGCTTTGCATGTTAAATACTAGCCTGGTTTTGTTTAACTGCTGCAGGACAAACAGTGCTTTTATTAGAAATACTGCTCTCTACCCTAGAAGGTTTGGTTTCCTGGCTTGGCTGCTATTAAACTTTTTCCCCACTCAATTATCCCAGGGAAACCAAGTGTTTAAACTGTTGCATTTCTCAGCAGCTCTCTGTTTGCCACTGCTCTGATTTTGTAGCTCTGCTCCCTTTTTGTGTGCTGTTCTGCCATAGCCTCCAGGCCAGTTCCCTTTCTGACAGTGCCGCTCAGCCTGTAATAAGCAGCACGGTGCGGTGTGGGCTTGGCGAGCCATGTTGTGGTCCTGGCTAGAGTGTGCCCACGTTCCTGGCCTCAGCATCCCAGCTGTGGAAGGGGTGTAGCAGGACCTGCATGACCGATCTTCTTTGGGCCTACTGATGGGAAATGTTCATTACTGCTTACCCTAATCTCAGCCTCGCTTGGTTTTTTTTACCTAGTTAAGAAACCTGTTACCAACATCTCTTCTTGTTCCTGTCTCTGCACAACACTGTGCAGTCAGTCTTTGCCTTGTTGGTTTACAGACTTTCATCCATTCAGCAATCTGCATCGTTATCCTGAAGAATAGACTCCCTCAGTCCTCAGGGTCAGACCTTTCCCTTTAAGTAAAAGCTCCTGGTATTAAAAACATCAAACTAAAGTGTTCATAAAGAAAGTTCTTCCAAAAAGCAATTGCTGTGTACCAGAATTAGATGCAATGATGCTAGATCCTACAGGCTGTTAAGAAAGACCAGAAATTGAGATTTTTTTCTTATGGTACTGTTTTTCTCAGAAGCAAGATAGGAAATTAAGATCTGATCTGTGAAGTAAAGAAATAGATACCAATTGTGCCATGAGCATTCCCATGCAGATATATCCTGGCTTCAGATTGTGGTGGGTTTTAGAGGACAACCATGCATGCAGCAGCTCTTACAGCTTGGAGACTGCTTCTTCACTAGTCTAGCTTCTTTTTGCCTGTAAAGTTAATTGGCTTTTATCAGTTTACAGCTGAAGGTTTTTAAGGTAGTGGACATGTCGTCCATTTTCAGTGCTTTTTTTGGAATTCTAAACTCTACAATAATGAAACACCAGCTCAAAAGAAGAGCTAAGGTGCTTTGCAGTTAATCTCTGCAAATCGAGCAGACAGAGTTGAAATTCATACTAACAGGGGTTTAATTGTAATCTCCTGGAACAATGACTCTGTATAACCAGAAACCTGAGCTCTGGCTGTGCTGGCAGGGCAGCAGGATGGAGTGTAATGCCTTCTCTTTGTCAAGGCAAAGTCTGGGATGGGTGAGCTGGACTGAATAGGTGTTACCTGTAGCTCTTATGCCAAGACTGAGCTGCACCACATGCACAGTTAATCAATATATTGATTAATGCTTCAGATGATGAACTGGAACATATCTTAGAAGTAAAAAAAAATATGATAGGATATGAGTAAGAAGGAAAGCAGAGAAGGACGTATAGGCAGAAGTAATAAAAGATGGATGTAATATGTACATTTATAATCATAGTACAAGTGGTACAAGTAAGCAGCAGATCTGATGAGTAGACCACAAACTGGTGACAGTATCATCCAGTTAGGAAGAAAAACAAACGTCACTCCTAGATTTTTACATAAGATTGTAAGTGAAACCCAGGAAATAAAGTCTCACCAGGAATATAAGTCCTGATCTGGGGTACCACCCCTCATAGAAGATGCAGCCTGCTTTGGGGAGACTCTAGCAGGAGTGACCTGAGGTTGGGCAGATGGGGCCAGTGAGGAAGGAATGAACTTAGCCTAGAGATGGGGAAGCATGCTGGCAGTCTGTGAACCTCTGCAATGATGCTGCAGGGAGGAAGGTAATAAGTTGCTCTCTGGCCTACTGGGGATAGGGAAAGAATTAAAATTGCAACAGTGGAGATTTAGGTTAGACATTAGAAAATCTTTTGGAAGCTTAAGGCTAACAAAGGGAGTACATTGCCTGGGGAGGTAATTGAATCTCTGCCTGGGAAAACCTCTAATGAGAATGGTTTGGGTAAGGTTGATCCTGGCCAGGGCAAGGTCTAGGTGACCTCTCCACAGCCCTTTCAGCCCTCTTTCCTGCTACTTTACTTCAGTCGCTTTTTACCCCTGGACCCACAGATGAAGCTTCTCTAGCAGATCATAGTAAGTCTGTAGGAAAATGTCTCCCCCTCTCCCCTTCTATCTGTGCTATTCCTGCTATGTATAGCCACCTTGTCACCATGTATACATACTGTGGGTTACTGGCTTGTTACCAGACAGCAGCTTGGCTCTGTGTGCCTCAGACCAGAGCTTCTGTCCCTGATCCTTCAACGTTTAACCAGATATGTCTCTGCTCATCACTCTGGCATCTGGCTGAGCCAGCTAGTGCCCTCCCTCTGCTCCACAGCCTTGTCTGCATTTTGTAATTCTGATTTTTTGAGTTCAGGTGCTGGTTTCTAAGAAGATCCAGGGATGGGCTATCTCTCAGCAGGCTGGGGTCAGGAATCCCAGAGCAGCCCTGGGTCAGCTCGAGGTAGACCAGCTGGAATCCCTCTCCCATCCCCCAGTGCAGGGGCAGGCCAGCAAATGCCAGGGTAGTCCAAGGTAATATGCAGATTTGGGTGTGCTTTGAAGAGCTGACCTTTGAACAGAAAGTTTTTCAGTCTTGGTTTCTGGTGTGTACTTCTCTTTGGGCAAAGGGTGGATCAGCCTCTACCGGTGTGACAAACCTGGAGCCCATTGCAGTATCTATAGCAGCCCTGCAGATAGTGGTTTCATCCATAGCCCTGCAGAGCTCTTTCTCTGCCACCTGTCTAGCTTGTCCCTTACTTAACTACGGTGCAATGCAGGTACAGAACAATGTCTCTTAATTCTGGAGTGACTTGTATTTATGTGGTTGCATGTATGTGCACTTGTGCTGTCAAGATGGTGCCAGATATTTTGCCTTTCTGGAATCTCTACAGCAACTTCAAAACCTAGATTTTTAATTAATGCTTATGGAAACAAACAGTTTTGCAGTTGGAGCAGCACTCCTGTGACTAATAGGCTTGCAGGTGGTCTACTTGTCTTACTTTGGTTACATTTGTCTTGGCATTGCCAAATGTCACACACAGCAGTGGCTGCCTGGACCAGAACTGTACTCAGGCAGAAAGTGCAGGGGTTTGGCAGTTGAACAGCAGGGTTGTTCAGGGCTCTTGGCACCCTCTTACGGTGAGTATGCAGGCAACAGTGCAGGGACTAGAACTTTTCTGTGCGCAGGAGCTAGGGAAATGTGATTTCTGTTTTGAAGGAGAGTCACAAAATAAGTGCAAAATACCTGATTTGACTCTGTCTGTTCCCTGGGGTTTCATGCAGTGTAACTTTTTGACTAATCACAGAAAAAAAGCATAAAGATAATGGCCACTTAATGGGGAGAGAGAAGTATGAGACAGAGGAATGGGAAGAAGCTGAAAGGAGAGGAGAGGGGCTGCTCGTGGAGGAGAGGACATCCTGGACCTTGGAGAAGCCTCAGCCAAGGTTGTTTGCAGGGGGTGAGAAGGTAGAATTACTGCAAAATCTGGCTTTTGTGCAGTGGGTTTTCCATCCCCCAGCTATTTTGCTTGTCTGAATGACAAAATATAAGATGTAGCTTGGACGAAGGCTGCACTGAGGATGGGTTAGTGTCAGAGTGGGAGGCTGGGAGAGCCCAGCTCCCTGGTCCCAGGCGTAGGGGAGGCTCCAGGCAGCCAAGGCCCTGAGTAGGTGGGATGAGGGAAGATGGCAGAGCTCATGCAGAAGGAGAAGGGATGGTACAGGGACCAACAGTATTGAGCCAAGGGAGCAGCTGTGTACTCTACAAGATTTGACTGAGTTTTAAGTCCTTTCAAAATAGTCTTGTTTGTCTTTTTATCATTAACCAAAGTAAACAGTTAGTTCATGGTTTTAACTCTGTTCTTGCATGTCTGAAGTGCAAGACAGTAAAAGGGGATCTAATCTAGCAAATGTCCCTGCCTACTGCAGATCGGCCATTTGGAAGGGGAAACAGCCTCACTAGCCTCTGACTGCCTTGAGGAATAAGAGACCTAGGAAATACGACCACAAGGAAAAGTTAAGGAGGTTGGGGTCATTTACTGTAGCAAAGAGAGGGCACTCTGAGTCTGTATGCTAAAGGATTTATTTTTTTTAATGAGTGAGAAGCTGTCAGGAAGAGGATTATGATCAATTTGTTTTCTGTGTCAGCTCAGGTCAACTGAAACCACAGCAAGGGAGATGCACAGCAGATTGTAGGAAAATGCTTCTAACTGCAAGGCTAATTATGCACTGGCGTGGCTTACCTGGAGAAAAAGTTTTGAAGAACAATTTATATCAACTTTCTGGAGGATGCTCTAGGTGTACTTGATGCTGCGCCAGTTCTGGGGAGGGAGCATATGACCTGCTGAGTTCCTTTCCAGCCCGTAAGTGATCTGTAATGATCACAGTCATCTAAGCAAAGCCTCCCAGATCACAGATCACATGACCGTTGCCCAGTCTCTGCTCTGATCCTTAGAGGTGGTCAGGATCCACCTTTGAGTTTTTTTTTCACCTCTGAATCTTCTGGCAACCATGTGATTGCCAACCCCTGTACCAGTCCTTGTTGGCCAATTACTGGTGATACAGTTTATCCCAAATAGTGATGCACATGTTGCAGAAAAGCCCTGGGACCAGGTGAGCACCCCAAAGATGGGGCTGGTGTATTATGCTGTTCTTGTCCCTATGCTTTATATGCACTATTTTATATTTTGTTTGATAGAATGTATTTCATTTTATGTACCTATGCATGGAACTAATGACCGTCTTCCTCTCCAGCTTGATTTAGTTTGATTCGTCTGTCCAATACCTGTGTAATTAATTACACGTACAAATTCCTAACCCTGCATAGGCCTTTTCCCTGCTGGTAAGTCTGTGTGCATCTCCTCCGTGCAGCCACAGGAGCTGGTTGGTGGCCTGCACCCTCCTCCTGTCACTTAATGCCATGGCATTTCACAGCACAGTAGGTTTATCTTGCTGGGAATAAGAATGAAAGAGCTTGCTCAGGCCTTTTCCTGCCAGGGGACTGCCCTGTGTAAGGCTCCCCATAGCTCATTTTGGGGGCTGGATTTTGTTTTCTATGCCACTAGAGGGAAACCTATGCCTTTGCATGAAAATAAACGGCACCTCAGCTGCAGGATGTTGAAATAGCATGGATGTATAAAATACAAACCAATTGTGTCTAGCTGCATGACCAAGGCAATCTCACTGTTAGTCTGAAATATGTGTTGTCCTAGTTCTGCAGTACACATGCTTCAGTGTGGTTTGGTGGGGAGAAGAGAGGAATTAAGGAATCAAACTCTGAGATCATGCAAAATAAATTGCTCCTGGGCCACTGAGGCAGGAGGGCTCTGGATGGATCAGGCAGCTCAGCTCATGTGCAGTGTGTTCAGGCCAGCACCCTGCAACATCCTGGCTTTTGTCTAAGCCAGTGCCTGCCCCTTGAGCAAGCCTGGGTAGGCAGCTGTGTGGGGCAGCAGCCCTCAGGGTTCCCATAGATTGCTGAAACAGCTTTGCTTTCTGAGAGCAAACCTGAACTAAACTCCTCTTCCTCGGGAATTAAGTCCCCTCCCTAGGGAGCAGACACGAGAGCTCACCTGGGTCCTCCGCTCCCTTGCAGGACCTGGCTGATACTTTTGCAGAAGGTCAGCCGTTGTCTCCAAAGGTGTTTTTCTGCCTTCAATCATGAGGTTCCTCCTCAGTCTCAAACAAATTACCCAGCTCAATTTTAATGTACCAGTGAATATAACAGGATCTCTCTACCCCTTGGAAGAAAATCTCTTAGTTTTTGGAGCAATTAAAGAATCAGCACCTCAGGAAACAGTCCTTTGAGTGCCTTCAGAATTTGTCAAAATTCAGCTGGAAGGCACCTCCTTTTTTCTGCCCCTTGCTTTTTAATAATGGGACAAACCGAGTCATTACAAAGTATATGTTCTTTAATTGCTTCAGTAATATCTATAATTCAAAAATATATTCAAAGTTACCTTCCCCATGTTTAGGAATATGATGTTTCATAAAAGTTTCTTGGTATCTGAGTTTCTTCCGTATGTGTTTAAGCTGTTCCAAAATTAATAGCTTTGTCAGATGCAGTTTTATAAAACATTTGATAGTTTTTTGCATTTTTTTTATAACTCTGGGTGCATATACTGCACCCAGAGACTTGTTTGGGTATTCAGTTGAAACCATTGCTCTTGTGGCTTTTAGCTACTCTGGATTTTTCTTAGTCTAAACAAAGGTTGACCCACTATTCATTGTGGATAGTGTCCGTGTGTTTGAGAGGGAGTCCATGGAGAAGTCAGGTTGTCAAAGCAGGAGTTGTATGAGCAAACTGTAGGTAACAGACCTGTTGCCTTCCATTTTAAGAGTGACCTTTAACTCACCAGACTTTGCAAAATAACTCTGGCAGATTGCTGCCATGCCTGCTGGAGGCTTACCTCCTGGGGACCTGCTGCCCCAGGGAGTGGTGTGACGGCTGGCCCTGGCCAGCGGCCTGGTGCTGCTCTGCAGATCTGCTTGGCTGGTGAAAAAGCTGGGCTCTGTGCCAGGGCAGTGCGTTGGCGCATCTGAGCAGAGGGCTGAGCTGTTCACCACCTCCCCCTTCGCCCCTGCCCTAAGGGAGAACTGGATGGATTGACAGTGCTGGGCTCTGGTGAGTGATAGCACAGAATGGCAAGGAGCTGTGTCTGTGGAGAACAGAAGATGATAAAGACGGGAAAAATCCCCTTTTCCCAGCCGTTTCAGTGAGGGACAGCCGTGTGGAATTGTGTATTCTCCATGACATTGATCCTCCACAACAAGTGCAAGAAAACGTCTTCAGTTACAGAAACTACATTCAGCTCACGGTTCAAGGAGCTATTTTTGGGTGCTCAACAAGCTCACTGAACTTCTGTCTAATAGGTGGGCCATTGCTAGTGTCAAGATTGATTTTTGCATTTTGGCATAATTTACTTTTTAAATGCATTTGTATGAAAAAAGAACATGGAAGGTGCTCCTCTGCCTCTGTTGATCATGCCAACGGCTCCTTACAACGATCAGAAACCAGGAACCAGTGGATTGCGAAAGAAGACCTTTTATGTTGAATCCAAGACGAACTATTTGCAGAATTTTATCCAGAGTATATTCTTTTCCATAGACCTAAGAGATCGACAAGGATCTTCTATGGTAGTTGGAGGTGATGGGAGATACCTTAATAAGTCTGCAGTGGAACTGATAGTCCAAATGGCTGCTGCCAACGGGGTTGGTAAATGTTAAATGACTAAATTCCTATAGCTGTGTGGCTGATAAATGCAGAAAACCATAATAAATTAGTCACTATGAGATTTAATTCCCCCAAAGACTATTCAACTGCTAATAGTTTACTTTTTAATGGAAAATCAGCTTAGTAGTACAGAAATTACTTTTTTTATCACTATAAGTGATGCAGTTGGATAGAAGTATGTGGGAATACACATGCAGTAAAGAAAATAAATACTGCTTGGTTTTTGTGTGTCCTTGTTTTGTATTTTGGCATGCCACAAGCTGTTGGCACCTGTGGATTTCATAGTCTCTCCGTCAGATCATAAAACCCTGATATTGTTCAGAAGTGAAGTAATTGATAGAGCCATGGCTTGCTGTTCAATGGCAACTCAGCAGAAGCTCTTTCAGCATTGGGCTGAGCTGCTCAGCTCATGAAAAGGCAAAACATGGTTGTTTCTTTCTCAACAGGTGTTAAGTTGTGGCTATGTGATAAGTACTCTGGGAGCCTTTGAAAAATTAAATAATATGAGAGTTAGCAAGTGAGTGGCAACCTTTACAGCGATCTCTGATTGTGCCGGTGATCTGTATTTTGGAAGCAGAACAGAAGGCTTGTCTGTTTGCAGTAGAGCATGGTTCGTGCACTGCAAGACTCTTGGGCACTGGGGTTTTGTCTTTGTTTCCTTCTGCTTTTTAAGAAGAAAAGACTGTGGTGTCTGTCCTGGATCTCTTAGTGCAGAGCAAAACTTCACGCTAAGAGACCTGGCTCTTAGGAATTTTGTTTGACCGCAAAACTTACCTGATCACAACAGGGTGATTTGTAGTGAATGGGAGAATAGGAGAGATTTTGTACTTGGGGGGGAATCCTTTGGCATGGCAAATTAATGTATTCCTCTAAGTCAGCATATGGGCTGAGCAGAAGAGCTGGAAAATGTGCACAAAGAGCCAGGCCTCCTGCTTGGACTGCTTGACACTAGGACAGGTTTTCTGCTGGAAAGATGAGATTAGACTGATCCTTACCAGCTGAGACTCTTCTCATGCATTTCTTTCCAGCAATGTGGCCTGTGTGTGGCTAAAACCTGGTTGCACTGCTGGTCTTGATACTTTTAATTGACTTTTAGCCAGTTTGGCTAATACCTGTGACTATCAGCATTGTACTCATCTTGCTTTATAGAATAGAATGGATGAGTTCAAGAATGCTTTCAAATATAAAAAAAAAAAAAAAAACCACAAGGAGGGCATGCATATCCTGTTTGGAGTATGCAGAAATCTCTTTGTTGGTGTGTGGCAGTGATAGATACTGTTACCTCTACCAACCTGGGATCAGCAGGATTTGCAAATAGCACCAAGCACGCTTGCTAGGTCGGTAGCATCACATTGTGTGTTTTAAATGATGATTAGATAGCTAGGGGAATGACCCAGGTAGTTGTTCACTTGACCTGACTTGTATAAATAGAAGCGTCTCTATTCAGAGACTGTAACTGTGCCATGGCATACGGGACTGGTGAGGTTGCTCTTGTGAGGCATCTCTTGTACTGAAAGAGGACTGGAAGGGTGTGCTGGTGACACGATGGAGCTCTAGGCACCAGCTTCCTTGGCCTGAAAACATGTTTTCGGTGTGAAAGCATCAGCCTGAGTTACTGGGGGAAAGGGGGGGACTACGGCAGGTTTCCTTTATTGCCTGTGTGCATCTTAGTGGGGCTTTCAGTAAAACCAGGTGGTGGAAGTGTCACCTGGATTGCTTCGAAGTGCTGTAACCCAAAATCACAGCACAAAGTGGGTCTGTTTGTGAACAGGTCTGTTTTGAGCATTCTATGAAAGGTATTTCTGCATCATTACATCCTTAGATTTTTCTCATAAGAAATTCCAGAGAATTAAAAAAGAATAAGTGTAAATTGCTCCACATGCTGCTGTACCAAGCAACCTTTTCCAGTGGTTACCACAATGGATTTAGCGTTGCATGGGGCAGAATGACTGCTGAAAGCTGATGAGGACCCAGATCAGAGAGCAGCTTGTATGGAGACAAGTGTTTGCATCTTTTCCTTCACTGCCGCAGGAGCAATGATACACGTGCAGAAGCCCCAGTTCAGGTGTGTGGGGAGGACGAGCTGTGTAAGGACAGCGGATTTGATGTGTTTTCCCAGCTCCCCTGCAGCTGCTGCATGCTTTGGGAGAGAAACTCCCTTGTTTTGCCAGTCATTCTCAGCATCCCTTGAGCTGCGCGCAAGGCCTGGCAGAGCACCGATGCAGAGGGGTGTTGTGGCTGGACGTGACCCTCAAACAGAAGCTAGGAAACAAAAGGTGGAGTTTTAGAGAGGAGCTTCCTGGAGACTGCATTAATTCTTGGTGAAACTGGAGGAACTAGACTTGGAGGCTGGAACAAAACACAAGGTGTGCTGGCTTGGAGTGAGAATGGGGAAAAAAGCAAAACCCATGTAGGTTGGGCTACTTCAAATTAAATGTATGGCATAATAAATTAGTGCGATCAGCCTGGTAGAGAGGCACTGTGAGGGCTGTAATATTAGCTACTACGGCCAGCTGAAAGAAGGGCATTCACTTTGGGTTTATAAACTGCTGTTTCACATTTATGCTCAATGTTTGCTAGAGGTGCAGTTCTTTTAGCAGGGCCTTGCTCACCCAGCTGGTCTGTGACAGCTGTAGCATGTAATAAGCGATCAGCAGCAAAGCTGGGGCTTAGCACCAGGCAGTGCCACAGGAGAGGAATCACAGTCATCCAGTGCCCTCGACTTGGCACTGAACATGGACCTTTGGTCTTGGAGCACTGCCTTTTGTTTTTGGTTTATCTTGTGTTTGAATGAAATTCCTCCTCTTTTTCTCATTTGTATACAAGATCTAATCTTCATGGTTGATGGAGAGTAGTCTGGTTTGTTTTTTTTTAAATCTCTGTCACCTCATTTGGGGGCTACGGGAAGGAGCATGTTCTTCCAGAAAAATACTCATCTTCTGTTTTATTACGTTAACTCCAGCAACCAGATCCTGATTACCTTGTATTGCTTAGCACATTGGTCTGGATTTAATCTCGGGTGATGTTACTAAATTTATGAGAAGGAGGTGTGTTACCCACTGCAAGTAAGAGAGTCTGCAGTAGGTCCCATGGGAGTAGTGATGATGATCGATTTTTGTTTTGTTCTGGCTTTTCTCAGCCCCATTGTGTCTTCTGAAAGCAAAGTTTGAGACCATAGCCAAAGGGCGTTTGGGTTTTTTTGTTGTTGTTGTTGTTTAGATGCCTCTGGAAAGCTCAGCTCTTTGGTGCGAGCTGACATTTCCAGTTGAGCTGCAGCATTCATAAACGAAAATGCTAAAAAGGCACAACAGAGTGGGGTCAGATGCTGACCTTCACTGTACACAGCGGAGAGCTTTGGCAGCCTCCCAGGAACGAGCTCTTTGCTTGCAGGAAAGCAGCACCTCTGCCATCAGCACACCTCCTGGGAGCTCTGGTTTACCTGTCGCCAGCATTTGGGGGTTTGACAGTTTTGCTGGTTTTAGGATTTGGGAGTCATGGTAGTTTGTTTTGCTCTTTAATTTTCAGATTGGCCGCTTGGTTATCGGGCAGAACGGCATCCTCTCCACCCCAGCAGTGTCCTGCATCATCAGGAAAATAAAAGCTATTGGTGGCATCATTCTGACAGCCAGCCACAACCCTGGTGGGCCCAATGGGGATTTTGGCATTAAATTCAATATTGCCAATGGAGGTAAAGTTGCTTGGTTCATTTTGGTTTGCTTTGTTTTTGTTTGGCTGTTTCTTGTGTTGACCCGGAGGAACCTAATTTAACTCTCTTAATATCACAGAGATTCAGTGCCCTGAACAGTGGGTTTTCTTAAACAGAGCAAGTGATTGAGCTGCTCCCCTCATACCAATATTCCTCTCCAAGGGAGGTATTTGCAGCCCCAAGTCTGCTGTACTTCTGAAATGCACTTCCCTTGCAGTCTGGTTCTCTAATGTCTTCCCCCTTGACCATTTTATCTTGCAGGTCCTGCTCCTGAAGGTATCACGGACAAAATTTTCCAAATCAGCAAGAAAATTGAAGAGTATGCAATCTGCCCAGACCTCCAGGTGGACCTGAGCACGATTGGGAAACAGCAGTTTGACTTGGAGAACAAATTTAAACCATTTACAGGTAAATGACTGTTCTTCCTCTTGGAAAGCTTCCTTTCAGGTGGAGTTAGTGCAGACCTGCTATGAAGGGGCAAGGGCATCTGGTGTTTTCTGAAGGATAGGCGTGGCCATTCTGACCTCTGCTCTTCCTCTGTTGGATAATCCAGGGAAGGACATTGCTCTTGGTCACCCTGGCATCCTGACTTTTGTTTTTGGCCTTTATCTTACCTTGTGTAGATACTTTAATTATATCATTGTTTCTGTCCTACAAAAGCTTGTACTACAGTAGGTAAATCTGATCCATCAAACTTCACTAAAATCAGAGACTATTTTGTCTGTTTGGCAAGTACATGCTAATGGTAGCCTTATGGACAACTCTGCAGATAAAGTGCACTTTCCTGACACCCCAAAATTATAGTGTTAGTGTTTAATCTTCATAACTGATTTTTTTTCCATGGTTTCACATACAAAAGCATTCTCTGTGCGTGGGAAAGCCATTACATTTCACATGTTACTTTTGTCAGTTAGCAGTGAAATATGAAAATATATTAAAAAAAGACTTGAAAAACACTGCAAGTGTTTTTACCTTCTCCTGGTGGCCTGTGCTTTTAATAAAAAAATTAAATCAAAAGATTAGAAAAGTTGGCATTTCTCTCAGTCCCCATTTCTGTATAGTGCGATTTTTATGTTAATGGAGTTTTCATGGCTGTCTTTATATGGCGCGTTAGTTGCAGAAGTGCAACTTTTTCAAACTATTAGGTGCACAGTTTCCATTGACCTCGGAAATTGGAGATCTGTGTTTATATGTTGGATTCCCCCCGCCCTCCCCTTTACTTTAATCCTACTTTCCAGGTAAGTGGAGTGGGACTGAGCCCTCTTGAAAGAAGTCCAGGGAGCTGTAGCTGGGAACAGTGTTTGTCTTAAGGATTTTGTTGGCCCGCTTGGCCTCTAACCAGATTAGCAGTGACAGCCTGTAATTAAATTCTTAGTATAGGACCATTATTATGGCTTTTATGTAATGATTCTATGGGATGTTTAAAGGCTTTATGCTGAGCCCTGGCCCTTTGCACTAAGGACTGTCAGCACACTGCCATGTGTAGCAAAATCGTTTTTCTGCAAAAGTTTCAGATTCTGAGAGTTGGTCTCTATTTACTACTTTTTCCAGTGGAAATTGTGGACTCGGTAGAAGCTTATGCGAATATGCTGAGGAACATCTTTGATTTCAATGCGTTAAAGGAACTGCTTTCGGGGAAGAACCACCTTAAGATTCGCATAGATGCTATGCACGGAGGTATGGGTGGACTTGGGTTTGCTGTATTGCGGGGCTCCAGGTGTCCCTGGGGCTTTGCCGCCTACTTCAGAGAGAAAAAACTGTCTGTCATTTGTAAACTTGTTTCTTGTTTTGCAACATGTTGTATTTTTCTTCTTGCAGGCAAACTTTTTATGGCTTTACATTGTCTTCTTTTGTCAAATGTTTGGACTTGGGAGATGTTTGGGGTTTTTGGGTGATGCTGTGTGGCTCACACATGTCAATCCACACCTGAGAGACAGAGGCGGTTATAATGCTGATGCTGTGATCTGAGCTGCCGTGGCAGCCTTTGCATCAGTCAGTGTCCCTCAGAGGTCGCAGCGGTTAGGCAAAGGTCTGCCCATAGATATTTCAGTACAAAAATGGGACCATTAGGCTGTTTTATATAATCTAGTACATATGCCAAGCTTGTGAGTCTCTTTCAATAGACATTTTCAGGAGCACCCTGGTTTTCATAGCATCTTGTTTCTCTTGTCTCCAGGCCATTCCCATGCTTACTTATTTTTTATTGTCTACATTATTAGTGTTTGAGAGCAGTAAATCCTGTTGTACTGCTGGATGTCTGAATCACACATGCATTTTGTTCTGTTATATGAGGCTGTCGTACTAATACCTCGGTGCACTTGGCACATAAGCCCTTCGCAGTGGGGTCCTGGCTCACACGCTGAGCGCCTAGCATACGATCATCCTCACTTCTAAACCCATGAGTGGTTTCACTTATTTAGTGGGACAGCCCCTTAGCTGAAAAGCTTGCTTTGGCAAGAGCTTGTGCGCCTGGATGGATCAGACTTAAGCACACCTATGTGCTGCTTGGGGCTTTTGATGTGAGTGCTTGTGCTTTAGTACCATGAAGCATATAAACTGACCTAAAGTGAGCACACTAGAGGCCTGGGTGGCTATGTGGCTGCTGCAGAGCCGCCTGAGGGCAGAGGGTGACTCGTTTCCTCTTTGTGTTTTGCCACAATAGTTGTGGGCCCTTATGTAAAAAAGATCCTGTGTGAGGAGCTTGGAGCCCCAGCAAATTCAGCTGTGAACTGCACCCCACTAGAGGACTTTGGCGGCCACCATCCTGACCCCAACTTAACCTACGCTGCTGACCTGGTCCAGACCATGAAGACAGGAGAATACGACTTTGGAGCTGCCTTTGATGGAGATGGGGTAAATGGGCTGTTCTATATTCACTTTTTTTGCCCTCTAGTCAGTTGTGGGGAAGTGACCGCTCAGCTGCTTTTAGGCAGAGGAGGATGAAGGCGAAGTCCTTTTTTCTCTCTCCCCACCCCCCATTCTGTACTTGGAAGTATAAGTGAACCACTTGCTGCAGTTTGCCACCATGGCTATAGCTGGCTACTGTGTTAACAACAAAGTCCAAACTGTATTTAAGTAGCTTTAAAGCCTGTGAAAAATCAGCAGGAAGGTGAAATACTATACATGTGTTGCTATTTAACTTTTTCAAAACTCTATTTATTTCAGTGCAGTCAAAAATCTCTGAGTTGTTGGGTTTATAGGCTGCACCTGCCAAGCAGAACAAGTTCTGTCATTGCAGCCTTTGTGCTAAGCAGGGATGAGAGCTGTTTCTTTCTTGTCTTCACCAGGATCGCAACATGATTCTTGGGAAACACGGCTTCTTTGTGAACCCCTCCGACTCTGTTGCTGTCATTGCTGCCAATATTTTCAGTATCCCTTATTTCCAGCAGACCGGAGTCCGTGGCTTTGCCCGGAGCATGCCAACCAGCGGGGCTCTTGATAGGTAGCATCTACCTCTGTGCATGGTGGGAGAGGGGAGGGGAGCCCTGCCAGGGAGACCATCCCTTTTTTGTGGTTTAACACGTGTCCACAGTGGGGAGTGAGTGCGTGGTCCGTCTGAAGGGTGAAGCAGTGCCAGGGCTGCTGCAGGCTGGCTGCCAGGGGAGGTAGTGAAGTTTAATGAATTAAATCCTGTTTGGGGTCATGGCAGAGCTGGGCTCCGCTGTTGGCTCTCTTCTCTACAGATAAGCCCAAACGAATGATTCTCCCCACCCTCTTTTTTTTTTTTTTTTTTTTTTTTTTTAAATTTGATAGTGATACTTTCTGCGTTAAATGCTTTGAGATCTACAACTTAAATTGCTTTAGCGGAGCTATGTGTTTACATTTATTCTTTAGTTGTGCATCCCACCCATTTCCCAAAGGTTATACCATGATATAATAGAGGGTTGTGGTACAAAGAATTGTTTGGGGTAAAAACCCAAAATCAGTGGCATGACCTGCCTTCAGTGTTAGCTCAAAAGAGATGCTTGGTAGCAACTGAAGCTCCTACAGCCGTATTTCACATGGGACCGCTGAGAGTCCATCCATGATGTGACTTAGCCTTCTTACCTTTGAAGGGTGGCCCATGCTACAAAGATTGCTTTGTATGAAACTCCAACTGGCTGGAAGTTCTTTGGAAACTTGATGGATGCAAACAAGCTGTCTCTGTGTGGAGAGGAAAGTTTTGGTACTGGTAAGTTGGTGTTCCTGATTTCACCAATGATGGTATTGTTCCTCCTCTTAGTTCTCTGTTGTATTGGGTAGCTTGGGCTTTATCTTTTATGTGTAGTTGTTAATGCTTCTAAAATAATAGAAAAAAAGCTTGCAAGAATCAGTGACTGAAATTAACACAATGCTAAAAGTTTTGTCAGGCAAGAGCTAGTTCTCTTTTCAGTTATTTAGGAAGGCATATGTAGATATGCAGGAAGCTTAAGGGCCTCTTTACTAGCCCGGTCATTGAGTCTGTGGGGATTAAGTGCAGTGTTAAATGTATTTTTCAACTCTTGGTGGCCAGGAAAACCTTCTAAATGTTTTCATTTCTGGAAAGAAATATGGTTTGGAGCATGCAGTTTTATTAGGGAAGGTTTCAGGTCACTATTAAATCTCTGAGCTTAATAGGGCTCTCATTTTCCTGTTCTAAAAACAAGGTATGATTTATAAAGTTTAAATTAACACTTGCCTTTGAACAGTCTAAGCAAGTTATTAGGTTACTGAGAAACAAAGTGAACATCTTAAGGAATTTACTAGGGTTGTGCATGTGACACAAAACTATTATTTGTGCAGGGAAGTTGTAACGAGCAGATTCTGCTCCGCATTTGGAGCGGCGTGCTCAAAACATGCAGTGTTCCCAGGAGACCTCAGCAGTTTCTGAGTTCTCCCATGGCATCTACCACATGGTTTTAACGTCCTGACTGTGGGAATGGGACCTTCCCTGCATGCAGGAGGTCAGCACCTAATTCATGTGCAAAGGCTGAGTTTTATCTGGTCAGAATTCTCCTCAAGATCTTGTTTTTCCTAGGATATGCAAGGCACAGGGTCTTGAGGGAATTTAGGTTGGTTGAGTCTCAAACCTTGTGTTTTCATTCCACCGCCCCATATTTCAGAAAGACATTTTAGCCTGTGTATGGGTGTCTTAAGAGCAGGGATGGCCTTAAATCCCCAAATGCCTGAAATTCAGTGCTTTGTGGAACTGGGGTGCACAACTTGATGTGAAAGGATTACCCCAGCTTTTCTGCGGCTGGGGAAACGACATCACAGACTCTGGTTGAAAGCAGTTTGCTGTGGGGTTGAAGCAGTCTTCAGTGGCAATATTTTCACAGTTAAATGCTGTTGTGATTCACAGGATTTGTCCTCAGGTTGGAAGGAAAGGGGAGTTTCAGAAAAGGTGGTATTTCTGTAAAGAAATCTGGAAGTAAATAATGAATAAAGAAATATTTTGGAGTTTTGCCCTGAATTATTTCTGCATGCGTTAAGTTTATGTTCTGGACTTTGGCTAACAAGAGGGCACCGGCATTTCAGTAAATAAATAAAAACAAGAAGCAGCAAATGATTCATGGAGCTGCTGATAGGAGATGGTCTCTAATGAGCAGCTCTCTAAAATTGTTTCCATCTTTTACTGTATGAGCAATGAGCTCATAGTTTCTCTCCATCCCCCAATAGGTAAGTAACTTTACATTACAAATAAAAGTGACTAATTCCATTTGCAGCAGGGGCTGAGAGAGGGGTTTGAGGTTTTGGCCATGCAGCATCACGTCTGAGTGGCCAGGGACTGAAGTAGTTCTGGGGGGGACAGATTAGGAAAGGGCCCAGGAGTGTTGGACACCCCCTGCAATGCAAAGGGGGTTTGTCCATCTGGCAAATGCACTTTAAGGAATGGAAAGGGGCGAGGAAGGTTGGTTGATAGTAAGTTGATGAGTTGTTTGGAGTGGGACAGAGTGTGAGTGCTGAAGGGGAGAGAGGTGAAGGAGCAGTCAAATAGACCCAGTAAAAATTGAAACAAACTGTGACCCAGTGGGACTGGAGTCCAGGAGCAATTAGAGTAATGCAACATGACAGAATTCCTGCTTGCTTTCTTGGGTATTTTATTCCAGCAATAAGTTGATACATCACATGGGACTTCTGTTTATTTAGCATTCCTCTCCATCACCTCTGTACAGCTCTCTCCTCTGTAAGGGACCATGAGGATAATTTATCACTGCGTCCACAACAGTGGGATTTGTGTAAAGCACCACGTAACCCATGCCCCAGCCCCCAGCTTTTTTCCCCAGGCAATTACCCACTCTGGCAATTCTTGAGAGGGTAAAATGGCAGCTCAGGAGTGTTCTCTGCATTAGCAAGCATACCCTGGCTCCTTGGGATTTCATTAATACCTGTTTGGAGGTTTTCCAGAGCTCAAAGGACAAATCTCAGAAGTTGTGCATCTGTGGGGCACAGCACCAAACTTGCAAGCCAGAACCACGGAGTCTGGGTTGGGTGTATTCTGGGCTGCCATTTGATCCCTCATTTAATTGATGTGTTCAGGGTGCTGTCTAAGTTGCAATACCCTCTCGGGTTTCCTGAGGGCTTCCTGAGGGCTGTGCAGTCCCTGCCCCGATGCTGGCAGCCCCTGTCCAGTGTGTTCCCAGTGCAAGGCTGGGCCGGACTCTGACAGCCTCCTACTCTCTGTGCAGTGCTTGCTTTGGAGGAGTGCTCTACTAGCTAAAGCAGCGTCTTTTACAGCCTTTCAGTGCTGGTGTGTGGGAGTGAGAGCAGGCACAAGGCTCCCTTCTGGTTTCTGCACGTGAATGAAGTCTCTTCTTGCACTGCTGTTTGCCAGCCCCGGTGGCTGGTGCTATCCAACAGGCTGCTCTTCTCTCCACTGTGGGGTAATTTCAGAGTTGTTTTGGGTTTGGCATCCTCAGCGAGGGCTGACATTTTTCTTGGTGCTCAGCCAGAATATGTGCTGATCAGAGTATGCTGATTTGGCATACAGTACATGACAGCTGCTTGAAGAGGTTGATGTTAGTCCTTCCTGAGCTGTTCCTCTGCATTTGCCTTTTTCTTTTTTTTTTTTTAATGACCTTCTTACTGTGCATTCCCTATTACTTTCTTGGGAACAGAATTAAGGATCTGTGAACAATGAGTGTATGTGTGTTAAAAGGGGCCGAATATTTTATTTGGGCTAGAGCTAAAAGCAGATGATACCTTGAACCGTTTTAACAATACAGCAGGGATTGAGCTCATGAAATGCCTTCCATTTGTGAGTTTGTACAGCTGCCAGTTGGATGGAGGAGAGAAGACAAGGTAGGGCCATAGCACAGGCTCTGCTGTGAAAGGAGGTGGGAAATGTGTTTCTGCTGTGGCTCTCTGCAGGTTCCGACCACATCCGTGAGAAGGACGGGCTGTGGGCTGTCCTGGCTTGGCTGTCCATACTAGCTACCCGCAAGCAGAGTGTGGAGGACATAATGAAGGATCACTGGCAGAAATATGGCAGGAACTTCTTTACCAGGTGGGAAAGGTGCTCCTGACGCATCACACTTACCTCTGTCCTGTGTTCGACTCTCCAGGGTCAGAGCCCCAAGCACTGATGGCATGTGCTACTGCAGTGCTGTTCCTGCCTCGTTACACTTGCTGTTTCTGTGGTGCTGCAGTGATTTCAAACTCCCTGAGCATTTGCTGCAGTATGCGATGTATCTGGGTTAGATAAAACGTACCCAGATCAAACAACTTATCTGGGTATTCACCCTAACCTTTCATGATGTCCGGTTTAGGATTTGTTATTCTAAACATAAATCTAGTAAATATCAAAGTCTGCAAAGGCTGTACATTTTATATGTGCAAGGTATCTTTTTTCTTTTAATGGAGATTTCCTTTCTTACAAATGTCTTTTTTGCCATTGGAACTGTATGCTTCCTGAGACCACAAATCACAAGTTAATTTGTAATATCTTCACTGATTTCAGTGTCTTACTGAGTGGATGCCAAGCTCCTAGGCTGATACTTACATGGTTGAGTTTCTGTCCAGTCTCAAAATACTCTAATTTAAACTGCAATAAACATGGAAGATGGAAAGGGAAGGAGTGAGAACCAACCTGCACATAAGCAGAGGCGGGAATGCTGTCTGGAGTGAAAGTGTTAGACAGAAAGAACTTGCCTTTTCCATTCTGCCCCCCCCCACCCCGTACCACAAAGCCAGCATACATCTAAGGCATTTAAACCTGTGGAAAAAATGCCAAAGTCTAAAATAAAAAGGCAGTCTTTCAGCGCCAGAGGTATGTCTGCATAGCAAGCTAAGAGCAATGGTAGGCAGGTTAGCAAGCCTGTGCGTGCTTCATCTAGCCAGTTGAGCAAATAAAAGCAGCACAAATCACACTGACAATCTGAGTGCAAAGTCTCAGATCCTTACATGTGCTTCAGCTGCTCTCTCCTTCCTCTCTTACCCAGGTTAATGAGATCAAAGCTGGCACTGGTATGTTATCATGTGCTGCAATCACACCTGCATTTTGCTGTGGGGATGCACACGAGGATGTTCAGGCAAAATTGTTATCGTGAGGGACCTGTTGAGATCCTATCAGCAGAATTAGAATAAATTCTTTGCAGTCAGCGTTGTTTGAGTCTAGCCCTGTCTACGATACGCCTAGTGCAAGACAGCACAATTTGCACTTTTATCTCTCCTGACGCCAAATGTCTGTGGTATGTTGCAGTGTATCCCACGGATTTGTATTAGATGGTAACTATATTGCTGCACGCAGATCCTCCTCTCTTTTCTTCCTGTCCTCTCCTCCAGTAAGGGTGTAGAGAACATCTTTGGGGCAGACTGCAGTGTTTAAACAAGGGCATCACAAAACATTGCTACTCATTACAGCCTCTTCTTCCCTATCTTTGTTTTGTGATGACTGGTTGTAGATACGACTATGAAGAGGTGGATGCAGATGCAGCTAACAAAATGATGAAGGATTTGGAGACTGTGATGTTTGACCGCTCCTTTGTGGGGAAGCAGTTATCATGTGGTGACAAAGTCTACACGGTTGAGAAAGCTGATAATTTTGAGTACAATGATCCTGTGGATGGAAGTGTCTCTAGAAACCAGGTGGGCATAGCCTTGCCTGGGCTGAACATGACCTCGGAGGGGTGATGTGCTGTGTGTTTTGGGCTTAATCTTTGTCCGTTGCATTTGCATCTGCTTTAAGTCAAACGTTGTATTTGTCCCTTGGAAATTTTTTCCTGCCCTGTGTTTGCTGGTGGGATCCTGGCCTGCATGAGGGAAACTGCTGCCTTGGAGGGGGAAGGTTCTGGAGGCTGCTCTGGCCCCAGCAGGGCCCATAGGTGGAGCAGAGCTTCCCTACAGCCACCCCAGAGGGGAAGGAGTGAAGGAGCTGAGTTGAGGGGGGTCCTGTGGGTGATGGGTCAGGAGCCAAGAAACAGACTGTGCTGAATGAAGGGTTGAAACCCCACTGGAGCACGAGGCACCGACCCTCCCGTTCAGGTATCATCTTGTCTCTAGCACTAGACCCACAGGTTGGTGCAAGCGAATCCTCCCTAGACGCTTTTGTCCCCAGGCTGGTGGCACTCTTCATGGGGTAGTCCCTAAGAGGGCAGGCAGCAGTGCAGAGTGGCTCTAATAAGGGATTGAGTTCCAGGCTCCAGCGGTCACAGGAGTCTTAAATACATGTGAGATGAGTAACCTGTTACCAGACATCACTGAAATAAAATTTCCTGCAGATGGATGGGTCTGACAGCATAATGTGGAAGCATAGTAAGTGGGAAGGAGTAATGGAGAAATCCTGCAGGAATGATTGCCTTGCCTGTGGGATGACAGGAGCATTTTCTTTACGTCCTGTTTTTGTGGAAGAGCAGTGGGTTGGTAATGCTGTGTCTGACAGAGAATCAGTCCCTTGCTCTTGTTTCCAAGCAAGTGCTGGGGCGAGGGACCTTACAGCAGCAACACACTTCTTGTTCAGGAGCTCTAGCAAGTTCTCCGGGGTGGGTTACGAGGAACACTAGCTCCTCCAGGAGTGGGGAGAGGATAACAGAAGAGCCTTCCTTCTGTGGCTTCCTAAAGAGGAGGAGCTCAGGGATCGTGCAGGTGAGGCATAGCCATGCTGGGACTTATGGAAAATATCTTGGGTACCCAAAAGGCACGTAGCTAAAAGGCTCTTCTTCTCCCCTCCTCTGTTACCAGGGCTTGCGGCTCATCTTCTCTGATGGCTCACGCATCATCTTCAGACTAAGCGGTACTGGCAGTGCGGGAGCAACGGTGCGGCTGTACATTGACAGCTATGAGAAAGATGCTCAGAAGATACATGAAGACCCACAGGTAAGCACTGCATCTCAGTCACGGCACTGCTGGCTCCCAAAGTTCCTAAAAAAGTTTAAATCTTTCCTTAGCACTGCTTTGCTTAGAGCTATGTGGAGATGCTAGCTATTTTGGAAGAAAAGGCTTTGGTATCTTTAATCCCAGTGTAAATAGATTTATTAAAAAAAAAAGGCTCTGTGTGGAACAAGTGTTACTTGTTCAGAATCCCTCACAGCTGCTCCTGCAACGGCACCTTAGTTTTCCTGTTTATGTTACATCTGTGGCTGGTTGCAGGTGTGGGTGGACACTGTTTCAGTCCTGAACTGACCTTCTAGTTGAAACATTGCATCACTGGGCATAAAATGAGCTCCTTCCTATACTGAATTTGGGAAATGCTTTTATAAAACAAATAAATAGGGGTAAAAGGATGCAGTTGTATATAGGATGACACTGACCTGTTCTCTACTAAGTTTAATAGATGTTCTTTACAGCAGCATTTAATAATGCTGTTGACCTTTCTTGTAGACACAGGAGGAAAAGAATCCCCATTTTATATTCCCCAGCAAACAGTCTTTGAGCTCCTTGTGCATAACTGACTGTACCATTATTGACAAAAAGACTAAAAAAATCCCCAGATTCTGAGAGGCACAAACTGAATTTAGGATTTAACTGTCCTGTGCTGATGGCGCAGAGGAGTTTGGGGTACGGGACAATGAGGGCGGCAGCAGCAGCAGCGGAGCTGTGCCCGGGTTTTCTCTCTGAACCTGCATGTGGTTGCAACACTGTATCCCTCACTGCGCCATCTGTCACTGGTCCCGCAGCTCATGTTATGAACCTGAAACAGTCCCTTGACCAGCAGTGCTGAGCTTTGGGTGTCCCAGGCTGACGCCCGCGAGGGAAGGGTGGACGCGACATGCGTAGGCCATGTGTGCTGCTCTCCTCTGCTCTGCAGTTATGAGCCACCTCTTTCTTTTCTGCAGGTCATGTTGGCACCTCTCATTTCCATTGCACTGAAACTTTCACAGCTTCATGAAAGAACCGGTCGCAGCGGTCCGACTGTCATTACATAAAGGCCCGGTCAGACATCGTGCTGGAGTGCACACCGAGTGAAGGAAGCCAGCCTGTCTCCCCTTCTGTTGTCAAATCTGTCACTAAAAGAGGAATATTAATTTTATCTCTGTATTTAAGAACACTATTGAATGGCTACGGATAGCCAATAAAACCCAGCCCCTGTCAACACTTTGTGTGCACATTGCTGTGCTGCTTTTCTGCGTCACACAGCGCTGCTGGCAATTTGTGTATGGTGCTCATTAGCACAGCCTTCTGGTTTAGCGTATGTACTTTTTTTTTTTTTTGCTTAAACAAAAGGTTCTAGAAATAACAAAGAGACTAAATTCTTCAATAATACAGTGGGGTTTTCTATCTTGGAAACTTTCCTGGAAAAGAAGCACAAATACTTTTATAGTTGTTAACACATAGTCTTTCAAATGTGATGTCTCCGAATAAGCAATAGTTGTGTATTAAGGCTGAGTACTTTTTGCTTAGGTGGATTTTTCCCTTTCAAAAACAAATTATGTAAATTGAGCTCCATTGGCCTTCTGTATAAGAAAAAACCCACAACAAACCCTCCACACAGAAATGAGCAATAACAAGCATTGCAGGATATTAAAGTGATATGAGCTACAATTACTGTTCAGTGCTCTTTTATTTTCTTACATCATGATAGGCTGCCTTTTGAAGAAGAAAAGATTATTTTGATGAGCTCATTTGGGTGAGCATGGACAGTAAGATCCTTGGAATAATCAGATTTGCAGGCATTAATGTGCAGTATCTTATCCAAGGGCACAGAGAGGGTCACTTTGGAAACAGTTGTAGCTGTTTGATGTTAATGCCCTGCAGCTGTACCTTCCTGCCCTTTACCTGGAAGCCATCCTGTCAGAGCTGAGCTGTGTTCCTGCTCCTGGCCGACCGGCTGACTTGGCCCTGGAGAGGACTACACATGCTTGTGCCGCTGACTTAGTGCTCCTCATCCATGGAGGTGACACCCTCCAGCAATAGCGGGGGACTCTGGAAAATAACACCAGGTAAATCCACAGGACCCTTTTTGTTTATTCCCTCCATCTCAAGGCTGTTACTTCTTAAGCTATGTTAATAAAAGCAGTTCTATTAGTGGGAATGAGTTTAGGTGACTTTCCCCTGTTGGTTTGCTTGCCTCTGTCACCCAAATCCCTGCAACATTTGTGCCCAGTCTCACCCTCTGCCCATGCTGGGCTCAGCAGTGTGGGGCCTTGCTGGGGTGGTACTACCCATGCAGCTGAAATTCAGACTGGGTCCCTGGGCAGCCCTGAGGGAATAGCTCTGTTTTCCAGGAATGTGAAATATCCCACACTCACCCTAACCAGGACCTGCCAGCAACGCTTCTGAGGCAGATGCACATGTGCTGACAAAAAGCTCTTTATCTCATCTTCCTCACAGAGGTGAGGTGTCTCTTCTGACAGACAGACTTCTCTACTAAACCTGTGCTAACGGTTTTGCTGCCAGAGCTGCTTTGGTGTGGAGCATATTAAGAACCAAAAACCATCCCAGCCTGTGCCCTAGCGCTGGATGTTGCTGGGTTGGGGATGCAGAGCTCCTGTCCCTGCTCGCTCCCACAGACCAGCTCTGCTGGCCAGCAGTTCCCACAGGGATACATGGAGAAATGGTTGTGGGGGAAAGCTGCAGCTGTGCCATTTCCACCGCAGCCCTGCCTGCCTTCTGCTCTGGTTTTGGACCATCCATGGCTTCTCTGTTGGATGGATTCAGGTCAGTAACACAGAATACCAGGAGATTATCTGAATAAATGCTGTGTCATCTGTCTGAGGAAGCAATGCTTGTGCTCAGGGTCTGGCTACAAACTATAGCAACACGGATTCCTGTTTATTGTGAGAAGTAGCAGCAGTGGCACATGTGTTTCTTCCACTCCAAGCAAAAAGGAAAAGCCAAACCCACGCAACCCATGTGCATGATGATAGACCAGAGTTTCCACGCTAGCATGTGGTGGGGGAGGAGCTTTGGTGATCAGGATCTTCAGAAAAAACGGGTGCTGGAGGTCAGTCTCCAAAGTCTACGTGTTGAAAGTGCTGAGTGGCCAATGGCTGTGAGTGAAATTGCTGTGTGCTGGTGCAGAGCTCTGCCCGTGCAGCCAGGCTGCTGTGGGACTTGCTCCTGTACCTTTTGCCCCCACAGCCACTGCTGAGCTGCTGATTCCTCCTGTTCACAATCTGCTGAGTGAAAGGGAAACCTCCCGGGAGGCAGTACAGGTGCAGAGAGCAGCAGGCGGGTGCTGCTCACAGGGAGTGCAAAAGTCTTACCCAGAGCAAGCCATGCCGTGTCGCTTAAAACAAAAGAAATCCAAAATCCCAGCAAACACTGTGGCTTCTCCATTATGGAGAGAAAGGGGAATAAAAAACCCTAAATCAAACCTGAATTGCCAGTCAAACCCAGCAAAAAGCAGTTAAATACAGTCAATTTATATTCATTACTTACATTCACATGTAAGTGAAAGGTGTATCAAAGTGAAATTGCACAATCCAGGCACATCCATGGTGTGAGCTGGGTGCTCCGTTCAACTTTGATCTCTGTCAAAAGAGATGTGTGGCTGGAGCTGGAGGTTGGTAATGAATCCTGGAGTCTCCCCCTTGTAAATACTTGCTTCCAGCCTTTCTCTGGGTGGTGTCAACCACACATCTCCATTGTTCACCCTCTCCTGGGGCACTTCAGCCCAGCTCCTGACACGTTGGCACTAGTGGCAGAGAAGCATCAGGGGCACAGGACCAAACCCCGCTGCTTTTCACCACTGTTGTCAGACCTCTGCACCATCCCCTTCCCCTGGCTCAGCTCATGTGGGTGAGCATGGGACTCACATGCCTCTTTCTAATCAAGCGAATCACTGCTGTGAAACCCTCTTTCTGATTTTTTTTCCCAATATTTTTACTGGCAAACATTGATTCCAGTCCTAACAGAAGCCTGTGTTCCCTGAGAGCACTTAGTGCTGGGCTATGATAAAAACACCTTCTCTTTGCTGCTACTCTGCAGCAGAGAGCCGGCTCACTCTTCCCTTTTTAATCCGCAGAGGAGGTTTGTAACTCTTAGTGGAGAAAATGTTTAGAGTATTTGGGGCTCTAATGAGGGACTCCATTTCCATACCGTGTGTCAGGCATCGTTAACACGAATGCTTCTGTGACTTTCACCAAATGAATTGGTCTGGAAGCACGAGCTGTGCGGCCAGGAAAGGGCAGATGCACTCAGCAAGGAAGCTTCCAAATTAATCTGGGGAGTCTCCTTTCTTCTGAGCACTTGAAAGACCAAGCCTAAATCTACTTGACAGCTTCTTCTGCAGGGACACATATGGCACGGAAACATTTGATCTCTCGGTCAGCTAATAACAAACTTGAAAACAGTGTAAATTGGTGACTATAACATACGCTAAGAGACAAAAGAATTTACATTTGCGCCCTAGAGCTTCAGTCTGATTTGATCGTAAAAACAAGCTAGAATTGTGAATAATATATTTTGTAAATTGTGTTAGCACTCTAATAGCTGCTCAGTAAAATTATCTAGATCAGTCTTAGGGTAAAGAGAAAAAAGGAGATATTAATAGAGGCTAGAAGCCAAGGTAAGAAACGCTGCTGCCTGCAGGCAGGCTGCGCTAAGCGCTGTGCTGGCAGCACCCACGGGCTGCATTCTGCAAACAGCTGATCAGGTGTGCGTGTGTGTGTGCGTACAGCATCGTCGCCCAGCAGTGTGGTGGCTGCTGACCTGGGGAAAGCTTGTGCCCAAGTTTGAATGAGCTGTTTTCTGTGCCGTGGACCTGTGCGTGCAAGCCCAGCACTTCACTTCACAGAGTTGGGTCTCAGAGGCTGTACTCACTGCCGGCCGCAAAGCACTAAACCAGAAAGCTGGGATTAGAGGGGGGGAAACAATTTGGCTGCTCTAATTTGCCTTTTAAGCGGTGC
The DNA here is from genome assembly GCF_963921805.1 of Phalacrocorax carbo. Lineage (NCBI taxonomy): Eukaryota > Metazoa > Chordata > Aves > Suliformes > Phalacrocoracidae > Phalacrocorax > Phalacrocorax carbo. Next base: position 42,194,540 of record NC_087518.1, on the reverse strand, counting down.
GTGAACAAGTGACCCCATAGTTTATGGTTGGCCTCTTTTTAAAGCAGGTCAGTCCTGAGTTCCTTCTACTGGAACCGTGGGCACTTTTCAGTCAAATTCTGTCTATTAAAAACTGCTCTTTTGCCAATAATGGTGCTAATGGCTCAACGGCAGCTTGCAGCACTCCTCTCCTGGGGCTCCTGACTTCTTTCAGCATCTTCAGAATGAGATAGAAACCTTCCTGCACTCTCATGGTTTTATCTCAGCTAGAGTTACTCCAACTGTTCCTTTCCACTGAGTACAAGCAGAGCCTGAGCTGTTCCCCCATGTCAATACCCTTCCCCCAGACAAACAATCTGTGCCTGTCTGGCCCTTGCCTGTTCAGCTCACGGGATTTGGAGCCTTGCATGGGAGAGGGAGATGGCTACAGGCAAAAGATCGTGCTTGGGGAAGCCCAGGTGGATTTGCCCGCTGGGTTGCTGAGCAGGATGTAGCTCTCCACAGCTGCCTGAGTGCCAGTAAGTCCCTGAATATACAGCAAATGAAGGAAAAGTGGCTGGTGGTTAAGGATAACTGGTACAGCTCTGAATATGGGAGACATATTCTACACACCGAGGTTCAGTTAGTCATAATTTTCTCAGGAAATTCATTTTTACCCCTGGGCTGTATTATAGTGGATTCTTTCCAAGTCAGTGACTGTGTGCAACAACAGAGAAACCCGGTCAGCCCGTACGGCACTTAATGGGCTGCGTTTGCCAAAGACGTGGCAACGGAGGTGTTTGCAGAGACTCAGCCCCTCTGCGCAGATGGGTATTTGCATGAAAAATTACTCCTGCTCTTTCTTTACTTCTCTTCAGACTAAAGCTATAGAATCCTGTCCCAGAGGAACCCAATTAGATCCAGATGTCTCACTAGTCGTATGTGTTTTAATCTTTACCCCGAATTTACGTAATGCAATATCTGATTTCTGCACGCAGTTTCCACTGCACGAGAATGAAAATACATCATAAGAGCTTACTGACAAAAGCAAGCGCAGCTGCACATGGAGCAGAAATCAGCCCAGCCACTGAACTGCTGCTTGGTGGTTTCTTTTCCCAGTCTGGTGGGTCTTACAGAGGTGCCATTGCCAGAAGTCAAGTTAGCAGGCAGCAGCAGCCAGGGTGACTCCCAGCACATGGGGTGATGGTTTTACTATGTGGTGTCAGCGAGCACCAAAGGCTGAACCCTTGTGCTAGAGGCAGAAAGCTCTGAAATCCTGTTCTTCTGTAGGATCTGACAATGCTCCGCCCACGGAGGATGGACTGTTTCTCCCTAGATGGCAGCATTGGTAAAGAGTCTCAGGGCAGCCTCCGATGGACCCAGGGTCTTGCTACACGTCACTTGGGTGTGATTTCATCTATAATCGAGGCGTTCATTCACAGTTCAGAATTACTGCATCTTTCAAGTCCTTAGTGAGTACACAGCTTGCCAAGCTGTTCCCTAAGCGCAGTCTACTTGAGCATAAGTATTGACCCAAAGCTGAAACCCATCCCGGTAAAGGAAAGGTCACTTTGAAACTGGCTAAAACAATTCAGGAAAACACCACACAGTACTGGCTTTTGTGGGGTATTTCCATGTGATACATCCAAAGTCTAATCCCCAGTTCTTCAGCCTGCAGAGTTTTGGGCAACATTTCCAGTTGCCATTGAAAAAAAAATCTGTTCCCTCAGCTTTGCATATGTTATTCAGCATGTTTCCATCACAGCACTGACAGCTATGCCCAGACGAGGAAAATCGTTGCAAATAAAAAAAGCCAATTATCAAATCACATAAACCAATTCTCATTTTTTTCCTCAATGTTTTCACACACTGTCCAAGCATGTGGGACCACCAGCAATTCCAGTGTCTTTGTGCACTTTCTCCACCATCAGAAGAACTTTTTCTCATCCCTTCCCCTAGTATTCCCTTGCACTCCCCAGCTCTGGGAGGATCTGGGAGGCGCTGGGAGGATCCCAGAAACCATGAGCTGGGACCAGTGAGCAGTAGGCCCACGCTGGGGCCAAGGAGTGTGGATGAAGCAGCAGGGTCAGGGAAGTGTGGTGAGAATGAGACGGGATCAGGAGCTGGCACTGGGGTGGAGGTGGGGCAACTGGGGTGGTACATATGGTGACTGGAAGGGATAAAAGCTTCAAACCAGTGATGGATTTGGTTTTACTGCCTTTGTTTTCACAGGTTGTGATTACAAGCCAGAATTAACAAAGATAACGGCCCTACTCCCCATTATGGGAAATGGCTTTATATGCCAGCGCAGAACCTGCTGTTCACAGCATCCCACCTGCCCTTTAATTCTGTAAACTCACATTTCCTTTGTGGCTAAACACTCAGATATACTCACATACAGCTTGATTACGGGGAACAAATTAAGTTTTAATTAGGATGAAGAATCCTGGCAAGGAGCAACAGTCCAGATCTGAAACTCGTTGGCATGCTCCAGGCTTTTGTAACAGCATGTGAGAGGAGCCAAAGCCGTGGCCATTAAGATGGTTTCATATGGCATCTGAAGTCATTATTAAATATCCATCCTCCCATTTCCGATGGCATGGGTTATAATTTGTATCATCTTGGTAAACAAACCCCAGCACAACCTCTGCACAGAGGGGCTGGGCACTGGTAATGTCTCCCGGCATCCCTCTGGCTCCTGCACAAAGCAGCAACGCTGTGCACCTCTCCAGAGAAACCACAGTGAGGCAAAGCCTGTGGCGCATTTCATTTTCCATAATTTCAACTTCTCTATCCACTTGTTTATTTTCATTTTACAATAGCAGGGTGCTAGTCGTTGAGTGCAGGGCATTCCTTAATGGCCAGGGATTAAACGCTGCACTTCCATCAGTCCCTCCTGGCTATCATCCAATACAGAAAAGCTGCTCACACACTTGGTGTTGCACACACACATACCTCCCTCCCCACATGCCCACCATCCCTAGAAGTGGTCAGGATGAGATTAACATTAGAGGATTCTGGCTGTACTTAATGGCTCGATTTAACATCATGGCATTGATTAGACTTTGCACCAACTTCAAATTAAATCAGTTCCCTTGCCTCCTTTGTAAAAGCCATTCTGGAAGGACTATTAAAAACCTTTCGCGCTCTGCTCCCTCGAGGTGCCCGTTTGGGTGCCACAGAGGGACTTCTAGATGTGCTGCGGCTCCCACCGTGGTGCACAGCTCCCTGAGTGGGGAGTCCTCGCAGTCATTCCTCCTCTCTTTCAAGTCCCGGTGAACCTCCTCACATCCACAGCAGAAAGGAAGGTTAAAAAAAAAGTAAGTTGGAGAGGGAATAAATGGGCAAAGTCCGTCCTGTGTCACAGGAGTGAGTATGTGAAGCTTTGAATCATTTGACTCCGTGTTTATCCACCGCTCCTGGGAGACGGGGGGAGCTGGAGGGAAGTGGAGGAGTTTAGGAAGTTCGCAAGCAGAGTGCTTGTGTTGTTTCTGGCACAAAATTACCAGTCATGTATGTCCCTTCACAATGCCATTAACCTCCCATGGTGAGGCCAGGAGACCTTCAGAAATGATCAGCTCCACCACTTCTATGAAGGATGACTTAGGCAGTTGTTCCTGGCAGCAGCAAGGCTTGGACTGCCGGTAGGAGCCATGAGCAAGGTGGGGCAGGATCCAGTTATGCAGAATAAATCTGATAAATGCGTGTTAAAGTGCTGGAGACAGCTACTATGGAAATGAGAAACAGCTTTTATCTCTGAATGGTGCTGAGAGCTGGGGGGTGATTCACTCAGAGGAAGGTACATAATCCAGCCATTTGGCATCAAGGCAGCAGAAGGCACAGACCTGCCCTGGCCAGAGGACGTCTTGTGCGAGGAAGCACTGACAAGGGGGAACAGCACGTAGGGCTTTGCCTTCTCCTTTGGGGTCACCTGCCTGCAAGGATCCTTACCACAACAGAGGCTTTCCTGAGTTTAAGGTTTGTTTCAAGGCAAGCACGTCTATAAGCATTTTCCTGCTCAGGTCACTAATGTTGTTCCCTCCCTGAACTGAGTGTATTGCTCCAGTCTAGTTCTGGATATGCTAATGCTACGCATTAGCCCTGAAAGAGGGAAAGGAGAGAGAAAGTTTTCAGTATTTTTTCCTTCTGACTATGCAAAAGTGGATGAAACAGGAAACACAGACTACAAATCCATCCTGTCCCAGGGTAACCCAAAGATAAAAGCATTAAAATAGTCTGTAATTATAGTCAACCTCAAAGAAGAAATTTTATGATGGCAGTAATCAGATGCTCAGCTCTTACAATCCGTGGCACAAAATGAAAGAATGTGATTCTTTTAAACAATGCTGGGGTTTACTTTGGGTCAGCAACGGTTCAGAGGTGTTTCTCCCTTTGTAAGAAATTTGAACTGTTTGAGAGTCTGGCCACTTGGATGACAGAAAAAAAAAAAAATTTAAATGACAGTCCTGTCTAGTTCCATATGCCTACATCTTTCAGGGTGGAGCGTAGCCTTTAACAAAGCAAAATGAAAGCATCAGTTATGCAGCTGAGGCTGAAGAAATTATGTCAGCGTTATAGCTAAATCAGAGTTCATTAGAATGCTAAAATGGATATAGCCCAGTTAGGTCCTGGCTGCCTTTTTCAGGAGTACATGAGAACCTACCAGTTTTTAAGCATGTACCCCATGCTTACTGGTTTTTAGGTTTGAGTATCCTCCTGATAAAATAGTTCCTCCTGTGGAAGTTGAAACCCTAGGTTATATGGAAAGTAGAGAAGTTAGTAAGTTTAGATAACTTAAGGACAGATTTCCTAATGCAGGATGTGTTACTTAACCAACTAGCTGAGCTTATTAAAAACTAAAAACATTCTGTTAAACATTCTTAAAACTTTCTGGGTTTCAGTGTTCAAAATAAAACCCTATTATCAGAGATTCCCTCCCACCTCCTGCAACCAAAGGAAACTTATTTTCCTGAGTTTAACTTCTTAATGGGCAATGCATGGGTACCACGCCTGCCTGCACACTGCTGTTGTGAATTTTTTAGCCTGGTTTCCTAGAGAGACCCGTGTGGTCACCCCACCTTTGCGTGTCCCTTCTAGGTGACACCAGGAAATCTGTTGACATATTTTAAATGGGATATAGACGCAGCGTTGGCAAAGGTGTTAAATACTGTCAGTTCAATGGTATTTCACAGCAGAATGGCAGAGAGAGAGAGAAACCCTGGTGAGACCTGTGCTGAAGACTGGTGGCTCTGGGAGATCAGCCCTTCCTAGATAACAGTGAATCCACGCAGGACTCCGTGCTATAGGAAATCCAGTACCTTAATCTTTCATGCCAGTGGAACTATTTGTGTTATAATTGTTTGTTCAAAAGAAAGGCATACGGTTCTGGTGCTTCTTCACAGTATTCTGCTGTTCGCCCTTTGTGGCACGTGGTGTGGCACAGAGTCCCTGAACCTGCTTTTCTTGCCCCCTCCTCTCTCAGCAGGGAGGGCAGAGCTCACAGAGGTCTGGCTCATCCTGTCTCTGGTCACTGTTGTTAATGTTGAATTTCTTCTCCGTGATCCCTGACACTGTAGGAGCCCTCCAAAGTCAGGGTTTGGTACTTACACACTTGAAAAGGGATGCCATAACTCTTTAGCCCCAGAGAAACATCAGCAGCAGCCGCACTTGGTCAGCTGCGGAAGGATCTGCTGGAAAGACTTTTTTTTTTAATCTCCATCTGCTTATTTTCCTAAGGGAAAAGTTGTGGTGTGACCTCAGCCTCTGGCTGCTCTGCCCTTGGCCTGCATGTATGTGCAGGCACTGCAGCTCGGCACCAGCCACACCAGCAGCTTTGGGGCAAGGAGGGAGAGGGGAGGCGGGGACTTTGCGAGGAGGTGGGAAACGCAGTAAATTGGAGTTATGATGGATGCTAGAAGAATGGTGGGAGACTTTTGAGGTGCAGGTATAAAGGATGAAGGACACAAAACCGCTGGGTACTGTTACCTGTGCTGTTTGTATCTTGCTTAAAGATATATTCTGGGATTCTGATATTGGTCGTTAGAAACACGACAAAGAAATACAGTAGAATATGGCCAAAGCTGTCCTGGCAGAAGTAAAGGGAATCTACAGGGCTGAAAGCTGTGTTTGTGTTTTGGTAACACACTGAGCCAGTTTATAACTTGCTCCGTTTATAGTAACATGCTGTTGGATGCAAGCTGCCGACATTTTGGACTTCTGTGCATGTGTGTGCTATTAAAATCTGTATGTGATGGGAGTCATGAAGACATCGCCCACCAAAAGCTGGGCATTTACTGTGCAGAGCTGTGCTGCTGGGCTCTGTTACCCGGCTGGGTGCAACAGCAGGGGCTGAGAAAAGGCCAGGCCTCGTGGTGGGGGTTGGGGGTGCCCTGCAGAGCTGGGGCTGCTCTCCTGCGTAAGTGCACCCTGGTGAAGATAGATCGTGATTTATGATGCTGCAGATACTTGTTTGCTTCGGCAAATTGTTTTGATTTGAGAAAATCAGGGAGGTGTTTTTAAAAAGCTAATCTTTCTGCTTACGTAGTGTCAGGATAAACTTCCTCATTGCTATACTTTTTATTTTGATTGAGCAAAATGTTTAATGTAAATGGAAGCAATTTATTTTTTTAGTTTATTGCAAAGCAAAATTGCAAGCAAAAATGTGCTACATGTACAGGGCTGTTAATTAGTACCTCGCTCACAGCAGCAGGTGGGACAGTAGAGCTTCTGGCAGCATTTCAAGCATTTACTGATGATAACATTTATGGCAGCATTGGCGTGTAAGACATTTCATTTTTCTGCTTTAAAACAAAACAAAACAAAAAAAGAAGAGATGGAATAGATCCATGCAAATTAAACAGCAGCGAAAACGAAACTAGACATTAGTGGTTTCAAATACCCAGGCTGTACTGGTAAGCTCTCTATCATAGAGGGAATTAAAGTCAATTTTTAAGCAGCTATTGTATGTTCTACTTTGAACTGATTATTGTAAATGTCTTATATAAAGCAGCTGAACTGCATTTTTCAATTTTATATACAGGCCTTGAAAACCCACTAAGTAGCTGAATGCCCCTGTGCATGCATGTTAAACTTATTGTGCGGTAGAAAGAAGGTACAGAATATACCTCAGCTCGTATATAAATAACACACTACTAATTTTTTCTGCCATTACCAAGTGGGTTGATGCTAAACAGCATAGCTGCTGGGTGTTTCATATGAATTGTTTCATAGGAATTGTTGTTTAGATCCAGGGAAGTGCTACAGATTCCTCTCACTATGCACTAATTCCTGCAAAATTATGCCTAATGATTTTGTAGCACAATGCTTGCATACTGGATCTTTCTTTCATCCTAACTTTCCAAGTTTCTCCTATCTTTTTTCCCTTCTTTGTTTCCAGCTTTTTTTTCCTTTTCAGTCTCCTTCACAGTTTTCCCACTTGCCATCTCCTCCGTACAGAATTTCCCCCCCCCCCTCTAGATTTATTTTCTCTTTTCTAGTATTGTGTGGGAATACAAGACTTCAAGATCAATATTTTACTTCAACATCTGCAAGCCCTCCTCTGGTCTGTGCTTTCAGCATTGACTAAAGTCCCCTTTGTGGAACTCTAGTGCAGATGTCTGAGGAGTTACTGTACAATTAGGCGAGCTTACAAAAATGGTAGACACTGCAGTTTTTATAACATCCCCAGAAAGCACCCACGGGAGAAGAGCGAGAAAGTGGCTCCCCTGGCTCACCTTGGCTGCTGTGGCTCCTGCGCTGGCTGAGGGTGGCTGGGAGCCTGGGAGTTTTGGCCATGTAGCATGAGCTGTGTAAGTTTGTCCTACTAAAAGATGTTGTAATGTGTATGGCCGTGTTAAAGTAAAGAACATGTTCCATGGCAACTGCCGTGTTTGTAGTAGCAATAGCATATGGGACAGCCTCACTTCAGCACTTCCCAGCACTGCAGTGATTGTCCATTGCAAGGAACACTGAAGCAATGAAGCAATGACTGGGTAAAAAAAAAGGACATAAAGCACAATTTTTAGAGCTGGTATAAGCAACTTATAAATGAATCACACTGAGAAACAAAGGGAAAGAGGCTCATCAGTCACCGCAAACCTGAGCTGGATGGATTAAACCACATCTTGTCCAATTGCACAGCAGCTACATGGCCAAGACCCAGTGCACAAACCAGTGTGCTCTGCTGCAGAGCCCAGGTGAGCATGCAGCAGCCTGATGGGAGCAGCTTGGTACTCACGCAGCTCATAACATTGGCAGAAGCCCCCTGGCATGGATGCACCAGGGCACCCAGGCATCACTGGGCAACTGGGAATATTTAACCCAGAAGTAGAAACAAGGACATCTGTGCTATGTACATGGTCTTATTCCCCCACCTCCAGCATTCCTGCCAGCTGCATGGGTCAGTGATACCCAGTACCAATGCAAACCCCAAAGATCTTAAAGTTAGTCTTGTTGTGGGACTCAACTCCCTCAAAACAGTATTTAAAAGCATATGAAATGTCCTTCAAAAACAAACTGTCTCTATTTGAACACCATTCATTTTTTCCCATTAATAATGATTAGCATTATTTTAAATCCCTGTAGAGAGACCTTGAGTGATGGCCAAACACAGAAGGTGCTGATGCAGATGCCAAAACCAGAGAGGATGTATCAGTGGTAGGAGAAGGTGATGATGTAGGGAGGCGTAGGCTACCTTTTAAGAGAATTTTCTTCACAGTAAGAGATTTTGCTAATGGTTATTTGATGGAATTCATGATGGAACACTCTGGAAAACATCTTTAATTTTTATGTATTTAAAGCTCTCTAGATTTTCAGTTTAATTTACCCCATAGAAACTAATATAAATGTAAGGAATGTTTTAATCAACATCTTTTAGCATAAACGAGACACTAAAAACAATACAACATATTAAGTATTCAGTTACATCCCAGGGTCCCATTGCTTTTATTCCACATACGGTGATATGTATAAGTCCTGAAGCAGTCCAAGAGGTAAAGGTTAAATTATGGATATGTATTCAGCATTCCGTCTAAGAAGCTGTCAAGCTCTGTAGTCCCTTTTACATGAAAGGCTTGTTAGCACGTGTTGCTGAGATTGGTGGGAGATCCACACTGGCAACCCAAAGGAGACAAGCAGACATGTCATGAGCTGAAAGGATAAAGAATAGAACTAGTAGTGGTTTATAAAACCAATAAAACTTGTATCTGTTCCTTTGTCATTGCAATACCACTCCAAAACAGAGGCCAACTCTTAACAGAGGCAAAGGCAACTTCATCTTTTGCAGGCTGACAAATGGTCATGTAAGTTACCAAATAACCCAAGACCTCAGGACTAAACTTCTCCAATTGTTTTCACATGATGCAACTTTAAATCTCTCTTTTGAACAGTATTAAATTTCCTTTCATTCCCATAAACTTCAGAAAAAGTTGACTGCTCTCACATTTCAGACTGTGACCCAGCTAACTTGCACTTTTCCCCTCTGCTAGTCTGGAGAACAGAATAATGAAATTCAGACAACAGTGACCAAATGTTGCTCCGTAGAACTTTCCTTTTACAAAACAGATGAATACTCCTGGGCTCCAAAACACTGCAGGGAACAAAACTTTCAAACCTTATGGAAATAAAATAGTAAGCCTATGCAGTGATTTCATCTCCTTTATCAGATCAGAGACATTTTCACTGGAATTGAAATGGATTTTAGAAAACCCTCTAAATAGAGCAAAAGAATTAAAAAATCCCACTGAAGCCATTATTGAAATACTGCTTTATTCAAAAAACCCCACACCCATGTGAGTGAAAGCTAAATTTCACAGAGCTATAGAGGGAAAAAACCCTCCATCATCCTCATAATTTACATAACACTTTGTTGCAGATAGAGGTGTGCTTTTACAAGAGCCAGGGAAATAAATATTTTAGCTTTTGTGTTTGTGATTAAAAAGACGATAGGCAAATGTATTGTGTACTCTGATGCGGACAAAGGGCTTTAGAAAATGACCACAGACATGCTGTGTGGAGGTTCTGTTGCTGCAAGGTCTGGAATTTCTCCCTTGAGGTGCTGAGCACTCTCGATCTCACAGAAACCTGACGAAGTTAGTCCACTCAGCATCTTGCCAGATGAGGCCCTGTATTTATATAACAAGAAATACCCACTGTGCTGCAGATTTGCTGCTGGTGTGAGTGGAATTGCATTCACTTAAGCCCATGGCAAATTTAGCCACTAGAGTCAAAATAAAAGGAGCCAAAATATATAAATCCAGCAGACGAAGTTTATGGGGGAACTAAACCAAACATTCAACATCAAGATTTAGTGCAGCCAAATTGTTATAACTAAACGGGGTACCTTACAACATTTTGTGTCCTAGGGGCATAGTCTCTGTTTTAGTGGCATGCTAAACTCACGCTGATATCAATAAAAGTTTTACATGCAAAATTAGTGGAAAATACGAGATGTTAGATAGTACAATACAAGTCTATAAACCTGATACCTAAAACCTGCTATCATGACTTTGCCAACCCCCTGCTAACTTCCATGCAAATTCCACTGATGGATCTCTAGTTCAGCTTGTCTTAATTGAAAGTCTTAAAGGTGAATTGAAATGTTGTTGGAATAAAAACCTGTTTAAGATGCCAAACCCCTAACAAAATCCCTGTGTAGGCTTGCAAGTAAATAAAATATAAAGACAAATGTACAGGCCTTCTTAATAACCTACCAAACCATGAATTCTGGATTCTATTTTTCTCCTGCAAAAATTGTGACATTCTTCTTCCTCTAATGACTGAAGTATTTTACTGCTTTACATGCCTGGCAACAAAGATGATATTGTTTAGGAAGGTGGTGAAATCCCCATGGTTGATGCTGAGACTGCCATGGCCCTTCCTGGCAGGACTATTTACTACAAGCTGGTCTGGGGCTACCTGTAATAGTGTGAAGTCATGGATTAAAACAGTTGAGTGCACTTGTTTTCCAAACTATTCCCTTAATAACCTTCTCCCTGAATCAGATTTTTGAGGATTGGGTTAATTGATTCCTTTCAGAAAACGCAAACAAACTCTGCAAGAGGAATCATGGCCCCTTTGAAGTCAAGGAGGAGTTTCACCTGAAGTTACCTGAGAAATTTTGCAAAAGTACAACCCGGTTGTGCCTGAACTAAGCTGTAAATCCGTTGTCTTCTTTTCAAGACTCACTTCTGGGGCTAACGAGAAAGTCAGAGATAAAACAATTGCAACTCTTTCCTCCCGAAGGATAACTACAAAGCTCAGCATCTGAAATGTAAATAAGCAGCCTGTGTGACTATTTGGACGCACCGCTGTTACACACTTCTCCCATTAACTGTCCTGCTCTGTACCATGTCTGGTTGTTAAATTAATGCTTTGAAAGTGCCCAGCACAATGGATATCAAATTTAATGAAATGCTGGGGTGCCAACACACAGTTTCAAAAATAAAGCAATAACAACAACAAAAATAACGCATAATAAGCGTGCCAATATTTGCATATGTTATTAAGTTGTTGCTGGTGTTTGTGTCCCATTCTAATACCCTTATTTTTCCAGAAGGGTAACATTACATGTTATGGAGGTAAGTAATTCAAGGATATAAAGAACAGAGTCCTTCTGCTATATATATAAAATTCCAGTGTAATACACATATGAAAGGGAAAGAATTGTGGTCTATTTCAAGGCTTTTTCTTTTATCTTTTCCATAGTCTCCTGCCAATTTTCAGAGTACTCCCAGATCACAGACTGAACTAGATTATCTGAACAAGATTGTACTGCACCTCCTGATACTCCCTCTGTCATTCCCCAGGGCTACAACCTGTGCTCTGACCCCTGACGGTGCTCCCTTCCACCGTACCCTATGGCTAGCCAGTCCTTTGCTTTCCTCTTAAGGCAAAGAAAAAATTTCAGCCTGAGAAGGAGACACAGTTGTTGCAAAGACTGTCACAAACGCACCTACTCATGGGCCTAACCTGTTGCCTTCAAAATAAAAAGAGGCTCCCAGCAGGGCATGCATATCCCACTACCTATGGACATACCTTGAGCTACTCCATGATGTCTGCAGCTGACCTGCCTGACTCAAGCAGTGAAAGACATGTCAGGAAACATCCTGACAAGGGCAGCACTGGATTTAACTTTTAACTAAAACAACACGTCAAGTGCAATCCATTACCTCCCTGTCTTCAGTGTCTTTTCTTACTGTCTGCTGAAAACACAGAAATCAGTCTTAATTGCTTAATAGTGTTCTGTCATAATCACCAGGTTTATCAACCATTTTCTCATGCAGTTATGAACAAAAGTGAAAGCTTTTGCTACATGATTGCATAAAGCAAAATTTTTCACATGAATGTTGGCCAATATCTGTATTTCTTAAACTGTCTGCAACAGATTTTTACAAGAAATCTAACTTGCTGAAAAAAATTGCCTACCAAGATATATGTCTTTCTTGTACATGCCTATTCTCTACAGAGTGGCTGATTTGTTTTAGACAATTCAGGAAGTTTACACTTGTATGTCCTGTTCCTTTTAAAGAAACATGTTATTATTGATACTACAGTTGCTCCTGAAAACTCGGCTAGAAAAGGAAGGAGGTGTCAAGCGAGACAGTGTCTTCACATAACTCAGACAGAATTCCTATTCTAAAGAATTGAAAATGTAAGAAAAGATGTAAATCTCCAGTCTTTAAAAAGTACCAGCAATTGTTGTTTTCCATGTTATGTCAGCATTTAAAAATCAGTGGTGAAATCAGATTTACACACAGTCTTTCCATGGATGCACAGATGCTAGGAATCCATGAGCAGTTCTTCCTCATCTCCAGGTTCCTCCCTAGAAGCCTTAACGCATTGGTGTAATTCTAGTTAATTTTCAAATGGGCAAAGGATGATTGACATGGCCTCAAATGAAAAAATTCTGGTATAGATTAATAGGAGTATTAGTGAAAGATGGAAGGGAAAACAAGGATTCTTTCATAATGTGACATGATACTTAAGAACATACATTGTCAGTAACTACAAATGTGTAATGTTTCTCTTTTATTTTGCTGTACTTCTGACACTATTCTCTTCCAATATTTTACTTATCATCCTCTTGTGAGGTTTATTGTACTTACAAATCATTCCCAGACAGTCAGCTTCTTTGCTATCTTTTCATTTAAAAAAAAAGAATAAAAAAGTTTCGTAATACATTTTCCCTGCGGGAACTAATTCCACAAAGATATTGACTACAAGCCTTTCGTTGTTTTAAAATATGTAGACATGCATCAAACAGTTGATTCTTCTCCCCAGAGTCACCTTCTGAAGCTTTATCTGTGCATTACATCTCTGAAGCATCCTGCAAACCATGTAGGAACAACTCTCTAATTTGTCCTCCCAAGCCAGTGCTTATCCTTACCTCGACTACTTTTTGCCATCAGATCATTATGAATATTCTGGGCTATTCATTTTATGGTGTTGAGGGCTGTGTCCACTCTAGTTCCTTTGTTTAATATATTTTTAGTTCTTCCACTGTGGTACAACAGACTGCAGCATGTTAATGGAAAAGTAGGGAGAATATTTGTATTGATTTCAAAATGCTGCAGATTGAGAGCAGATGTACCATGTATTCCCAAAACGTATGTTTTAACTTTCAATTATGTGCTGTGCTGAACAGTCTTCAAGCCAGGAAATGATTTATATTTGCTAATTGCATGCACTTTGGTAGATTTGCAGCTAAAAATAAGTGGTTTGTTTTTTAATTATAAATGATTTATCCTTTCACACTGCGTATACTTAACAGCTAACTGAAGAGTTGGGAAATCTGCATTTATTTTCCCCATCTGCCATAGACTGCTTTTGTATCTTTAGGCACCCACTGTGGGTTATCCCTGGGCCCAGCTCAAAGGTATCTGGACCTCATGGACATCTTACTTCATTACACAACAAATAGGGAGATTAAGGAAACAATTTTGTGTTACAGGTAAACAAGTCTAATGGCAGGTTGCTCCCAAAAGCAGTGGTTCAACTGCTTCTACCCACCCCTCAACTAGGGTCCTACTCGTCTTCGCTGGATCTAACACCCCAGCAGCTGTGGGGGGAACCGGCCCAGCTGGATGATCTGGAGGAACATTGCTCTTCTTTTCTCTCATCAGGGGGTTAGTTTTCCACAAGACCAGTTGGCTGAATGGACCTGTCCGGATGAATGTACAGGAAACAAAACAGATTTTTTTTTATTGCGGGTAGCTTGCTGTTAGATCAGCTTAGAAGTAACTTGAAATGTCACCTTAGAGGATCAGTGTAGGCAAGTCTGGGCTGGTCCTGCAGAATTCCAGCTCTACAGCCTGACCTTCTCACCGGTATTAGCTCTAGTATTCCTCTACCTAGATGATGAGTGTCAGGACCCTGAGGGCACTCATAGCTCTTAATGACTGACCAGCCTCACCTGAGACCTCCCACCCTACCCTTGGCCAGGGGCTCTATCTAAGCTCAGCCCTGCCCCACCCTTATGTTCTCCCTGAGCTATGTTAGAGAACTAGTAGTCTATAACTTGGGCATCTCTGTACCTGCCTATGGATCCTGCTGGTCTGGACCCTGACATGTGGGATGACTTCCCTGCTTGATCTGCCTTATCACTATGGACCTGGCTGGCAATCACTGGGCTGTGTCCCAGTGACCATTGCTGGAATGGACCCTGACGTGTGGTTGACCTCTCAGCTTGACCTCTGACCTACCTCACCACCACAAACTTGCCTGATGATCTAGACCCTTTGTTGGACCTGGCCTTTGCTTGAGGGTAGTGGGACAGGTTTTGGCTGGTGAGACCCCTGCTCTGCTGGCTGTTGTACCCCTTCAACTCCCTGTCCCTTAAAGACCAAAGAGCATTTGCTGTGCCCTGGGAAAAAGGTGGTTTGAGGACCTAAACTGGCAGAAACATCTCTGCTCTGAAGATGTAACTAGCTGTCAGCTTAGCCCTTCAGTTGTCTCAGCTCCTAGTTCCTTGTGTCAGAAGTGATGTGCAGGACTGGAAAGACCATGTGGCTGCCTGGGGAAGCTAATGGTGTGGTTCCTTCCTAACCTTGATTTGAATCAGCTCTGGCTGGTATGGAGGGGTTTGGCTTTGTGGTCAGTTTAAGCAGGTCCTGTGTGGCTGTGCAACTACTAGAGCTGACACAAAGAATGTATTGGGAATGTATGATTGGGAAAGGGAGGAGATGGCAGCATGGCTGCCTTCAGCCAGCTGTGAAACTGCATCCTAAGGCATATCAGAGCAAGGTCCTGCACCCTGAAAAAGGAACTACTTTGTCTAATACTGCAAAAACTAAATCCTACCATGCTGCAAACATAGGCACCCAGGTCCTAGAAGCAGACAATCCCTTCCATGTGTCACACCCAGATCATACAACAGCTCTGGTAGTATCAAGCTTGGCTTGCCTCTTCCATTTAATCCACATCTGTATATTGGTGAGTTTTCACTAGGAAATGGGTACTATTTTATCATTGTCCTCCTTGGTCTGAGAAGGAATATGTGCATGTTTGTATATGTGAGGAGAAGGTGGTTTCAGACCTCAATCTCTTTCCCTAACACGCAGCCAGATGCTTATCTGGGTTTGTTCCTTCTCTTGAAACTCTATTAGTGTCTGACAAGATATACAAGATTCATATGGCAGAACGCAAGCCTAAGAGGGGCGAGATCTGATCTAGCAGGAAGTGAGGAGGAAATTCCTTTAATCTTGTCCTTGTTTCCACTCTGCTTATGAACTTTTTATTAAACAGTTGCTGACTTTTGAAATCCTAAACCTAATATAAGCATCCCAGGAATGTGATCATTCTCCTGAATGGAAAGTAGCTATCACTCCTAGTAGCTTCAACCGGCTCTGGCAGTGTCCTTCAACTCCAGCAAAACAGTGCTATCTGCTATCAAATCTTCCTGATCACAGTTACAGCTGTGATATAATGTATGGTGAACTGGTACTTTGTGTTGGCAGAAGAGAGTAAACTGCAACCCTCCTGCCCACAAAGCCCAGCTTCCTACCACCAGTGAGAGGGGAAAAGCATGTCTGAGGGCTGGTTGTGGGCACCATGTCATGGGCTGATGGAGCCCTTGTAACGAGGCCACGGCTGTGTAGGAAGCATGCTCATGGGGATGGTCACCAACCTGGCCAGAGGCGTGCTGGAGAGTGGGGGAATTAGAGCAGGATTAACATGCTGTTCTTGGCACTTAGGATCTCAGGCAGTAGCTACACCTGAGTCTTTTTCAGGTATTTTTGTATAAAAGCTAAACTAGAAGAAATTAGTATGTTAAGTGTTAGTTTCACTAAGGTGGGGGGGAGCTGAAAATTATTCCTAGGATGCAAACTGGACTTCTGAGGTCCTGACTGACAGGAAAACTAGGAGAGATCCAGTAAACTGGAAGTGTTGTAGGGAGAAAATTAGAAGCTCTTGACTATAAACCCACATATGAAGAACAGTTGAGAAGTTGCTTTTCCACACTGCTGGTTCTCTGTTTCTTTGCTTTGTCTCACCAGAAATGGTCCAAAAAGTAGAACACTACATCCACAGAGCTCAGTGGGAAAAACTTTAAGTTACATAAACCTGATCAGCTGCCCTCCCCATTGCCAGAGCTGCATCTGGGCAGTGAGTGATGCCCTTCCCAGGGACAGAAGGTGTCTGTTGAGTGCCTCCATTGTGGCTCAGACATGCATCAGTAGCTCCTGACCACTGGGCCACCCCAATGCTATGAGCCCTCTGGGAGGCTTTGCTGTGGGGGCAGGAGGAGACCTTGGAAAATTAGGGATGGAGGCAGCAAGTAACAAAACTGGACTCTGTCGGGAAGAGTGAAGAGTGTTCCCCCCTGCACCCAAATGTAATAATCCCAGGCATCGTGTTTATTGTATGAGCAGCAGACCCTCGGAAAGAGAAATAGGGAGGCGAAGGGATGAAAGAGGAAAGCACAGAAGTGGTGCTTTCATAAATCCACCTGCTCGGAAGGGGAAGGAATGAGGTGGGTTGTGAGGAAGGGCACCTCAGCCGTGTGGGCACAGCAGCCGACACCTCCCCTTGCCCTGGCTCACAGAGCAGGGACGCGCCGGCCAACCACAAGGCTTTGGGGGGAAAATGGCGCCCGGCGGGGAGAGGCGAGGCCAGCGCCCCCCTGCGGCCGCCGGGCCCGGGCGGGGCGGGGAGGCGGCGGCACGGGCGGGACAATAGGGGGCGCTGCTCGGCCGGGCTGCGGCGGGGCCGGGGGGGGCTCGGCCGGGGCCGGGCCGGGCCGGTCTGTGAGCGGAGCTGGCGGAAAGTGACAAGTGAGGGGCTGAGGGCGGCGGAGGCGGCGGCCGCCCGCGCTCGCTTCCCCGCCCGCCAGGAGAGCGGCAGCCCCGAGGGCGCGGCGTGGGACGGGTCGGCGGCGCGGGAGGAGACGCGGCCCCGCGGCTGGTGCGCGGGCCGGCCCGGGAAGCCGGCGCTGCGCGGTGGATGTGCGAGTAGCGCGGCGCCGGCTCAGGAATGCAGCAGCCGGGCGGCGGGGACGGGAGCCTCTTGCTGCTCCCGCTGCTCCTGCTGCTGCGAGCGGGCAGCCGGGCGGAGCTGGGGGACGCCACGCAAGGTAGGGGGTGCGCGGGACCGCGTGCCAGGTTTTGTCCCGCGGGAGCCTCCCCTCGCCCGCGGCGGGACGGGGATGATTCTGTGAGGGGGGCCGTGATCAGCTCCCCCGCCCATCACCCGCTCCCCGAGCTCGCGTGGGGTCCGGCGCGGCGGGGCCGGCCTGAGGCGCGGCGGGGCCGGCCTGCCCCGGCTGCGGGAGCGAGCGGTGCGGGGCGCGGAACCGAGCGGCGCTGGCCGTCGGCGGGACGCCGCCCTGCCCGGGGGCTCTGCGGGGCTGCGCGGCCCCTCCGCCCGCCGGGGAGCCCGCCGGCTCCAGCGCTCCCCCCCACCCCCTTCCCGTTAACGAACTACGAGTTTTATGCTCGATCTGTGTTTAATTGCTTCGTAAAGAGCCCTTCCAAGTGTTTGGCCGAGCTACTAGCGAAGTGTAACCAGTCCCAGGCAATCCCGCTTTTGAGAAGTGATTGATGGCTCCCGAGGTGGCGTTATCAACGATGACTTGTCCTTTAGCTCCGGCTTTGGGGATGTTTTGCCGTCTCGTCGCCCTCGTTGCCTAACAAGAAGTTTTGTTTTGGCCTTTTTTTTTTTTTTTTTTGTAACAATAACCTTAAAGAAAGGCTCTTTGATTCAGTTTTAACGAGTAATATTTATTTTGCGATCCTTCTGTTTTATTAGGGTTTTGATTTCAGCCTTTTGCAAATGATTTATGTTTGAAGCCTAGCACATGCATAAAGGGACCTAGATGGAATTAGGCAAGAAGGACTGATTTCTGAGGCCAAGTCAGTAAAAAGTGAGCAGTGCTTTTGGATGCCTGCATGAGAATTTCAGTGAGAGGTGGATGTTCATGAACTCCCTCTCCTTGAAGGTATTTTATGGTGGGTACTTAAATCACAAGCCACTTCTGAAAAGTGCTGGTTGATAATACAGCCGTACTTAGTATTTAAAGAAGGGAAAAAAGTGAACGCTAAAGAGATAAAGCCGTGAGTTTAAATACTTAGCAGTTCAGAATTGAAAAAGCTGTCGTTATGAAACCTCTGAGCCACATCGCAGATACTGTAGGATAATTGCCTTTAAAAAGCCAGTTGTAGGGAACGGATAGGACACTCTTGTTGTATACCTGTGGCTGAATTTCTCTCTGTGTTTCAGTGTGTCCCTAATGATGCCATTACTGGGGACTGCATGTTAGGTAGCAGATCTGTTTGAATGACTTCCAGATATCACAGTGCGACTCTGTTGGACAGAGGAGTCTCCTGCTGCAGATGCAATGGCTGGAAGATGTTCTAGCTTAGGGTAGGAATTCTCCCTGACATCTCAGTGGGAAGATTTTCAAATGTCATTTTCTAGTGTCTCCAGGGAATGCTGTATGTGCTTAACAAATAGCTGTAGTTTTAAAAGGGGTGGAAAAAAAGACAGGCCATCTTTTTTTTCTTGTTTTTCAGTTAATTTCAACACTTTAGGGTTATAATATGAAATTTTGTGGTTTTCAAAGAGCCTGGAGGGGACACCCCTACCCCCCAAAAAAACATAAAGCAACTGATGCATTAAGTCCAAAACTGGCCATTTTTTATTTACTGTGAATTCTGCTAGAAAGTATCTTTCCTTATATGAATTCACCTTTATGTATGGCTATTAATATAGTAATTATGCACAATTACTTTCCACAGTGAAATATTTCCTGTATTTTAACTAACATCTTTGGCAAAAACTTACGATGTTGACTCATGGGCAGATCAAGTGATTTATTTTTTTTACCGATAGACATCTATCACATATGTTACAACCACATTTACATTTTCCCCAAACTTGCCAAAGATCTAGGTTTTGAAGAAGAATAAGGGAACCTGAACATCTAATGCTCTAATTAAAAGCAAACAAAACTATTACGAAATGTTTTACAAATTTCTTTAAGATAACTGTAGTGGCTGGGTGAATAGATTTTGTTCCATCAGAAACCCAGCCAACCATAGAGCACCCTTCAATCCCTACCCTTTTATCTCTAGATTTTTCAAAAAGATAGAATATGGACCAGCAAATAAGTAAAATACTTTATTTTTCCAGGCATGTCAAATAAGGACTGCAATGAAAGTTCGTGTCTCATAGTAGCTTAACTTCTACTACCAGAAAAGATGGGCTGGGAGTCCAAGATCTGACGGTCTAACACAATGAAAATATTGAAGAGTAGTTTGGGCTGTTAGCCCCCTGAGGTCCAGAAGGATCAGAGCCTCATTGTGCAGCGCTTGGTCCAAACATCTGTGAAGACATGACTCCCACTCCAGAGACTTCCCAGTTTGACACTCTGATCCAGTAAATGTATACAGATGTGCAGAAATGGCCTCGTGAGTAGGCTGATGCAGCTCAGTAGGACAAGTCAGACGTGAATTTGCTTGGAGGCCAGGAACCTGTGCAGCCATTGTCACATCTCTTCTGGGGGGATTATTACCAAGTCATCCATTTAGTTGAAATATTGTTAAGTGACCAAAACTGTTTTGCTGTGTTGCCTTCCAAAAGCTCTTTTTTGCCTTTTCCTTTTCACTTTTCCCTGCTCCTGCTGCTTCCTTTTTGTCAATGACCTTTCCTTGTAGAGAGCAAAACAAAACAAAAAGCACATTTTCCTTTGTACGTTCGTACCGTCTTCAATGCGTGCTCTTCCCAAGGGTGCTCACCGGCTGGCCCAAGTGTTCTGAATAAAACCACAAAGTTAATGTGAATAGAAATAACAGGAACTCCCTAACTTTTTTTTTTTAATTCTTTGCAGTGTCTGACTATGAATATTACCACTTCAGCTTTATTATTCCACATCATGTAACTTTGTGAGGAGTCACAATGGAAGAAGCGTGAATAACAAGAGCTTTTTAAAAGCATATAGAATAACCACAGATCCCTAGATTATGTTTCAGGTTATAGGGGATACTGTTGATTTCCTTGAAAGGTGCCTCTTGTGAGATAAATTTCCACAGCTCTTGAGTAGTCCCTGTAATACCCCAGTGGTTAATTGTTTCATCCATAGGTCAACAGGCTGCTGTTTCAGCCAGTATCCACTTATTAGTTTACAAACAAACAAAATGCTTTTGTTGCCATAAGCCTATAAGAAGATGAGAGTAGATGTCACTGTTTGACTTACCATGATTGTAATCTTGCATTTCTTAAAGTTGCTCGAAGTATCAGCAGATTATCTTCAGGACATAATTTCTTTGTTTCTATAATTAACGTCTACTGAAACTGTTGTGTTGATTAGGTACACACAGGCATTTTAAGCTAAAGCATTGCAAATGAGATCTGGGCAGGGTAAGGGTTTTAAATCCTGTGTATGGATTTTAAATACAGATACCCAAATCTAGGCAAAGGGGGATGGTGGGGGAAAGCTTCCCTGAGGTGTGACACTAGATACCACTCTTTGGAAACACATGTAGAAATGCAGCAGTCTTCTGAGACTCAAAAGAGCACCTCAGAGTTGAAAACTCTTTAAAAAAGTCTCTAACTAAATGCAGCTGCTTTCCACATAGCAATTGTCTTTCAGGCCAGAAATATCTAGAAAGTCAAGTAATACAAAATGAAAAGTGTAAACCCTTTTTTCCCCAAGCCCCAGAAAAAAGCTCAGTCATCCTCAATTGCAAATTTTATGTTCACACAATTGTGCGTGTTTTTGAAATTTTGTATATTAAGAAACAATTTTTAGTAATCTGGTAGACTGTGAGCTGCAGTTATTTTGGGCTGCAAAGTCATGTGTTTTGTCCACTGTTCTTGTCTTGTTGTAGGTACCCAGGTAATATGTGCTGGTACTTCACTGGTGAAGTTGCTCCTGAACCAAAAGAAATGAGGCAGCTGGTGTCAGGGCTGGCCTTGCCAAAGCTAACCTAACCTAACCACCTCACAACCAGCCTCACATAGGTAGAGGCATGACAGTGATAATGCAGTTTATGTTTTGATGGTGACTCCTATGTGTTGAAACACTTAAATGAATATCAAATTAAATGATTTTATTATTTAGATGCTATCTTTGATCCAAGTTTCTGCTTTTAAAAACTAGCAAACTGGGGCTGTTGTCTTATAATATTCTCTTGCACTTGAAAATGGAAGGAAAGTTTCTGTGAAATATGAGTCCGGTTATATGGTAGGAAACAATTCCTAGCGGTAAGGGTCAAGCAGCACTGGGAGGGCTGTGGATCCAACTCCCTTTAGCAGAGCTTAAAGAAATTCTGGGTTGATTGGGGCTGGGGCAGCAGTTGAATAGTTAAGTGACTTTGTAGGGCTGCCTCTGTCCTGATTTCTTTTTCATTCTAATCATGGAGATACTGAAAGTCAATTAATCTGCTCATTTATAAATGCAACAGCAGTGAAATGAATAAATGAGAGCAATTGTCTATGATTCTTTGGAAATAACAAAATACTGGTGTTAGCTGAAGGATGGTTCTGTAGTTCTCATTTTTTCTGTCTGCTTACAAGCAGAGTCACCACCACCCCTTGCCAGGAGTGTGGCATATGAGAGGCATATGAGTCATGTTTACTTTCTTAGTTGGGCATTTCAGCCCAGACAAAATGCATGGAGGGGTTATGAAATTTGCTAAGTTGAAAAAACAGAGTAATTTCAGCTTAAATAGATACTACTAGTGTATTATGTAATAATAAAGATCTGAATATTAGCATTATGTAACAGTAAAGTTCTTTTATGTCCTCTTCGGAATAGAATGTAAAATAAAAGAACTTGCATGTATTTGGAATCTAATGCAATGTGATATTGGAAGTCGTGCTCTGCCAAAGTCAGACAGCTTGGGAAAAAGAAGTAGCTTTAGAAACGAACCCTTTAGTGAGGGAAAGCAATAACACAGGATTCTCAGCATAATTCCATGCCAGCATCCCGTAGTGAGGAAGATTGCTTTCTAGGATCTCCTCCTGAAGTGGAGACACTGGAGTGCCACTGTTTCCAAGTAAATCTGCAGAGCAGTATATGAAAGGAAATGGCTAGTGACGTGTGAAAAGAATCCCATGGTGCACATTGCTGGGATGGACACAAATTTGGAGGATGATTAGTTAGATATGATTCCTGAAAAATAATGCAGAATGGTCACCAACAGGAACAGAAAGCCACATCGCTCCCATTGAGGTAGAACTGACAGGTGTAAATTGATTGTGGGGCCAGTACTGTGTTTCAGCTGTGCTGGGTACAATGCTAGGTGTTTTCTAATGTATTTCAACAAGTCATTAGCTGGAGTTCATGCCAAAGGCATGAAGTAGGCTCTAAAGCAGTAGAAAGCCTAGGTCAAGCCTGCTTTGTTACTGAGTTCCATGGGGTAATTGTACTCAATACCCTCTTTTAGCAAAATCCCTTCAGAGCGCTGCATAGAGGCTCTGGTTGTGTTTAATCTGTGAGGTGGTACAGAACACCTTCACAGGAGATTGAAGAACAAGAAAAAATTGTCTCTTGTAGAAAGTATCCTGTATTGCTGATGCTGGCGAGGTCTGGGCAGTGTGTCCCTGTTGGCTGCGTTGGGACAATTGCATGTCAGTTCAGTAGTGCTGGTCCAGGCATGGCTTAACCCATGCAGGCCTTCCTCTTGCCATGTTGGAGGCAGGGAGCCAGGGCATGCTCATAGCATTTTGGGAGCGTCAAAGGGAAAGATCATCTGTCTGGCCTTGGTGTCTGGGAAGGTTTAAAAAAAATACAGCTGAGGTAAGTCACCATATGTAGAGGCAAGACACATTCTTCCTAAAGAGTTTGAGCAAAAGTGCTGGTTACTTTGTGCAGATATTGCGTGTTTTTTGTAAGTGCTGCTGATGCCCTGTTCTTCGTTGTGTTGTACAAAGATATGCTTTCACTTTGTAACAGATATTTGGTACTAGGTTTACATTAGGACTTAGCCATCCCAATACACAATGGCAAAGTTTCATAACTAGATGAGTTCTTGAGAAAGCAGTTGGTGGAGGCCCTGGTGGAAGCCTGTATTTTATTAAAAGATTTTTTTCAAACTGGTCAGGTCATATGCTGAAACTGATACTTCACAATGGCTTCCTGTGACCTTCTGCTCCTTTCCTCCAAGGGGTGTCAGTTGTGCGTACTCCTGTCCCATTCCCAGATGCTCTGCTCTGTCTGCAGCAGAAGTCTGAACATCTGCTCCATGCAGATCTGGGAAAGAAGCGGGATGGTGAAGCTCTGTGTCAGAGCATAGCAGCAGGCCATGGGAAATTGAAAGATCAGAGATAAGAAAGGAAAAATGTTCGGCAACTTTATAACCCCATCACACATTCCCTCCAGAGACTGGAAATACATGAGGGTATGATTTTCTTACCCTTAGAACTTGAGATTATCTTTGGAAGGATATGTACTTCCAGATTTGCAGCATGAGCATTCCTCTTAAGAGACAGCTGTTTTGTCCTCCTCTGAAGGAGGTGACATAGTCCCTCCTGAAGACGCTAAGCCATGCTTTAAAGCATTGATGGTGCAAGTGTGATGTGCTGCCTGAGAGTGTCCGCATTGTGGCTGGTCAGTACAGAACATAATGGCTACTCATTCAGAGAAACTGTGTGCTTCAGTGCTGAGAATACATGCTGGAGAAAGAGGGATTTTAGGACCTGTGTGACCTTATTTTCAGAACTCCCAAGGACCTTTATCTCTTCTCACGTTTACTTGGGAGAGCTGAGCACTTCTCAGAATCTCATCAGAAAAGGCATAGGGTGCAGATCAGTCCAAAGGCTTCAGAAGAAGCCTGGTCAGGAGAAACGAAGCTGCTTGAGATCATGTAGTGAGTGAGAAATTTTACTAGAGCCCCTTTTAAGTCATGTTTGGTACTTCATCTCTTCTTGTTGGGCTAATACCACTTTGAAAAGAACATGTCTTTGTACTCAGTCTCCTAACCATCTCCAGGTGAAAGGCAGAAATGGCATTTATAGGGAAAAATGCTATCTTTCTTTAGCCTAGGTGACAAGCTTTTGGGTGCCGAATGTGGGCTTACACCTGAGAGCAAGAGTGGACCCTAATAACAACACCACCACCCTTCCTTGTTTCTTTGAATTGTTACAATCTTGTAACTGCCATTATTTGAAAAATAATGGCAATACTACCAGTAGTACATAGGCTAATTTGTGCTAGGCAGAGGCCGCAGGTTAGTATTTTGCTTTGTTTTCATCTAAGCATTTCCTTTAGCAGTAGCACCATAGAAAAGTTATTATGACATTTGCTATATTAAAGTATTTTCAGTTAAAGTCACTTTTCCACCATCTTCCAGAGAACTTTTGTCTGATTTTGAACAGAATGTCAGCGTCTGATGATAGGATTGTTCTTCCTGAAGGCTTTAGTTTAAAAGCAGGGATGTAAAGGTACACGGTACATGTACAAGGATTCTTGGGTAACAAAAAAAATGCCAGGATGGTAGAATGAATTGTAGAGTGTCGTGACAAGGCTGGGCTGGTGGACATCCTAGAAGTTTAAAGCAAATACAGTAAGGGCATAGGAGTATTGAAGTTCTCCTAGGAGAGTCTGTTGGTTGTGGTGAGAACTTATCTTTATTCTTAGACCTGGTACCAGCTTTTATTACACAACATTATGCACTGGGTATGTTGGATAATATAAAACAGCTTGCCAGAGATACTTTGTTGCAAATATGAACATGTTGTGGAACTGCTAATCCTTGAAGTCCTTGGGATAGTCAGACATCTGGAAAAAAACCAGGAGGGATTAGTCCAGACTCAGCACACCCCATGAGGTCAGGAAGGTGTATTCTTGACCTTCTCTTACTACAAATTGAAAGGGGTTTGAATGTTTTTAGATGATTCTTGAATCTGATGAGGCTTTTAAGTTTTCATCCCACTCACAGAAAAAATTATCTATGCCTGTGCTTGTTACTGCTCTGACCTACAAAGCTAGTGTTAAGGTCACTTTTTTGACTTGGTTGGAGGAGGAGAAATGCTGTGTTGGAATGCTGTCATTGTGGTATTAGCAGCAGCTGAATAAAGCGTACAAGCCTGTCCCACCACCTCAGCTTCTATATCTTTGAACATTGTGGAATATATATCTTGGAGAGGGGTTTAGTTTTCTTTCTGTTTAATTCATTTTCAGTAATTCTGTCCTCAAAGTTAAGTGTGACTGTGTACACAGAGCAGTCTCTAGGATAAGCCAGAAGCTTGGCCAAATGACAAAAAAAAGTCAGTGTTAGAACTAAGATCAGATCAGTTTTTGATCAAATGAAGTCCTCTTTGCAAAACTTGTTACCTCACCTTCCTCTTCATGGAGAGGCATCATGTTTATTGTACAGTGAATATCAGTCTCATCCCCGACACCTTTATAGAGTTATTGTATATCTGAGCACTGTGAGTCTGCACTGTATTTGCAACAGTTTTAGCCTCTCCCAGTTTTTCCTGTAAGAGGTCAGTTATCATGGTTGAACATCTCTTCTCCAAAATTAACTTGGCTTCAAATAAAAGGAAGTATCTGTAATTGTTTTGTTTACTCTGAAATGTTTGATGTGCTGTATAAGTAACAAGCATTCTGTACATTTTAGTTTTTAATTTTATTTTATATGTTAATATGCATTCTGTATGTTTTGATTTTATTTTTTAAAATACATTATCCCTCTGAATTTAGTGAAAATTTGTGGCATGATGGAGACATCTCTTTCTCCAGAACAAGCTGACTGCAGAGAGCACCATATTGAGCTTTGCTTTCTGTGTGTTTCACCCAGAATGACAAGAGGTCATTTAATTCTCAGTTGATTGTTAGGAAAATGGATTTATGTCATTAAATGCTTTCAAAAGGTCACAGAATAGCACTAGGTGGATCTTTGCGTCTGACCATTGACTTACTGTTCCAGTGTCTTGAACAGTTTTCTCTTCCTACATTTAAAGCTATTCTCCAAATGAAAAAAACAGTTCCCAGTTTGGATTTGTGTGCCCTTTGCTTTTTTATGAAGAGTAAAAGCACAGAGCTCTCCGGGGAGCTGCGTAGTCCTGGAGGGCTAGTAATACCCCACAGCTGAGAAACTGGCAGCGAGAGGGAAGCTGGTAATTAGAAGTGAAAATGAGGTCTTTTAAAAGTAACTATCAGCCAGCGATTAAATCTGAAATTCCAAGAGGGTTCTTCTTTTGTTCCGGCCCTGTCTGGGCATTTGGTGCATTTTGCTACTGCTGGGCAGGAGAGATGCATTTGCTCTAATTAGCAGTATGTCAGAAGTCCTCCTGGAAGCTCTGGCTGGTGCAAAGCTGGCCCCCTTCTAGCTGGTGTAGACGCTCATGAGGCTTGACTCTCTTCATCAATTTCCTTCTGATATCTGGGGCAACTTAATAGTGTTGCTGATGCTTTTTATGGCTCTGAATGGTCCGGAGTTGTGGTTTGAGTGCATGGTCCTTTTGCCCAGTACTGCATGAAGCAGTTAATCATAACTGGGGAATGCCGGACTGCTGGCATCTCTGAGGTTGAAACACTTCATGTTCATGATAGGATGTTTTTGAACTGAGGGCCCCTTGCTTTTAAATTCACTTTTCTTGGCAGTCTGACAGAGCCCAAGTCTGGCAACCTTTGTAAGTGAGATGCAACAAGCCTCACTTATTTTAGCTATTGGTCTGTCACTGTGTTTTTAATTTACTGTAGTTTAATAACTGACACAATGCTGGAATAAATAAATGGGCTGTGAACATTCTCATAGACTTTGGAAGTCCAACTCAGGGCAAGATTTAGCTTTTAATTAACACTGCCCATGAGATTTATTGTTAAAATTGTATCCTTTTAAATAAGTAAATCTGAAGTTGAGTAAGAGATGAATAATTGAAACCTGGTGTGGGATAATAGAATGCATTCTAATGCATGCAGTAGTGGAGCACAGTGCCTTCCCCAGCAGAGTGAGTGGAGGCCCATCATAGCTGTAGATTCTGTTTCTCATAAGTTAAGGGTCATTCCACTGCTGGGCCATACGTTGGATGTTGTCATTATTTATCCTCTCCCTTTATTTTTCCTGTGTATGGTATGTTGCTATATGTTGAAAAACACGTGTTGTTCATGACGTGAAGAACTGTAGTATTTCACATGTGTATAAACCAGATTTTTAGTACAGCAAAGAGCTTTAGGAAGGCCTTTGGATGCCCAGCTAAAAAGAACAGTCAAAGGGTTTTTGACTGCTACGTAAATTTTCCAAAAAGAGGCCCAGGCAGGGGAAGAAGCTGTACAGGCATCCTTTCACTGTAGAGCAATCTTAGTCATTAGCAAAGTTCTAATTCATCAGGGATCAAAAGAAGATGTTCTCCTGATATTTTTTTTTTTTTCCCCATTATGTAGGGGGAGATGATATCTGATTTGCCATTTTTTCTTTTGAGAGTCTGTTTGTAGGATGTGATTTATGGTCTCATGTTCCGGTTTTGTGATTTCTTTAAATTTTTTTTACCATAAAATCTTTTAAATCCTGAGGAGTGTTTCTGACTCTTACGACGGATTGTGTAGTGAACCCTGAGCAGTATTAAAAGGTTCACAAAACTTGAGAATATTTTATGGGCAGAAATTTGATGTCCCGTATGGAATCTTCTTAAGATCTTTGGTCTCATACTTTTCATAGCAGCAATATCATCCAGATATGAGGAGCTCTGTGACCAACCCTTTTTATTTACACTGAAAATCTATAGGGAATGTCAAAGTCAGACTGATTTGCTTTTAGTTTATTTTGTTGGCTGTGCTATTCAGGGCATGACAGATTAGGTTGGGCGTTACACTAACTGCCCCATTTCTTTCTTCCTGAACTGGTTTTAATGCTCTCTTATTTGAGGCCATTCTGAAGACGCTGGGCTTGGAGCTCTTAAGCACTGGGCAAATTTTTTGGCCTGCAATATATTTATTGTGGGATACCACTGGTATAATGGTCCCATCCAGCTTTAAAAATCCACGGGTAGCTCTAAGAGCAGTCCCCTTTTTCAAGAGATTGACTGAATGCTGCACAAACATCTTAACTGGCATCGTTCTTCCTGTGGTGTTAATAAATGACTGAAGCTGTTGCCTTGGGTGTTGTAGACCATCCAGCAAGGGTCGTAACAGGGAGAGCAATGCTATCACTGCCTTTGGTTTGGGAAAAATGCAGTTTGAAGTGGTCTGTACTGTTTTGTATGTTAGGTGTTTTTTTGTCAGCTCTACAGAAATCCCCTACCCAAACCCTGTAATTGTCGGATGTTCTGTTTTACTGTTCCCCCTGCCAGTTATCTCCTAAGATTATCAAGAGTAACTTCATATGGACTAATTGTAGCAACTGAAAAGGCCTAAGGGGAAGAATTCTGTCTCGATGTTGCAAGTAGGGGATTAAGTGTGTGTATATTCCATGTAATTTACTGAGAGGTGGCTATGGACGTATCTGTCAGAAGAACTGTAAAATCATTTGAAATACTGCAAAGGATAGTTATGTGGTGAAATGGGGGCTCAACTTTCTTTTGCTTTTGTTGCCTTACTTTATACACTTTTTTCTTCTCTTGCCTGTATGAGCTAGTGTCAGGCTCCTTGAGAGAAGGCACTTATGTTCTTGAAGGATTATTGTTCTAATTTAGCTTCCATTTCATCAGATATCAAGGCCTGTATTATCCTGCTATTTGTTGCTGTACTGTTACTGTAAATTACTGACACCAGAGATGGTTGGTGATTACAATGAAGATGACTGAGGTGCGGGAAGGAAATGTTAGTTTTTGATCTCCGCTTACTTTGCTGTCTTAAAGATCCTACAAGTGGTTATGATCCTCTGGGGCTCAATCATTCAGTAATGCTGATTAAATAGTCAATCTGAGCAGCAGAGCCTGACAGATTTTCTGCCAGAGTCCTTTAAAGAATACATGTAATGAATCTTTTAGGAAATTTAGCAGGCAATTGCTTTCAGTCAGCTAAGATATTTCCCATATAAAATAATGCCTGCTCTGCTGGACTTGCGATGGGACTTACTGTCATTTTGGAAATAACAGGCTGGATTCATTATATCTTCTCCTTATTAGATAGATATATTTTTAATGATCACTGTTTTTGTTAAAAATAAATATTAACTGCACTAAGTTTGTATTTGTTCCTGGGTTCGAAGTTGTTTGCTCTGAACTGGAGCACATGGTGTCTGAAGCTATTCAGCATATCAGTTTTATTTAAATAAGGGGTAAAAAGTGAATTAAGTAACTGTTCAGGAAAGATTTATCTGTCTTAATTTTGGCCTCAGTGGAATCACTCTCTAAGCTTTTCTTGGGATTTTTGGGTAAAACCGAGTTGCATTCACTGTGAAAGTGATGATGTGTGGTACAAACCCACCCCTTGAGTGTGATGATGTTGCCCTAAAAGATGTATCTTTAAGCAGTTAGGGTGAACTTATTCCTATTAATGATGGTACTTGTTACTAGTAGACATAGAAAGTAAATCGAAAAGTTACTTTGATATATTTTCTGTATTTTCAAAATCAAATCCACTTCTTTCATAGAAAATAATTTTGCTACTTTGTTTCCAGCCATGCTTCATCTAGCAGTGGATGAGGAGAGTTGTTTTACAGAAAGCAGTTTCAGTGCTGAGTGTCCTAGAATATCTTGCCTGGAATTAGAGAAGTGCAATTCTTCTCATTGACTTCATTGGGACTTAAAGTACACGCGGTGCTTTAAAGAAATGGTGTTTTGTTTTGTTTTGCCACATTGCTTTGTTACACTGGTACGACTCCTGAGTATTTCCCGTCAACTTCAATATTGTTCAAATGTATGGTGGTACCACTGAGATGGTTTGTACAGCAAAGGAAAACTAATTGACAAACAGTGGTAGTCTGGAGTTCTGCTGATGCCCCTTTTCCCATAGATGTTAAGTATTCTCTGCAGAACGTGTGAAATTTGAATACTTTGGATTTTGTCTTTAAGCAGAATATAGTGTTGCTTTTGCTTCCTGCACCAAATGCCATGGGGGAAAGGGCAGTTTTGATCTGTGCTATACATACTGTGATGTGTAGCTGTCTCAGCTTTCAGGGATGAAAGACGACTGTCATTTAAAGCGCTCACCATATGAGAAAATAGTGTCTATTCTTGCATAGCTGTGGGGGGGAAGGGAGGAAGCAAATGCTTTGCATACAGGAAAATACCTGCTCGGGGGGTATTTGATTTCACTAAACAAAATACTATCCAATCTTCTTTGCATGACTTTCATACCATAGTGGGGTTAAAATGAACAGCCAAATGCAAATGGTTGTTCCATATATGTTCTCATGCCCTCTACCAACCCTAATCATAATATCCTGTCTTTCTTCTTAAAGAAATATATACTAGGAAATTAAAAGGCATCTCATTTGCGTAGTAGTAAATAGTATAGAATTCAGTCAAATCCTAGTGAAAAGATACTGTTTATTTCTACTAGAAAAATTTCTCAGACTGGATTATGACTTGAAATAAGCAGTTTAATTTCCAAACTTTAAATCTATCGGTATGTCAGGAAAGCATTCGCAGTATCTGATGAAAGCCGTTGCTACTTGAGACAATATTTTTTCTTGAAGCCTTTATTTTGTAATTGCTTGTGCAGTTCAAGGAGAGTAATAGGTGTTCTATGAGTATGAACTTACTTTTCACGTTTTGGAGGAATATAAAGATATAAAAAAAGGAAATATTTAATGCTGCAAGTATAAATTAGCTCTCTTGATTGGGAAACAACTCCTGGTTTTAGTCTCCTATGTGGCTTTTTTGCTTTTATTAGTTTTCTCAAAACTTTTTGGAGTTCTGAAATGAGTGACTTTGTGTATGTAGAAAAAGGATTTTGTAATCTTCAGGATTTTTCTGTTTTGCCTGAATCTATCTAATGTTTGTTCAGATGAAGTGAAAGGGAAGACAGCTTAAAGTGTCTTTTTCCTGTTGCACAAGATTTGATCCTTGCTTGAGTTCTGCAGAATTTACTAGTTTTAGCCAAACTAGGAAACATTCTGGATATTTTATGTTCATTCATCTTTGATGTTTGGGATTTGGGACCTCAGTGGTTTATTTTGGATATAAGCCCAGGTGAAAATGTGCTGGAAAAGAGGTGCACCTGGCAGGCAAGGTTCTGGCAGCCCTTTTCTGGCCTGCACCAACAGGTTCTGTCCTGGGCCAATTTTAATCTGAGGTGTTTCTAGGGTTTCTATCTCCCTTGTATCTGTATACTGGTATGTCTGAAGATGCAATATACAGGAGGGTGACCCGTGGAGACCACAAACACTGAAGTTTTGGAAATTCAGTGCTAGTGCCTGCTTTCCATGGAGGGTTTTTTGTTATTTTTTTTGTTCTGTGTTTTTTAATGAGAACTTGCCCTCTGTGGAACTCTGTTTTTTGTTGAGATTTGGAGGTGAAATGGCGTTCACTGAACTTTGTGATTTATATTGCCTTTGGTAGAAGGCTTATTCAAAGATGCCAGGAGTGTTTGGAAGCATCATCTGATGCAGAGTGCAGCTGCATTTTCACTCACATTCTTTTATGAGGAGCAGAGCACACTTGCTATTGAGCTACTCTGACAAATAATTTCTATTGGCAATTCAAAGTCCCGGAGTTTTGTTTGGGTTTTAGCATATTCGTGTGTCAGCCAACATCTGCTTAGATGTTTTCTATTAACATCCCTTTAATTTTGGGGTATGCTTTGCTTAATTGAAACTTTGAAGTCACAGGAAGATGTTTTGACCAAACCTGTTCTTCCTTCAACTGATGTAAATGCTGAATAAATGCATACTGTGACTGATGCTGGTAATAAATTCTGTTTGTTGAAGAGTCCCTGATTTGAACGTTTCTAGTTCCTTTGGTTCATCCAAACTTCTTGACTTTCCAAGCATGCTGCAAGACTTGCCTGCTTGTCTGAGCTGCCTAATAAAGAATAGATGGAAGGAAGGGGTAGCTGTTAGAAATCATGAATGGGTAGGGGTAGTCACTGATAAGTGCTCCATGACATACTTTGTATGCATTGTTTTTAAAAAAATGTATTTCAAGGCACTTTTTTTGTACATGTGCCAAAAGCATAGGGCAGTTACAGTTTTAAATGAACACCCTGATCTGGTGTTAGAAACGTGGTATGGTTCAATTCTTAAGTGCACATGACGAACAGCAGAGAAATATAACATACCATGAAGTTATGCAGCAGTGCCAGCTCTTCAGTTTTGTGTTTATAAGCAGATGCTTATTCTTTAATCTAGGGAATGATTGGTATATTATCCACAGTGTGACTGATTTACCAAGAGATGCAATCAATTTGTTTCCAAGCAGAGACATGTCTGGTCTAATACAATACAGGCACATTAATGACAATGCAGTTTCCAGTGCTTTTTCTTGTTTTCAAGTTCTTAGTGACTGGGGTTATTAAAAAAAATCCATCTGTACCAATTTACTTTTTCAGGGGAGAATGTACTGGGCAGCAGGATTACAGATGTTCACATGCCCAAACTGTATAATGGTATTAGCAAATGACAGAGCTGCAATGCTATTTGGGATGGTAGCTAAAATGATTGACCTATTTTTCTTTCAAAAACTTTGTTTATATTAGAAGCTTTATATCTCA
This sequence comes from Phalacrocorax carbo, assembly GCF_963921805.1. Classification (NCBI taxonomy): domain Eukaryota; kingdom Metazoa; phylum Chordata; class Aves; order Suliformes; family Phalacrocoracidae; genus Phalacrocorax; species Phalacrocorax carbo. The sequence goes on along the minus strand of NC_087518.1, from coordinate 42,161,545 downwards.
GATAAAATTAGCTTTATATGAATGGGAACTATACTTGTAATGATTTAGTTTAGAAAAGCAATGTCAACACCCCAAAGGATTTCTGGCCTTTGATTTTTCCAGCATCCAATGGAAGCCTTTCATAGAGGCTGGATAATGTCTCGTTCTGACTTCTGTTGCAGCACACAGAGAAGTGTCTTGACAGCTTCCAAACCAATAATATCTTGCTTATGTTTCAATATATGAACAGCAGCACAGACTTTCTAGAGATTATCTTTTTGTAATGTCTTTAGTTCTGTAACATACTGTAGCCAGATGAATATAAATCCTTCAGCATTTTGAAGAACAGGAATGTAACCCTTTTAAAAATGTGTGTTATAGCAGGGGTGTGCAGTAACATCAATTCACTGAGCCAAAGTTGTATTCTTTTAATTAAGAGGTGCAGTTAGCAGAGCACATGACACTTCTTCCTTTTCATGCTGTTTCTTTCCTCTTTTCTAATCTATGTTCTCCAGTGTGTTATTTTTTTTTCATGGTCTTTGGGAGTCTGTCTTTTTTCAAAGTGATCCCCTGCTGACTATTTTGAGGTCTGTCTAAGCAGTTTCTTCAGCTCTGATTTAAAAGAAGTCGTTCCCTTTGATTACTTAAATAATTCCATTGCTGTCCGAGTGATTAGTTTCTTTGCGGTGGAGGAGCTGGGAGGAGAGGCCAAAGAGCTGCCAGTGCTTCATGGACCAACTGCTCTGATGATGTCTCATCCAACCAGGATGTGTCTTTGTGCATCCCTGGTTCGTCACCCTATGTTGGGGACTGTCTAAACAAGTCTTTGCATCAGATAGTGCAAGGACAGACGGGTGGAGAAGCCATTCTGTGCAAACTGGTGCTGGATATTCTCTGCTTCTGTTGAAAAAGCTGTTCCACATGGCGTTGCTGCGGATGTCTCTGGTGGTTCTCAGCAGGCAAGTCCTATGGCAAGTTCTGGTGCTTTATCAGCTGCAGCCAGAAGTGAGAGCTCCTCCTGCTAATCTTACAGAGGGAAATGCTGTGGCAAGGAAAAATGCCTCAAGCTGTTACCTCCTCTGCAGAGCTAGTTTGTTTTCCCCTTTCCTATTGTCTCCCTTTGCCCCACAGCATGTGCACCACTGCCTCTGTTTGCTTTTTTTTTTTCTATTGACAGTGAAATGTTGCTTATTTATTCTTGTCCTAAGGAAAACTTTGGAAATAGTAACTTGCCTTTTAATTTAATATCTGCCTGTTCATAGATTACTGTGGTGGCAGAATCTGAAGTGTTCAGACTGGGGACATCTGTCTTTGTTCAAGAAACAACAGGAGATGCAGTGGGTGGAAAATAGATGAAGTTTGTTTGAGGCACAAGAAACTGGCAAGATACCTTCAAGAAAGTGTTAAATAACAATCTCTGCCTTAAGGCCCCAATCCAGCAAAGCACTTAAACGTATATTGTAACTGTAAACAGTTGAGACATCCAGTTGATTTAAATGGGGCTAGTTTTGTGTTTAAAGTTAGATACTCGCTTGAGTGCCTTTCTGGATCAGGGCCTAAGTGAGTGAGAGTTTGAGCTGTTTTTCATTTACAAAAGTGAGACTTGAAAGTGAGACCTGACCAGTGGTTACTAATGTCCCAGGGCATCTGAGATCTCAGAGAGACTTTTTAAGGCTGTGTCCCTGCTGCTACTTTTCTGCCACTTGCAAATATGCTTCTTTCTCCTCACTTATTTTTCTGCTGACAAGTCAAATGACTTATGCAGAATGTGAATCTAAAAGATGCAAGTAATTCATCGCATGCCAGGGGAATGGTGCAACTGGTCACATTTTTCAAGGGCCTCAACCCAACTTGTGCAATGGAAGAGCAATAAAAGTAGTGATGTAGAGGTGTCTTTCTAGTTCACTGGCATAAGTACATGTAAAATTCTTAGTTCTATGTAAGTACGCATCAAACTATTGGTGAGGTTTTAAACTATATAGGTCCTGTGTAGATAATCTGTGTCTTTTTATGAATATTCAATCTATACTAGAAGTGTTTCATAGGGAAAAAGCAAAAATACTTTTCAAGCAAGTATTCCCATATGATTTTCATTACTGGGAGGAACTTGCTTAGAGGGCTTGATCCCACAAACTATTTCTCTTGCAAGTTGTCTTTACTCCAGAGAGCTGACTGATGACTTCAGAGGAGACTGCTGTACAGAGAATGCTATTCTGCTTCAGGTTTGCCATTAATTTATTCTTCAAGAATTTGTCTCCTTCCCAATCTGTAAGAAGCAGGATAATAATGCTTACCCACCTGTGTAATACAAGTTCAGATGCTTGAATGAAAGGCCCTACTGTGCAAAAATATTAGGTAGAACTATTGAGGGGTGGGGGGGGGAGTATTCTATACCTGCAACTTCAGACAATCTACAGTGAATGCAGTAAAGTTTTTATTAACAGACAGGTAAGCCATACTTTGTTTGCACCAGTGCATGGTGTTGCTTTACAAAGAAATAATATTAGGAAATAACACTACAGTTGTCACTATCTTAGTATTGGCAAAAATGTGAAGGGCAGCTTTCTAATCTTTTGGGTGCGGAAATTCTGCTACTGCTGTCCCTGGTTATTGCACTTTTCTGCTTCTGGCTAATGTGCTGCCTACCTCCTGTTCCTTTCCTGGCTTGCATGTCCATGTCATTTCTGACTCTAAATGCCATAGTACTTTGAAGGAGCTGGTGGAGGAAAAAGGTTGCAATAGCAGGGTGATGAAGAGGAGAATCAAATTTGCTGAAGAATAATACTTAAAGAACAACATTGGTTTTACTGTGTATTGCACCTGCAGGACCTGGACAAGATTTATGCCACAGTTCAGGTTGTGTACAAATGCCTGGTAAGGCACAGGCTCCTTTCCCTTACATTTTTATAGTCTAGATCTCAGTGGTAAAACTCTATTGACTTCAACACAGACAGGAGTTTGCCTGTCCCTTCAATATATAATGAAGTGTATGAGGAGAAACAGTAGCCCAGAGCAGAGATTTGGCTGAAAGTCACACAACAGGTTAAAAATAAAGCACAGACTCTCCCAAGTCTCCAGCAGGCACTTTATAAGCTGCCCAAAACACTTCTCAAGAAGTAAAAGAATATAGCAAATGGTGAAATAAGCAGCTCTTCTGTTTATCTTCAGTCATCAGCAGTGTGTGTGGTGGAGGTGTGTGTGAACAGCATACTCAGTAACAACCCTTAAAATTGTTCCTACGCAAGCCTTGGGTCAGGAAATACACCTGACAAAGCCATAATTTGTAGACCTGTGCAAAATGCCTTTTCATAAGGCTTTGTTTCATATTTGTTTGACTAAATCTTCTCACAAAATTTCCTAGTGTTTTACGTGCACAAACTATATAATTGTCTTGGAAAATGCAAGTCCAACCACTGTAAATGGGTTTATATTTCCAACAGGGCAGTTATTTAATTTCCTGTTGGAAGTCTGCAAATGTTGGCACTGTTCACTCGTTGGCAGGAAGCCAAAAGAGAGTACGGTATCATTAACATGCTACAGTCCATTCGAGATTTCAGTTGGCTTCATCCAAACTTTAACACTGGACTATAACAAAATATGTATTTCTGATTAAACTTCATCAAAGCAGTTAGGGAGATGGGGGTGAAAGGGGGGTGATAGAGTATTCTTTAGCATGAAAACAGGGTTTTTTTTCTTCCTTACCTAGTCTTGTGCTGGGGTAATCCTCATTTTGCTGCAGACTTAATCTCACTTTGTAGTTTTCCATTAAAGCACCACAAAATGAAGGCTGAAGTCTGATCCTGAAATTCTCTTTCAGTATAAACACATCCCCTGATGCAGTTACCTTCCTTGGGATCTGTGTGCGCAGCCCCTGCGGAAGGTCAGGTGCTAAGGTTTGAACCTCTAATAGTCACGGTGATGTGACTGAAAGTCCTGAAGTCTCCCAGGTATATGTATTTCCAGAGGATTCATCAGCATCCAGAGGACTGAGATGTTTGGAAAATGCTGTCTTTAGAGACAAGTGCTTAGAAACGGTTTGGAAAGCAAACTCTTATTAAAAAAAAATTTGTTCAGAGATTGTTTTAAATACACAGGTTTAACTCTGCAAAAGTGAATCAGACTAGTTCAGTGTAAAAACAGATAATTTACTGTGGGTGCCTGGTGTAGGCTATCTATAGCTGCATGATGCTTCAGGCAAGGCACCTTCCTCTGTGTAACAAAGTTATTAGCTTGTGGACCTTTTGGTGCACCATTTCTGGTGCCCAGCTTGCTCGTGGAATTCCTCATTTCACTGCAGTTTGCAATGGAGATATATACTCTTAACATCTACAACTTGAAATAGAAGCCCTCTTCAATTTCCTTTTGTAATTTTTTCACTTTGAAAGGAGCTATATGTTGAAATCAAATAGTCAAATGATGTGGCAGACTCTTCATCACTTGGAAGCCTTTACATCAGGGCTGACTTTCTGAACAATGCACAGTGGGCTATGTGCAAGAACTGCTGGATGTAGGAAATTGTGGTGTGTGTCATGCAGGGGATCAGACTTAGTCTTTACTAAATCTCTTATAAGGCAATACTTCAGTGTAATCTGTTTGGATTTACCCTGTTCTGAACTGGAGTAGCTGCTTTTTTTCTCAGTGATTTGGTGTGAAAGAGGAGGCGCTTATAGAGAAACTTGGACAATTTATTATTATAGTTAATATTTGCACTCACTTTTCCTAGCTTATCTGAAGCTGTAGTAAGTAAAGCTGTATGATGGAAAGCAGAAGGATAAAAAGGATGTTTTGAACACCTGTCATTCTTTGGTATTTCTTGAAATTCTTGGCTGCTGATAATATGTAGGCTAGGCTATTGATATGTATTGAATCAGAATGGGGAGTGCCTAAACAACTTTGTGTGTCAAAAGATCAGGTTCATTTTTCATTGCGCCCTGAGAAATACACAGTGCAACTAAATGAAAATGCACATAAAACTTACCAAAGCATATAAAACATGTTAAAAATTATACACCTGAACTTGTATACTGCAATATACTTCTCTTACTTTCATGTTTTTTGTGATACTCATAAGATCTGTAGGTTTTCTTTTTTTTTTTTTTTCCAGCACACAGATGAATGCACTTACCTGTATTTACATCCTGAAAGGCAAACTCTAGAGAGTGTTCTTTCCATATGTGCATGGAGCTTACAGCAGTAATAAGTTCTGGGTGTTAAATTTCATGCAGAAAATATGATTTGCATTGCAGCTTCACAGGCTTTAGAAAAAAGCAGGTCTTTTTGATGCTCCATCTAAAAGAAATACAGCGTACTCAATTTTCATTTCTTTGTCTCTTAGTGATATTATCCAGAAGTTATCAATTTCTTACAGTAGGTTTGAGCAAAGGATCTCAGAACTGTTTGTAAACAACTTTTAATTTTTCACTGTGTCTTGCTGTGAGTTAGTTATGTATTTTCTCCTTTTAGGTATGTGTAGAGGAGCACAGGTAAAATAGCTTGTTTGAGATCCCAAAAGAGAACCCATAGCAGGTCTGGGAGTAAAAGCCAGGGATCTTCTCTTCCACACACCTCTGTTTTACCAAAATTTTAAGATCAAAGCCCTGTGGGGTTTGGGTTTTGTTTGTTTGGGGTTTTTTTGGTTTTGTTTTTTTTTTCAGTAGTCTGGGACCTTTCCTACATCTGACTCTTTTTCATTCTGCACATAAGCAGCCATCTTGCATACATTTGGGTTTGCGCAAACTCCTCAGTTGCTGTCTCCAACCCATGCACCTCCCAAGTCCTGCAAAAGCCTTCTGCTATTCCCAGCTGCCTACCTACCAGGTCTGTAGATTTGGGGGTGGGAGTGAGATGCTGACAGAAAAAGTTGCTACCAGTTTGGTTTTGAAGTTGCTAATTATTTCAGAAGTTGTTACCTTCCTGAAATAAGTGCATTTGCTAGCATTTCTTGAAATGGCATGACATTGGGTTGAAATACTCTTTTCTACACAACATTGCATACTGGTTTGTTAACTCCAGTTGCAACTGAAAGCTTGCTCTGCCGCTGGTGGAGATTGTCCCCGAGTTCTGTCTGCCACCTAAGCACGAAGAAGAAGCGTGAAGAGGTCACGGTGCACAGCAAGCTGACAAGAGTGAGGTCCTATATGGTGCTTTATGCATTTCAAATCAATGTAAGACATGTCACCTGTTCTAAATGCAGATTTGGACTAAAAACCAAATGTCTATAATTGACATCTAAAAAACGAGGTTTATAATGCAAAGGGAGAATAAAAGAACACCTATCTGCCACACAACAAACAGTGATATCTTACCTATATGCTAATATATCCTGCTAAAAAATTGAATTCACAACATCATGTAAGTAGCATGAAACACTTCTTGAAACGTAACAACTGAGATTTTATATAATGTGAGAAAGTGCTTTTAAATTTGCTATCTTGACTTTGAAAAGTATTTTGATTAACACTCTTGAGTGATGGAGTGAAATCCTTAGGAAATAGGGTTGATATAAAAAAATAGTCTGATTTGGTATACTAAAGACTATAGTTCATAAATAAGGTCCTATGAGAAGCAAACCTTAAGAGAAAAAGTATTTAAGGGAATCTATAGTTGCTTATAGAGATTGTACTTCTAATGTGTGGACATCCTCTTAGCATATGGGAATGGTAGGTGTGAATAAGAGATGGTGACCTCAAACACAATAGGGAGGCATCTAAAAACTGTGAATGAGATTGCCAGAGATGGGTACAAAAGCTTAGGATAAACACAGCAACAAAATTAGAAAAGCTAAGGCACAGAATAGGACTAAAGCTTTAAGTGATAATAAGAGAAGCAGAAAAAGAGAAAGCTAGGAGAAATGCTGACTTGTGATTCAGTGCACAGGAAAAAATCCTGATAGGTGAAACCAAAGGCTAAAATCCTTAATGCTCTTTTTTTTTTTTTGTGCTGCTTTCCACCCTGCCCTGAAAAAACCATCAAACATAATGAATGTACAGTTGTAAAGACTGCAATCTCGGGTTACAACAAGAAAAAACAAAGAATATTTTGATAAATTAATGTTTTCAGGTTGTTCCTGTCAATTGGATCGGTCCTGTCAGTTGGATTGCTCCTTCCATCTAACAAGACCTGGACATGCTGAAATGCTGGGCCGAGGAGAACCTCATGGAATTCAACAAGAGCAAGGGCAAGGTCCTGCCCCTGGGGAGGAACAACCCCATGCACCAGTACAGGCTGGGGGCTGACCTGCTGGAAAGTGGCTCTGCTGTGAATGACCTGGGAGTGCTGGTGGACAGCAGGCTGACCCTGAGCCAGCCATGTGCCCTTGTGGCCAAGAAGGCCAACAGTATCCTGGGGTGCATGAAAAGGAGTGTGGCCAGCAGGTCGAGAGAGGTTATCCTCCTCCTCTACTCTGTCCTAGTGAGACCACATCTGGGGTACTGTGTCCAGTTTTGGGCCCCCCAGTTTAAGAAGGACGTGGAACTGCTTGAGCAAGTCCATCAGAGAGCTACCAAGATGATCAGGGGACTGGAGCATCTCCCATATGAGGAAAGGCTGAGAGACTTGGGTTTCTTCAGCCTGGAGAAGGCTGAGGGGGGATTTCATCAACACCTATAAATATCTGAAGGGTGGGTGTCAGGATGATGGGACTAGGCTCTCTTCAATAGTGCCCAATGACAGGACAGGGGGCAACGGGCACAAGTTGGAACACAGGAAGTTCCACTAAATATGAGAGAAAACTTCTTTCCTATGAGGGTGCCAGAGCAGTGGAACAGGCTGCCCAGAGAAGTTGTGGAGTCTCCTTCCCTAGAGACACTCAAAACCTACCTGGATGTGTTCCTGTGCCCCCTGCTCTAGGTGTGCCTGCTGAAGCAGGAGGGTTGGACAAGATGATCTCCAGAGGTCCCTTCCAACCCCTACCATTCTGTGATTCTGTGAATTCTTTAACTTCTGAGGAAGTTGTTCAGTTCCAGTCGGTCTCAGGAGTGAGAGCTGCTGTCCTTGTGGGGGTAGGCCTAGAAAATTGGGAAGAAAAGAGGGGGAGGGGGTGGGCAAGGACATATGTAAAACCTGTTAAGAAGAGAAGTGCCAAGGAATTATACTTCAATCCGCTTCACAACAGATAAGTTATGTGCAAGGAACTGGAAGATAGTAAGGAGATATATAGCAGGCTAAAAAGGTTTTGTCAAGATCAAATCCTGTCACACCAATCTCCTTTCCTCTTACAGCATCTTATTGAGTCTTGTGGAGAACATGAGATGACGTATCTTGAGCTCATGTAAAATTTTGATGTCGCATCTCATGTGCCATTTTTACAAGTCATCTGCAGACAGAGGGTCTTAGTGAAACTAGTACAGCGTAAAGGCAAAACTGGAGTAATTGCGTGCCAAGGATGGCCCTCAGGGTTTGCAGGGGAAATGAAGATCCTCTAAATAAATGGAAAGCCTTGGGCCCTGTGGTTTGGAAAGGGAGTAGCAATTGTGCTGGAGGACACACAGGTGGAGGGACTGTGAGGGTATCAGCAGGCAGGCAGGTTTTAAAATGATCATGCTAAACTGGAGAAATAGAAGAAATATGATGGAGTGGAATAAGTGGAATATATTAAACTTCTAAAGGAGTTATCACCTGTATAAATTAAAGAATAGGAATGTGGTTAGGTTACAGCTCTTCTAAAATTATTTGGGAGTTTTTGCGGAACAGAAATTGAGCAGAGTCAACAGTGGCGTACTGTAAGGAGAAGGCAAACATTGTGTTTGGCTGCGTCAACAGCAATAGAACCAGCAGGGTACAAGAAGTCATCTGTCCCTCTGCTCAGCATGGGCAAGACCTCAACTGGAGGAATACTGTGCCTAGTTTTGGGAAGCATATCTTGGGAAAGTTGTGGGCCAGCTGGAGAAAGTCCTGTGAGAACAGCAAGAATCATCATGGAGCTAAGAAAACATGACCCATGAGGATGAATGAACAGAGGTTGCATCACCAAATAGGAAAGGGAAAAAAAACCAGCAGATATTATGAGTTTCTAGTACATAAGATGTTACAGGGAGGAAGAGAATAACTTACTCCCGACGGTAGTGGTTGCTAGGACAAAAGATATTTGGCTTAATTTACAGCAGAATAGATTTAATTTAGATATGAGGAAAAAAATTCCCAGGGTAAGGAGAATAAAGACCTTCACAGTCTTGGGAGGCTAGAGGTCTTTAGCAAGAGATTAGGTTTACATCTGTTAGGACTGGGTTTGGGAAGGGAGATGTGGCAGAGTCCTCTTGCCATCTATTTTACCCTGGTTGACTTGGTGACTCTAAAGGGATCGTAGAGAAACTAGCTTCCCTAGGCTCCATTTAGTCTTTGTGACTATTGCCCTCACTTATTTCTTCAGGCCTCTACAAATATACACATTAATTAAAGCAATAGTAGTATACTGAAATAGTTTCTCGCCTAAGACCTGATGGAGTATAAAATGTTTTCTTAATATGAAAGCTCGCAGACAACAACCATTATTCATACCTAAACTGTATATTACACTTACTAAACTGTAGTAAGTGGTCGTGAAACCTTCTTCTGTCCTTTTTCCTGGGACTTCTTATCAAAGGAAGGGAGCTCCTGCGCTACACATCTCTTGCATGTTGGGGGAAGAAAGCAGTGCTGTGGGTGGTATTCACCTGTGGCGTTTCTCTAAAAGCCTATTAGGCTTTTCTTGTAACAAAGTACATTTTTAGTTCTGTCCAAGGAGATGACAAATACGTCTACTTTATTAATCACGAGTCACTTGAGAACAGCACAACATCAAACATTTTGAAAGGATTGAGTATGTCAGAATCTCTAATGTTTTTTTTGTATCGGTGTAATAGTCTTTGATTCACTTCTGACTTCCCAAGTAGTTCAAGTCTGCCAAGAAGCCTAATCACTCAACACCAACCCACAAAACTGAATAGACTTAGGTTCACTGTCGTTTTGAGTTAATATATCAGTGATGAGTCTAGTCTAAGAGCAGAAAAAAAAAGTTTTCCAGAGTTGTGTGAGCCATTAAGAGGGGTAGCTCTGCTGGGACTAGTTTACATATAAGTTAAATACCAGATATGAGGGGTTGTCTGTACTGAAAAATAAGTAGTCTGCCATTATAGAGAAAACAGAGGCCCGTTTCTCTGTGTACATGTGTCTAACTCACAATTTAGGCCCCAAAGGATGTGTCTGTTGAAAAGAGGAGGCAGAGATTGCCAAGAAAAAAGGCATGCACTACTCAAATAACAAGTATTACTTTCCCCTTTCTCCTTCCTCCACCCCCCAAAATACATATATACAAGTATTGCCCCCCTTTTTTAATACTCAGTTTTTTATCCAAATGGGCTGCACTGTAATCTCATGAGTCTGAATGCTATATTTAGCTTTTCTTCCTTCCATTGGAAACCCCACCATGGTTTTTTTCGTCACCATAACTTCCATCTAACATCACCCTCTTTGTGAAGTCTGCTGCTGCTCAGTGTTCTTTAAGGGTCAAACTCAGCTTTTTAATATTTATTAGTTAGACTTCAGTTAAGAAGTTTTGTGTCATGTGTAAGGGTGTCAGTCACTTGTGCCAAATCACACAATTTTCCAGGATGCAGAATGCCTGAATTTTATAGAATCCTTATAATGCTTCTCGAAGGGAAGTGGGCACACCTAGTCCAACCCCCTGCTTGGAGTGGGACTGTCTTCCCTTCTGTTAAATTATATAATGTGCTCTACTTTTCTTGGTGGGTTTCACTATTTTTCTTATGGTAGTTCCTCAAGGCCTTGTTAAGCTGCACAAGATGCAAAGACATTTTCTGTAGGCCACAGCTCCTAGTAAGCTCGTGGCCTGGGTAATAAAGCCGAGAGAAAGGAAACATCCAAGGTGACTTGCCAGAACAGAGCTGCAGTTTAACCTCTCCTGGTTCTCAATGCCAGCCTCATCTCTTGCCCTAAATGCTCATTAACACAGCAGCCTTTAATATGAAACTTGCACATCGTTTATTCAAGTGTGTGTGTACGTATATAGATGCTACACTGGGGAGCACTGCAGAGGTGTTTGGGTTTTTCTCCTAATTCTGAATGTTTTTCTTTCTTCTGCACATGGAAGGAACCAGCTCATCTACAGCGTATGTAGTCACTCCAGGGAGCACTGCTATAAATTTTTTTGTTTTTCTTCCCCTTTTTTTATTGATCAATAATGTATCCAGTTTTTCAAACACTGCTTAAATATAGTTCATTCTCATGCTGTGTCCCATGAAGGCAATGTTAACCACTTCTAATGCAGGAGTGGCGTCTGACCAGCTGCAGTTTGGTTGAGCGTTTATCTGTAGCCTTTGCTGGGGTACTCTGCATGGTATCGTCACAAAAGAAGGAAAAGGGACTTAGTCAACTATAAATACTTGTTCCTAATATTTTGTAGAGGTAAAAACCACGCCCAGCCCGATTTCTGTTATTTGGCTGAAAGGAACCTGAAAACAAATATACACAAGGTCAGTGAGGTTAGTGGGCTTTCTCTACAGCTGTCATGGGAGCGCACCTGTACTGTTATTGTACAGCTGTGGGAAAGTTAATATTAGAAAAGCTTCCAACAAATTGTGGTGAAACTTTAGAGGAAAAACATCAAAATCAATTCCGTGATTTGTTTTTATTTAGGGAAAATGAAAACATGTTGAAGTTAAGAAGGATGATCTTTTGTGCACACGTATTTTTGATTTATGTTACTAGCAGGGAAACGGGTATTATTCAATGCAATGCAAAGGAAGATATGACTATAAACAGGAGGAAGGAAAAGCAGGCAAGGAAGCCTAAGCTAAATTTCAGGAGCAGTTTCTGAAGACTAAAAGTTTTTGGATTGAATAATCTTGCAAGGGAGGTTATTGAAGCTACATTGCTTGAGATGTTTAAATTGGACGGGGCAGAACTATGGGGGAATAAGTTTTTGGCAGCAAGTCTTCCCTGGCAGTGGATTGGATGTACAGGTTGGTCCAGCACCTTGGGAAGTCAATGTGAGTCTTTCAGCTTGCTCTGGATCCGACCTCTACTGAGTGAAGATGTTGCTCCTGTTTCTGTGATCTCAGTCGTGTTTAAATGTCTGAGCAGATTTTCAGTTTCCTAGACTGGTAGCAGGGAGGAGTGGCTGAGTGGTAGGACCACATTTGCCATCATTCTTTAATTATCTCAGACTGCTGCCTGTAAACGCTGCCGTAGAGTATTATTTTAATAGGAGATTTTAAAAGATATTTCTCTTTTGAGATGGGAATGTATCTTTTCTTCCCTCCTGGATTTTCATAAACATATTTTTAACCTGCATCTATTTTATTAATATTAAGGTTGCAAGATTTTTCTTTTTTTAAAAATGTTTTTCTCTTTAATGCAAAGTCCCTGTAATGTGAGCCTTGTTTGGTGGTCTTGAAAGAACCCGAAATATAGATTTGGTTGATAATGTGTAATGTAAATACAATTAGTCGCATGTGCTTACTTGTTTGTTTGTTTTACTAACGGAAAAATGTCTGCAGAAAAATAATGGGTACCAAATTCAGGTCACAGGAAGGAACTATAATACATCCTTAGGTTTGTTACCTCAGATTGTGTAACTGCTCTTAGTCTTTAAATTCCAGAGCAATGAAGAACAGTATTTTTAGTCTCACAAATTTAAATAACACAGTATGATCCCCTGATATTGCTAATAAGTCTCTGTGGGAAAGAACTGTGGCATATTGTGTTTTTCCTCCCTCATTTCCCTGCCATATGTAGTTAATAGAATAATAGTTGGTGGTATGCCTATGCCTAGCTGTGGCTACCACACTGGAGGGAAGTTGCAGGGCCTTTGGGTTTTGCAGTTCGCCTATCTCAGCAAATCAGTTGCTTAAACAATGGAGCAAGTTCTTCACAGATATGTGAATCCCTTATGCTGGCACGTGGCAGCCTGCCTGCTGCTTAGCTTGTTGGCATAAAAATCTGTTTCTTAGGTATTTAAAGCTTTCCTCTTTGAAATTAGCTTTTGTTGAAGTTTATATAAGTCTTTGGCATTAGAGCACTTTTTTTTTAAAAGTAAGAAAAATTACTTAAATCTATAAAACCATATTTTTGTTCCTAGAATTGTTTGGAAGAATAGAAACTGTTTTTTTTGTTTTGTTGGTTTCTTTGTCGTCATCTGAGCTTTGGCACCGTTGACACTTCACTACTTATTTCTGCGGTAAGTGGGAAGATACTTTTTCAGTCATTGCACAGCATGCTGCAGCTGCACAGAAATGGAGACAGCCTGAACTCTTCTTCTGCCTTGCCCAAAATCCACAGGGCAGATTTGTGGCCACCATTTTGGATCATCTCCTGAATGCGAATTCTTTCCCACAGCCATTTAAGCCTTTCTAAATGTGTTTTTCCATTGGAAAGAGACATTTGGGTATTAAACATGCGCTTAGAGTGTTGCCTTAACTGAGTATAAAGGAGAGGAAGAAAGTATTTTAAATGGGCACAGCAGACTAATTTCTTCATTCCCTGGGGGAAGCATTCTCCTCAGGAGGCTGTGTGCTGCGCATACCCCCGGCTGGCACCTAGGCACTTTGCTTCAGGGGAAGCAAAAAACTATGCAATGGACCATGCATTAGTGTGTTGGGATGCCAAAATTTTACTAAAGCAATCAAAGTTGTTTGGAGTTTCAGCCTAAAGAGGAAGCATCATTTAGAGGCAGTTCCAATTGTGTGCAGGTATTTGCTGGCAACGCAAGGAGGGATGAAGAACATTTGTAATTATCCATCCATTTTTTAAATAGTACTGCTGGACGGAACCTATGGTGCTCATCAAAGCACTGTGAAGTGATTTCCGTCTTGACTTTTGGCTAAGACACAGTTTTTTCCTGTCCTCTGGTACTTAGACAGTTCTTATCACTGTAAATACCCCAAAGCCTTACGATCTTTGACAAGGTTTTTCTCATTACACTCCTTCTGAGGCAGGCAAAGACTGCTATTCTCATTGTTCACTTGGGAAATGGAGACACAGACAGGCTAAATAACTTTGTCTATGATGACACCAGACAAAGAGAGAGTTATGCAAGATGCAAACCTTGAGCTTTCCTTGCTGAGATGGATACTGTCACCTCCAGCCACTCACACAGAGCCTGGAGGGAGTGGTAGAACAGCCAGGGCACGGGTAGTGGAAGCTGCTGCTCACACTGGCTAGATACTGAATCTTGGTTTTATACCCAGGGTGACAAAACACTAAAGACCATCCAGACTCCCAGCATCCCCACCACTGTCGTTCTCCACCCAGTTCTGTACTTCCAACCACTTATTTTTGCCTAGAAACATGATTTCGCTCCAGCACTGTTTCATTGTCAAAACATCTGAAGCCAGGAAATCTTTCTGGCATAGCAAAAAAAAAAAAAAAAAAAGTAAGGGGACACAAATCCCCAAAGGTCCAGAGTGTGTGCATTTCTCCAGGTCCAGTCTGGCTTGTGGGAGCCTCTGGATTCCCAGTACCATCAGCTCCCACTCAACTAGTCCTTGGTTCTGCCTGTCTGGTGTGTCTCCTTCTAGCTTGTTAACACCTTACCTGGTAGGTGTTTCTGTGTTCCTTTAAGATACTTCCTTGGGTTTTCTCCTGTTTTTTTTTTTTCCAAGCTGTTAACTCATCAATGAACAGCAGTTTGTCAGCCTGTGGCAGCAAGGCAGTGGTAGTGGATGCAGGTGAGGAGGCTCAAGGAGTGCTTTTGCGTCCTGCCAGCTCTTCTCCAGGGAAAACCACTTCTTCCCTCTGGCATCTTAACTCCAAACTGTGCAAAGCACAAGGAGCAAAACCCCAGTCTCTTTCAGGGTGGCATTCAAATTCTAGTTAAGAAATCTTCATTCACATGTTTAGTAGACAAATTGTTTGGATCTACTTTTTATTGCCCAATTTTTTAAAAATCTGATTTTAGTCGGAAATCTTGAATTTACAGCAACATACTTGTTTAAAAATACTTCAGTGAAGAAAGAATGTCCACAGGTGAGGAAACCACTGTTCTCACCTGCACTAACTGTAGTTGCTCAGCATTCAGATGCAACTCTCCTATAGCATTTGATTGTGTCCTGGGTGGGACAGTTCAGGGGTGTAGCCTTGAAAAAATCCAAACCAGCCCAGCAGTACTTTAGCAACAGTGTCAGGGAAAGTACCTGCTAAAAGTGCCAGGTACTTGATTCAGCTTTTAACTACAACATACAAAAAGCGATGAGATATGGTGAAGTATAGCCATAGACATGAATTAGTGTTTGTAAAATGCTGCATTTTATGGTTTTTAATCAACTGCATAATGCTTAACATGCAGCACAAACACCCCATTCCTCCATAGGGTATGCCTGAAGCAATTTTTTCATGTACTTTGAGTTAACTGTTCCTGTTTTGAGCACTTTGTGTTTTACATGTCCTGTTCTGCAATGAAAAGGCAATGAATTATTTCCAACTAGTTATAAGCTGCTCTTATTCTGTCAACACAGAGTAGAAATCCTGGTCATCTTTCTCTGTGACACAAATTTTCACGCTTTCTGCAGTTAATGAAATTGCAAACCCCGCCAGATAGTGGCCTGCTTTCTGGGCACAGGACTGAGAATGTGCATATTATCCCATATTTTAAAATAATTGGCCTGTACATGTTACAGAGCTTGGAACTTAATTTTGGAGAGCAGCACTGCTTCTTGGCAGTACTTCTTGGCACCAAGCAGTGTGCGTTTTTGTCCGAGGCAGCTCTGTTGAGGAGCATGAAGAGGGTTAAAGCTGATAACACTGCAAAAGTCTCCTGGCTGCGTGGCAGGGGAATTGACCTAGCCTGCTTGAAACAGCAGGGAACTAATAGAAGTTTTCTGCTCTATTCAGAGCAGGGTAGTCAAGCGTCTGAACTTCCCACCAAACTCTGTTTTCTATTGTACTTTTGATGCCAGCTTTCTGTAGCACTCTGCACTAAAAGACAAACATTTGCAACTCCGTCCTTCCAATTCCAGCTATAAGGCATTTAGTCTTAAATAAAAAAAATAAATCTGTAACAATGCTAGTCTTATTTAAACAGACTGTTTGGGGAAAGGACCTTTGCTATTTACAACTAAGAACGTTCAATACGTTTCAGAATAGAGTATGTAAATAAATAGAGTGCACTTACGCTTGTATGCTGAGATAATGCTACTGAGTTAATCTTATCTTGAGTTTTCTTTAGAAGTAAAGCTTCTAAGTTTTGATTAGGGTGAATGTCAACTTTATCTCTCTTTAAAGCACCTATCGTATTGCAGCACTCTAGGTAAACAGCGAAGGCAGAGGACCTAATTTCTGCTGTCAGCTTCTCACTGTAGTCTGAGCACTGATTTTACATAAGCATTCCAATAAAATTTGACTTTCAAGTTAATGAAGCTCATTTTCCTTTGTGACATTTCCCTTTCTTATTTTTTTCTCAGTACATGCTTTGCTTTTGCATGTAATTTTATTTTTAAACAAAAGTACATGAAGAAATTTGCTCTACACTTTATATACATATAGACATGAGGATTACTTTTATCTCTATACTGGAAATATGCCTTTGGGTGGATTGCTAAACTTATATACTGCAAAATTTTTGTCCATCCATGCCTGGATATGGCACAGTGTGTAGCCCATAAAGACGCAGGGTCATTTTGCCTCTGTGGCAGGGTAGGTAAGAAGACAGACACTCTGTAAAATGTATATTGCATTTGGATCTACACATAACTCTTGACCTAGTCCAGACAACTGATTGACATAATGAACAGGGGATATCTGAGCTCAAATACTTGGCAGAAACAAAACTGCCTTGTCCTGACTTTCTGTGATCCCTCAGTTGGAATCTTTTCGAAAATCATAAGGACGGAGACCCTGTGTTGAAAGACTGTCTGGTAAGATGCAGAGGCAGGGGGAAAACAGTTTCTGAAGAATTTAGAGCCTTGTTGATCTACTAACCCTATTGAAAAGACTAGCTGAAGCAGAAAGTCCCAAAGGGTTAAGTGGAGGCAGGTGTTCAGTGGACATGATAAACTATATCCCTTTCAGCTCTCAAGAAATATCTCATTTCTGCTGTGGGATGGAGACAGCAATGACTCTATGCACCTCTTTATACCTAAATACTTTCTAAGGACTGATTAAGTTTCCCTGATACCTGTTAGGAATATTCTAATTTTAAAAAAAAAGCAAAAAAAAAAAAGCTTTTTTCCAAGGGACAAATGCTTAGTGATTAGATGGTGGTGGATTTTTTTTTTTTTTTAAATAGGGACATGTTAATTTGTTCGGTAGCAGCAGATATTTGTGTGCAGCTGGCCCCAAGCAATTCTTGTGTGTCTCCTGCTGTAATGAAGGCAGTTCAGGTCTTGTGCTGTGAGCCAGCCAGTACAGCCATGTAGCATTGGCTGCTGTGAAACATTTAGTATTAAGTATGGACTACATCCATGACAAGACTGCATCCCTTCCAGATGAGCGATATCAGTATACTAGCTTGCAGTGTGTTTGAATGCATGTCAACAGGAGCGGTTATTTTAGGCTACAGAAAGTTTATCTTGAAGCAAGCGTGATAAAAGAATATCCTTTTTGTCATCCCTCCCCGCCTGAACCTAGACAAGCTCTGATTCATGTGCTCTCCTTCTCTTCTAAAACAACATGTAGGGTCTGAGCTACCTCATCCATTTGCGCTGTGTTCACTCTTTCAGTGCTTATTTTACACACAAGCTGTTTTCCTTTGTCCCCTTGTTCTCCTTCCCCTGTTCCAGGCATGGCAAACCGAAGTAGTCAAATTCAGGCTTGTGAGGGCTTCTCCCTTGTTCTCCTCTGCCGATAACACGTGTCTCCTAGTTTTACTGGACATCCTGAGAAGGTTGCCAGATGACATGTCTGGAAATATTGATGAGGTTAATGGGACATCAGGAGAAATATTAAAAATCCTGATTTATATTGGCACATCTGTCAAATTTTATTTCCAGAACCTCTTTCGGTGTGTAGTTGAATCCTGAAAACTCTTAACTTCATAGGATGTGCTTGTACGCTGCAGGATCTACTCTCCCCTTTGCAGCATTGTCCCCCCATCGTGGCAAGTATTTGATGCTGTGTACCCAGAGCCACAACTGATTTTGCACAGAGCTTGTTTGGTCTTCTGACATCTGGCATGGCACATTAGTTTATTTCTGTTGTTTTCCTCTGCCCTTCCGTTTCTCCAGCACTTTTAGAGTTAGTTGCACTTAGTTTTCGTTTCATACAGTAGGCCTGGTAAAAAGTAATAGAACATTTTAAACTTTTAAAAAATGGGGCATTTGTACAATTTTTGGAAGGACGGATTCATTTTTTCTTGTTTTTTTTTTTTTGCGTAATTTGTTTAAATTTGAAATATTACAGCACATGTTAGCATGAACAAAAGATTTCAGGAATTTTTCATTTACCAAAATGAATTTTAATTTATCAAAAGCTCCTGACATCTTGAGGCAAGCACGATGTGTTCTTTGTGTTTCAGTCTAATGCTGGCTCCCAGCCATGAGGCTGTGAAGGATCGTTTTCACCCGAGGCCTCTTGTAGTTGGAGGAAATCAATCTTGTGTGATACAAAATGCCTGAGCATTGGAGGCATGTCCATCTTCAGGAACTTCAAACTCATTCCCCTCCTTTCAGGGACTTGGCTTGAAGGCAAAGGCTGAACTCTCTTCTTGTCCAAGAAAAATGAACAAGCCTTGTAAAGATGCTTTCTGCTCTGACTGGATGTCTATTGAGCTGGAAGATTTTGACTTCTCCCTGGAGTAGGGAAGATGTGGGTGGCCTTCAGCAGAGATGAGGCTGCTGAACAATGCAGCCATTGTTTGAGCTCCTCCGGGAGGTAGCAGTGTGTTGCTTTAACATGGTGGTTGTGTTTCTGGTGGGCTGGTAATACTAAGGCATTGCTTTTTGTCATGTAATTATAGCACTATTAGCTAAAGTTTTCTCCCTTGCTAATATTAATTAATCAGTAATGTTGATGGGATAGTATTTGGGTTACCCTCTCTCCATGTGCAAGAAATAAGTACAGAATCAGAAAACATGTGTTTTCCCAGGGAACGAATTTGAGGTAGCAGCTTTTGAATGCTCTCTCCGTTATGGTTAAAAATGAATACTAACAACAACAACAACAAAAATCAAACTGCCATCTTGAGTTTCATAGCCCATTGCACTAGCATGACTGAGGCACTGGTTTCTCCAGCTGATGATACCCAGGCCCTGGTGTAGGTAGGTGGTGTTTTAGTCTAGATACCCATTTACAAGGGCTGGAGTAAGGGTTCAGCTGCTCTTTGCAGACTGAATTGGCTCAGGCCTTCTGTAGTTACTCCCTTTTCTCCTTTTTTTAATTAAACATGTTAATTTGGGAAATTATTTAATACAGACTTCTGTTTTCTAGTTGTAATTTCTCTCTGTTGTTGTTTGGGGAAGAATTGTTATGGTCTTTGCTCAGGAGCAAGAAAGACACCTGACTGAAGGCCTCTGTGGTGGAAGCCTTTATTTTTTTGTGCTAATCTACAGTTTGTTCTGTTTCCCCACAGCTGCATTTTGGAAAAAGTGTAATTCCTTCAAGTTGGTATTAAATTGAGCAAATAAGTAGTCTGTTTTCTCTTTGTTGGCTTACATGGCATTTTACCTTATAAATCTTCTGTTGGAAACATGTGGAATCTGGACCAATATCCATGGTGACACATTATGCACACATTGCACAGCTGTAAGTCTACGAGAGGTGAAATCTGGATGTCAGTGAAGGGCATGCAAAATTCCGGTACGAGGCAGGTCTGAGATTTCACACTTCCTCTCCAAACTGCTGCTGGATGAATTGCTCGATGCTGGGTTTTGGGGAGGGGTTTGGGCTTTTTTGTTTGTTTTAGGTTTGTTTTTGAAATAAGGTAAGACTAAGCAGCTCCTGCTGCTAGAGTAATTCAGAATGAGTCATAAGGGGGTAGAGATGGAAATATCTTCAAATAATTGCAATTTGATTAAGAAAAATATACCCATAATTTTGAGGTGATTCAGGGTATAATGAATGTATGGCCCTGCTTTCTCAGGTGAACAGAGCCTGTTCCTTTCTCTAGAGTGTGTATGACTGAAGATGCTCTGCACTTCTGCAAAGACTCAACCCCCACATCCCCTTCACAGAGAATGCTGTGCACATGGTATTATGTTCAGTGGGGAGGAGAGGAGTATTTATTTGAGGATTATGGTCCAGGAGGGCTGAAATCAGTGCAAAGGGCTTATTGCTGAAGGTGGGATGCTTTGCTCTCCCAGGAGGGCAACAGGCTATAGGCATCAGAATTGTGCTATTTATGTTAGTAGCTAAGATTCTTGGTCTTGCAGAATTATCTGGATTTTGCTTCAGCCATAGTGCTGTGCTTCCAGACTCTGCGATGTTACATTACTGAAGGAAAGCACACCGTCTGGCATTGTCACCTGGAGAGGCGATGATGACTCAGGCTGTTTCTTATGAGAACTCAGCCTGTTACTTTCAGTTGTTGTACCAGATCTTTATAAAGCCTAATCTTTGTGACTGGGGGCAAAAGTAAGAGAACTGAACAACGAAACAGTTGTTACTAAATTTAATTTTTTACATGCAGACATGAGAGGGCAGGCTTGATAACGTGCTTCCAATATGTTAAGGAGCTGCCACAAAGAGGAAGACAATAACTGTTCTTGTCCACTGAAATTAGGACTAGCTTAAGACTAGCTAGCTTTAAGACTAGCTGTCTTAAACAACAGCAAGGGGCATATAGACGAAACTGTTAGTTAGATGATGGAATAGCTTTCATGGAAGTGCTGTTACTCATGGCCTTTGAGGATGTCTGCCACTTGTGGTACAGCTGATCCTGGTTTGAGCTGAAGGGAGAGAAGTGGTGATGTCTCCAGCATGGCCTCAGGTCTGCTTTGTGTACCACCCTTGCAAAGATCTACAGAATGGGAGTTGCCATACTTAGAATGGTAGAAATAAGGTTGCAGAAAGTATAGGTTTGTTAGATTTCCCTTAGCAAAAAGGTGAGGATCCTTATCTCTTCTCCAGTGATGATTGTGCTAATTTTTGTTCGACCCACTGTTGAAGACCATATCTGCAGGGTAACTGATGTCTTTGCTTTGCTTTAAGTGGAAAGTCATTCAACTGCAGACTAATTTCTCTTTGCCTGTTCACTAAATTGGTCCTCTGAATGTTACAGTGGTGGTTGTGTCACAGTGCCCGCCTACCACAGCTTTTTCTTCTGCTATTTATTTTCTAGAATAAAACAATGGATATAGTGGATAAATGAGCAAGAACGTGAACATCAGCATTGAGTTAAATGAAGAGGGAGCGATGGTTTTTTCGCTGGGCTTCTGTCAGATAAGTCAGGCAAAATGTCATGGCACTTGGATCTATTATTTTCTTCCTGCCATTGGCAAATGTCCCAGTCACTTGCCTGTCTGCAGTGCTGGTTTCATAGTAATTCAGAGAACTTGCAGGGTGAGATTGCAGTTTTTAAAGCATGTTGCAAATATTAGTTGAAGCTCACAGCCTCCAAATGGTAGGTAAGCCCTGGCCTCTTCTTGCTGCAGCAGAAGTGGAGCAATGACTTGGCAAGGGGCAACAAAAGAAGTTATTGTTAAAAGGAGCACAAGAAACTAGAGGCTCCTGGCTCAAAAGCCAGTGCCCAGACTCCCAGGCACATGACACAATTTACCAACTTGCAGCCTGTTTTTAGCAGTTTTGATGTCAAGCATATATCATCATTAGTCTCACTCCAGCAGCCTATGTATTTTCCTTTTCTTAATTTTCTTCCTGAAAGCTGTGAGCAGCTCCAGTAATTCTTGAGAATAAATCTTATTTCATCAAAGTGAGTGCCTCGTCAAAAGCACTGTTTATCTTTGCAGCTCTGTCTGGGCTTTAATGCTTGCAAGAAGTCAGGAGTGGCTGCATTGTGCTTCCTGACCAGATGTACAAATAGCAATCACGTGGATGCTCAGATGAGGCGCATTCCTATCATTATTTTCCAGTGATAAGATCTATTAAGCTAGTAGGACAGTCATTGTTTGTTATGTTGATTCATAACTTTATTCGTTCCCAAGGAGCTCATTGATTTGATAAATTCTGTCAGGAGCACAGTGCTGTGAAAAGAACTAGTAGGCATGTAATTCAAATAACTTCTACGTGAAAATCAAGTGTGTGCTCATAGCTTCTTTGGTGATTCACTGAGTACTTTTTCCAATGGGCTTTTAACTGTGAAGCTTTAAGTTATAGAAATGCCATAATTATCCGCATGTCTGTAAAGACAAAAATATGCAAATGATATTAAATGTTATGCAGTGTGGCTTTTGCTGGTGGTGTGTCAATGGAAAGAATCTAATAGCTTTTAAAGGCAGTATTTTGAAGTGGTGCTTCAAATGAAAGGAATTACATTGTTTTGAACTTTTGTACCTAATATTGCTACAAATACTACTGAAGATTGCAGGGTTACTACCTGTACTTTTCCTTACTTTTTTCAATTAAAAAAGTGATAAGAATTATGAAATTTGCAGTATAATTGGACACGCCTCTCTTGAAATAAAAGAAATTGAGGTTTTTTCAGATGGAGAATTTTTCTTTACATTATTAAAATTGAGATTTAAATTCATAAAAATGTGGTTTTTTTGTTCATATCACTTGATCAGTTTGTTGTTATAGATGCTTACATTTAATTATTAACCACTGCGTAGGGTTTGCTTGTAGGTTGTTTGTGTAAATAAGCATAACTAAATCCAGATCTGTTATTAATTACAGATAAGCTCTGTGTAACACCCAGAGCTTTGTATGATCCAGCAGTCACAAAATCCGAACGTGTTTTGTTCAGCTTGATGGTTTTTTCCTCACTTATAGATTGTTTCTTTTCATTTGTACAAAAAGGAAAATGGATAAAGTCAGTTAATGCCCAACTTTTATGTTCAGGTTTAAAGGGAATGTTAATCATTGAGGCTTTTTATGCCAGAAAAGTACTTCTTTATTGAAAGGAATACTACTTAATTTTTTTATAATTTGCACAGTGGTACAGAAATCATTGTTTAGTTTTCTTTTGAGGTCAGACAGAAGTACAGCAGTGAGATCTTAATACTGATTACAAAGAAGTGTTTTCATAAAAATAAAGATATACCTAGAGGAATTCATGCTTTTGTGTGCACTTTTAAAATAGTACTGTAATGGAAATATCAAGGTCATGGTTTCAGTTAATTAATGTAATTTAGAGGCATATAGAGGTTAAACTGAAACCCCATGTTGCTTGTGTGGTTGTCTTTTGCCATGCAAGAGACATTTGATCAAACACTAATTATATGCCTACATAATTTTAATAGTTTGGGGTTTGTAAATGTGACTTTTGTTCCTGCGTAGATTTGAAGTAGTCCACCTTGTGATTAAGAAATGAACTCTGAATAAATACTAGACATTGAATATGTCTCAGTACATCACTGAAGAGCAAAGAGTGCATGTTGCTCTCAGTAGGTGGTTGCATTGATCTAAACAGAGGTGTGCTTTAGATCCTTCCCAGCAACTGCTTCTGTCTCTGTATATATGAGGCTTTGTCAATGTAGGGTATGAAAACTCTGTACGTTCCTGTACTTGGTATGATGACGAGCAGCTGCTGTTCGCATCAAGTCTAGATGCCCAAATAAAGGGAGGGTATGTGTATTATATGGGTAAAAACTCCCCACTTCTCTGCAATTCAGAGACGTAAAGCAAAAATTACCTAGCAGAAAACAATAGTTTGTCTAGATTTATTGGTCTGGATCTTAGGGTGCTGTTACAAGGAAAAAGACACCGAAGAACTGTATGGATTGTGGTTCGAGCTACTCTCTGATGGTCCCAGCAGAAGTGGTGGCATCCAGAAGCAGCTTGCAATTGCACTTTATATTTTAGCAGTCCATCTTGCAATTAAAATAGAGGACTGCAGGCTCAGTCCTTCTCAGGGATTTGAAGTTAAGTGGTATAAGCAGTCTGCTAATTGGGGGATATAGTTAGTAATATTTAAAATTCTTTTCAGTTCTGCTGGTTTTGTTATCTCTAAAATATAGGGAGGAATCACAATTCCTTTGAAGTTCATGGCAAAACTGTTGGTTGTAGCAGAGATTGGAATGAAGCTTCAGGTTTCTGTCTAGAAATTTCTTTTTCCTTCTATCTGTAATGTTTTTAAATAGTAATGGCATTCAGGTGCAGCTATTGTCTTGCACTTGGGGTGACCACTTTCTACCCTGATCCTCCCCTGCTTTCAGAGCCATAAATCCTATGGTCATCAACTTCATCTGAATTTCTTTAAAGATACAGGAGAAAAAAAATTTGGAGGTGTTGGAGGATTTTGGTTGGTTGTGTGTTTTTTTTTTTTAATCTTTCTGGTTTTTTTTAATTCTTTTTAAAACAGGAGTTAATCTTATATGATCCCATGACTCCCAGCGCACAGCACAGTCACAGCTGGCAGTGCTGTATCTTGTAGCACAAATTTTCTTCTGTAAGGATTAGCATAATGTCCTTTTCCACTATTAGAAGCAAGGTGGTTGCGCAGATGGAATAACTGAAGTTGAGCTCTTGGGTGGACTTGCCCTAAATTTCCCTGCCACTGAACCCAAGAAGATGCCTCTCTGTGAACATGCTTGTGCATACAGAGCGCTGTCCTGAACTGAGTCTGATCAAAGCATATAAATTATTTTTCCTGAGTTTGTGAGAGTCTCTTGGGCACAACAATTTAATACATATTTGACCTACCCATGGGGTGGTGTTGGTGGTAGTGGTATTGTAGCTTAGAATGTTTTAACTCAGTGACTCAGGAGACGCCAATCCAACAATCTGTTGATACTTTTAATTTAGTCTTTTCTGAATTTCTATCAGCAGTCTGAACATAGCCAGAATGGCTGCCTACCTCCTCCCTTGACAGATTATTTAACTGTGGTCAGTTCTGGATAGTTACGATTTATGATCTGTTGGTTGTGTTCATGAATGCTTTGGGAATGGTGCTCTTTTTTTGGACTGAGTTTGTCCAGATGTATCAATATTTTGGTTTGGATGATATAAAATAAATGGTCAAGATTAACTGTCTGCAACATTCTCTTTTTAACGACAAAGTAGAACCATTTTTCACTTTGGGAGATGTCTTTAAAACAAATATTGAGGTTTGCAAAATGGTTATAGCAGCCCATCCACAAGTGGCTTTCCATTAGCTTTTGCTATATATTTTTGGCGTCGGCGTTAGACTGAGAGAAGACCATGGGGAATCCACTTCTGATGCTCTGTGATAAAGACTTCAGATTGTGTAATGATGACCGAAGTGTGAAAGGATAGGGTGAAATCTTTTCAGCGCACACTCTTGGGCGGCTAGTGCTGCTCTGGTAGGAGATGAGCTGGGAAATGGTTTGGAGAATTTTGTGATGAGAGTAGAAGACCTATAGTGTGATTTTATTTGTTTTTAAATTTTGTTAGTTCTGTTCAAGCAGAGACTGATATTATCTTGAGCTCCTCACAGCCTTCTCCTTTGCTGCTGCTGTCACTTAGGGTAATGTCACTCTGTTATGTGCAAGGGACTTCTGAGTAGAGAAGGGGGAAGGTGATTGCATTACAAAAACATGAAGCTCAAGGTTGTTAATGGGAGTAGAAGAGCCCATTTCCCCTTAGTACCCGTCTCTTCCCTGGGTGTCAGTGGCACAGCAGAAATGGGTCGTTTAGAGCCTCCAACTGTTATGGAAAAAAAGGTGAAAACTCATCTGGGTAGTGTCTGACTGTGGAAGGCTTGCTGATTAACATCAGTGGGTGTGAAAGCAGATTCCTCGCTGAAGAGCTGTTCTTCAGTGTGTATTTGTCATTTGTGGAACCACAATCGTTTACCTGATTTCCGTGGATGCTTGATCACTTAATAGTCCTAGGGTTCAGAAGATGGCCACAGGTCTACTAAACTGGACCAAAGACCTGTGTGGCTGAGCAGCTTGTCTCTGATGGACTACACTTGGGCAACAGGGTAAAAATCACTGGACAAATTGGATCCTCCCAGCTTCTGACAGGGAACTTCTTGGGCTAGAAGCAGGTTATTAATTTTGTGATTCCATGTAAGAAAATCTGGTACAACAAAAATGAATGTAGGATATAGAGATACAATAAACCTGTTGTAACAGAGTTAGTGTAAATGAGGGCACATGGTTTTGTTTGGGGAACAGTAAGAGCAGTTTGCTTTTTGATATATTAATTTGTGCATTTAAAATTATTCCAACTAGGTAGGAAGGATCTTCTGCATAAGGCATTAATTGGGTTAGGCTGGCTTCCAAAGGTAACGTTTGACAGCATGCCTTGAGTTTGACTTGAGGGACACTGGAAACGAAGTGATGTAAGTGTGAGTTAGCCAGACTGGACTATAGAAAGTCCTGACCCATGCTATACTTTACAACTGTATGAGTAAATTGGCTACTTCAGGGTTGAAAACAGTTGGATTTTTTTAAAGAAAGAGCTGTTCCCACAGGTTTAGGTCTTTGATATTTCTCAATTATTTTGTTATTCTCAGCTAGAGAAAGCTTTGAGTATGTAATACCTGCAGAGCTAGTTTTGTTTTTGTTTTTGTTTTTTTTTTAAGAAAGCCAATCTGATAGTAATAAAACAACAAATGCAGCAAAAGGAACACTTTATTTTCTTGTGCAAGTATACAATATTTCATATAACTTTCATGTGCACTTCTAGTAGGATGGAGGTAATTAAAGACCAAACACTTGTTTTGTCTCTAATAATCAACACTGATAAACCAGGCTAAACTCTTAAATTGCAGGAAAAAGGTAGTTTTCTGTAAGAAATGTGTGTGTATCATTCTGAACTCTGAAGCTGATGTAGCTAGGGCCAGTGAATTTCCTTCTAAAGTAGAATTTAACTTTTTAAAAGAGAAAATCAGGTTACTCTAATCTTTAATGGTATAAGCCTTCTGGTGTATTACCCATACCCTCGGTGTGTTGTAGTCTTTCAGTGGCAATGCCTTGTCTAAATGGGGAGTATTTTATTCCTTACTTCTAAAAAAACTGCTTCTTGAGTTATTAAAGGTATGGCTATAGTGAGAAGCTGCATATTTCACTTGAAGCTGATTACTTTAACTTTGAAAATATTTGTCTAAGCTTTCATTTGGTTTGCTAACTCATTATATAGAAGTGACAGTAGTTTAATTAGAAAACACAGTTTGTATTTATGGAAAGTGTTCACATGCTGCCTTTTGTGAAAGCTGAAGAATTCAAGAAGGAACATGATGTTTCCCACAAACCATACATCTCCGCAGTTCTACAGTCTCTCAGCAGCTGGGCTAAAAAGGTTTTTAATACGAGTTATGTGTTTAATTAGGGAAGGGAGCTTTGGCAGATCTTCTGACTTACAGTTCATTTTTAAAGTCTTCCAAAAAAAAAAAAAGAAAAAGGAAAAAAAAAAGAAATCAATCCAATTTAGTTTAATTGTCATATATAAATTAAGAACTCATTTTTTTCCACTTCACAAAGATATCTTCTCTGGCCCCTCCTGATGGATTGCACAGGGCAATTACTTCCAAATGAGGAACGCCAGGCTGGAATTCAGCAGTGAGTTCTCATAGTCTCCCAGAAGGCCCCGCGCTGCCCTGGCCCCGCTGCAGATCCCCCCGTCGCATCCCTGCGGTTTCACAGTGCTCTGCAAGCATTTGCCTCTGCAGTTCCTCCCACAAGACAGTTGCCCAGCCCAGAGAGAAGGGCTTCTTCCAAAAGCTCAAACCCTCTTGAGAGTGGACTGTGGATAAGAAAATATCTTGCAGGAGATTCCCGCCTGCAGTGTCCATCCTGCATGTTCAGCAGGAGGTGAGGCCAGGCTCTTTCAGGCTCAGGTTTTGGGGTTCCCCACTGCTCTCTTTCCTCTTTTCAAACTGGTAAATAATTTTGGGAAATAGAAGTTTATTCCCTTTGTACCAGTTCTGTGTGGGAGAAGATAAGTACAATTAGTAGAAGATCAAAAAAGAAGGGTTTAAACCAGAATAATTTAATGCAAGAATACAAATTGCCTACCACCTCCTTCTGTTAGGTTTAAACTCTTGGTAACAAATCTAAAACAAATTGGAAAGAGAAGAGTTGCTTCAAGCTGACTAAAATTTCTATTGCGTCTTCACGGGGAAATACACAGTGGACTTGAGCTCTGGGATTATTACACGCCAAGCCATCTCTTAGCAGCCCTTGTTTTCAGGATAGGGTTGAATACAGCTAAGGATGGATGATTTTTTTTTTTTTCTTTAATCTAAAATAGGAAAGTTTCAGGGGTTGCAGAGGTTAGTAACCTCATTCATTAACTTCCTTTTAAGAACCACCATGTGTCACTGGGCTGCTGCAAGGCACCATTGCTGCCTTGCTGTCTCCTCCTTGCCTTCAAGAAGCCAAAATGTTAAACTGGTGGAGTTTACTAGATCTGACAGAGAAATTCTTCACGTCTGGCCTAGATGTCTAACTAAATTTGGTATGTATCTTGTGGCCTGGGGCAAGTGCTGGAAGCTATTAGAACACTGAACAAAAACCTCTATTCAAGGACTATCACCTTCCTGTTGGGATAATCCAAGTATCGAAAATTTAAAAATATGGGGTAGGAGACTGTGGCTGCCACAGACGAGAACTTTTAAAGGTGTCTAGAACATCAGTCACTTTAAAATGTTGCTTCTATGCTTAATTTGAAAAATGCAACAAAGAAGCCCAATATAACATATACATATATATCCAATTAAGTAAAAATTGAACACTTCTAATAAAGTGGAGTTGCAAGCTGGTAAAAATTTTCTCTTGTCACTCAAAGTCAGGACAGGAAAACATTTTTCTTTCCCTTGGAATAGCTGTATTTATTATATCTGACCTGTTTAACATTGCTGGTTTTACTTAAGAACTAGAAAGAAACAAATGCTTTTCATCGTTTGATGCCTTTTTTTTGTAGCATGAAATTGTGTTACCAAGAAAAATAAGGTAGAAATGGTTTCCAAAACACAGCCCAGAATAATAGTTCTTTTTTTAAAAAAAAAAAACAAAGCAAAACAATCCTGGTTAATTGTAATTGTTTGAATCTATTATAAATTATTTACTTCATGAACAGCAGCTCATTATTATTTTTAAGCTTTAAAACAGCTATATATATGGTTTTAAATTTTCAGTAGTTTCTTTAGGGAAGGTGAAGATGTGGTGAGAATACTTCTAGTGCTTAGAGAAAGCCAGACCATATAAACTGATTATAAACTGATTCAACTTCCAGTTAAGTTATCCTGTCTATTAGTTGCTCTTAGTTGCTTCCTAATGAAAAAGCTCTAGAGTGTAAGAGAGCCACTGAAGTCCATTCTGTGCTTGCTTTACTTTTAGTATATACTTTTGGCTATATTTTTGAGATATTTTGAGAATTTTTTTGGTGTCATGTCTGTAATGGGTTTGCCTGAAAAGCAGACCTCCTTCATCATGGCTGGGCTAAACATCTTAACCCATGCTTCTGGCTGTGGAATGGCCAATTTATATTGTCTTTCATTTTGCTTCAACCGTTTTATGTTAGCCAGTGAACTGTGCAGCTGGTACTAGGCAAGTCAAGTTAAAATTCGGCAATGTTGTGGCCCCAGGAGGCAGATGCTGAGGGTTTTGGAGTATTATGTTATGTTATGTTAGAGTATTACATATGTGGGAGTATTTCTGTTGGAATCACAAGAAATGGGCACAGATAAAGGAGCCAAGACCTTGATGGGGTGGGTTTGTACACACAGAGTTGAAACTTGCAGCACATAATTTCACAGGAAAATCCAGTTGCGGAGATGCCTGAGGATGCTCGCAGGAGGGCCTGACTGATTCTCTCCTTTCCAACTTTTTCCCCAGTCCATTGTCCAAACATATCTTGAATGAACATTGGATGAATTGCTTATTTCCCCTCCCTGTTTTACCAGTGTATTTTAAATATGAGAGACAAAAAACCCCCAGTGTCTTAGTTTTACACATTCAATTTGTTTATCTCCCTGGGGATTTTAAAGTGAGAAATGGCACCTATTCTGCATTAATATGCCATTCTCATTGTACAGAAGGCATGCAAGAAAAATCTTTCTTTTTAATAAAGGCCAGATCTAATGTATTTACTACCTATGGCTACTTATGCGTCTGTCTTGCAACTCTTTAAGGTTCAAAGGCAGCTGAAACGGCATAAACTCTGCTCATAGCGTAGAACCTTTACACTTACCCTGTCTTCTCTAGCAGGAATGTGAGCCAAAGCCTACTCAAGTCAATAAGAGTCTTTCCACTGCCTCTAGTAAGTGTTGGATTAGGTCTGTAATGTGAATATTGAGATTGGTTGAGGCAGAATGCTTTAGTATAAAAGTTTCTTTTATTTTTCTTCCATAAATGGCAATGAGCTGTGTTACAAATAAAATAATAATACAAGTCTATTATAGAGCTCCTTTTATCTGCTGACTTCAAAGTGCTTCCAAGTTTGCATGAAATTCCCAGCTTTCATGTTGGAGAAACTGAGGTATGCAGATATCAAATTCAAAATAACATGGTGCAGTAGCAAGACTCAGAATAGCACCTGGCCTAATTTTCATTCATATGAAGTATCAATTAGTGGTCATTAGTTTTCGGCTGTCCAGAATCAAACCCTAAGTATTTTTTGCCAACCAGGATGGCAGGGTACAGCATTGGTGAGAAGACAGTAAGTCCTGAATCATTAAGGTTGGAAAAGACCTCTAGGATCATCAAGTCCAACCATCAGCCCAACACCAGCACGCCTTCTAAACTGAAGTGTCACATCTACACATTTTCTTGAATGCCTCCAGGGATGGTGACTCCACCACCTCTCTGGGCAGCCTGTGCCAATGTCCTGGCTACAGACTTTGTAAACGTACCATTTTAATGTGCAAAGGGTGATGGTTTCATATTTCCATTGTATCAGTGTTCAATGTCATAACATAAAACTGTTATATAAAACATAGCAAAAGCTATGAAAACTGGTAATATATTCAGTTGTTCCTTTCCAATTTTCCTTCTTTATTGTCTGGTTTTCTCTTTGTCCTTAGTAACTTCCCTGAAGCATGTTTCTTATTTCTGTTTTCCAGAATTTGCTCTAGGAGTTGCAACTATACTGATGTAGAGTCACAAATGTATTTTAGGTGCTCTGTCGTTAGAGAGTTAAAACCAAGGTGGTTTCATGCCCTGAACTTGGGACACTGTGATGAGAAAACACCAACACATCCTCAATTCTAAGAGGTTTGCCCTAATTACAAACTGGAGATTTTGAATTCTTAAAACAGAAACTTAAGTTATATATCAAATTACATTTGTCTTTGAAATTCCTATGTAATGGATATTAATACCTGTTCAGCTTTGTTTGAGCTTCTGCTTCTCTGGACCCATATAGTATAAACACAATCTTTCACCTGATTTTTTTCCAAAAGTAATGTAATCATTTGGGCAGAAGACTTGTACTGTTGGCTGGCATGAGAGTCATAGGCTGAGCTGATTTTACAACCATCTGACTGCATGGATATGTTACCTGTTTCTTTTTGGAGATTATATTTTCACAAATTAAAAAAAAAAAAAAGAGCTGGAGAGCTGGAGACATGCACAGAACCTGTACGGAAAGGAGACGCAGCTTTTGTGTGTTTTCTGCACTTCAGGTGAGACTTTAATTTTAATTTGTTTAGAAAGGATTACTTTAAGCCATCCCTTGTAAGCTAAAAGAAAACTGGGAATGATTACAGTTGGCATAAAATTGCAGATAACATTAAAAAATAAGACTGCAACTCTTACACCTTCCACAGTCCTGACTGGGTACGGTTTGAAGGCAGATTTCTCTTTCCTGCCTAAATGTGGGGAGGTGTTTTTGGGTCGATTTTGCTTCTTTAGCTCGCATGTTGGTTACTGTGAGAGGCAGGTTGCTGGGTTCAAGAGGCGATTCCCCTGTTGCGCTGTTATCTCTGTTGGGTCTCTGCAATGGCAGTTGCACATTTTTCTGTGCATGAAGCTGTTGGAAAACTTTTATTTTATGAAAGTCTTTATTAACTACTTCTGTAATGTCAACATAAATAGGAAGATTGAAATTCTGATTTGATCCTAATAATGTTTAGGTAGAAAATTGGAAGGATTCACTTTCAAACTAGATGCCAAAAAATGTGACTGCTTGGCACTAATTTTATATTGAAAATTATAATACATGAGGAACGGGAAGAGTTGTAATAATTCACTGTTTGACTGCTATGGCAATCTGTTTTAGCTGGAGGGAATAATTTTTCTCATGGGACAAGCAGTATGATTTCTAGCTATGTGATCTAGTTGCTAGGTACTTAGTACAGGAGCAGTGGTAATTGATTTTAACTTTTATCAGTTTTGCTCTTGTAATTTTTGTCTTTGACATTGTGTTTGCTTTGATAGGGCTACATTTGCTGTAGATGTAAATTGGTGAATCTTTATGGCCTCCAGTAATTTGTACCTGGCTCCATGCTATTTCTGTAGAACAGACTTAGAATAGTTTGGCAATTTTAATCAACTACAGTATAGTGCTGAGGCAGGTGGTGCTTTTTGTATTACGTTTTAATTCCATTATTTGTGGAAGTAATGAAAAAAATAATAACAAAAATCACCCTCCTGCTTTTAAGAGAAATGTGGTTTTAATTTTTTAACAAGTTAATAATTCATTACTTTGTTTCTGTCTGTACAAATACTAGTGAAAAGTGTTGTAAAGAACTACCTGATGGCCTGAAGAAAGCTGTTACATGTAACCATGCATAAAGAAAGGACAAGCGCTTGCCAGTTCCTATGTAACGCAGGCCTGGCTTTAAACTCTGAAATAAGTATAGCAAATGGTATTAAAGTTGTGCACTGGGACCAGCTGATAATCCAGTGCTGAATCAAATTTCCAGATTTCACGTCTCATGACAATGGTATTCCAGGATTGCTTTATGCTTTTTCCATTTGGAAATAAATATATGTTTTCCTTTTTTTTTTTTTCCTCTTCTCAGTGTTGATCATTTTAAATCCATAATGTGACTGAGTCAAAGAGATTCCACCAAACGTTAGACATTTGGTGTATTCATACTGAAGACTTGGGCACTCTAAATGCCACGGCTGAAATTAAGTAAGTGTTTAATAGCTTGACCCAAAGTCTGTTGTGTCAACAAAAAGAGTCTCATTGAATTTTAGTGGGCTTTGATCAGGCTGTAAGTAATGTACAATTTATCAAGTTATTTCCATGCTATTTCTTTTCTGTAAGGTTCACAGAGGAAGTAGGTTTTATTAGTGACAAGAATAAATCTGAAAGATGAATGGAGGGGAAAAATTATGCATATGCTGAGGGCTTGCTCCTGCTTTCAGCAATGCAGGTGTGGGTCTTGGTATCTTGTAAGATCAGCTGCACTGATGATTTTACAAGAGATCTGATGATTTACATTGTGTGCTTTTGTGAATGGGGTCAGCCTTAGTGATGCACACCTGTGTACCTGAGACTGGGCCAGGCTGCAGTCAATTGAAAGTGCAGGTGTTTTTTTTATATCTGTCATTTGCTAATGTTAAATTGATTTGAAGAAGGTATAGAAAGAGTTCACTATTTGGCAAGCGCATTACAGAACAAACAAACAAATCTAGAAGGTATACCTTTCCACTGCAAGTTGTCTTGCACTGTCTCTGAGTCCTTGGCTCACATACTGGAACCCCTTGCCAAAGTCATGTATAGGGGCATGTTCTGGCATAATCAAGAATATATGGTGGACATTTTTCTGTATACAGGGCAAAAACTAGTCAAAAGAACTCCTGTCTTTTGACTACTATTAGAGTTCCCTGTGTAGCGGTTGTGTAGTAGTGCTTTCATGTAGACACCACTTTTGTGCTCCTCCTTCAAGACTTGGCTGTGTAAATGTCTTATTCACAAAATAAAATAATGCAACTGGTACAAAGTAGAAGCTTGAGCTAGTGGACGGGAAAAGTGTGGGAAGTCTTATTTCTTAATACCTAGCAAGTTCTCATGAGTTTTGTGTCCTGTTTCGGGGTAACTCCCTATTTATTCCTGCAAATGTTAATAGTAACGTCATCTTTTTGTGGTGTTTACAGAAGAACTACAGTGGCTGGGTTATGTGATACGCGGGAGGTGTGGGCTGCTGGTGTGTGACCAGATATGTCCATTTATACAAATACCTATGCTGCATGCAAAGTTATTTATGAGAAAGAATTCACAGTAGCTGTGTTGGCACACAAGGGTAAGGTATTTTTCCTGTTTCCAAGCTGGCAGCCTTTAGTGACTCACTTCAAAGGTAAAAACAAGTCTTTATTCCTGTATACCGTTGCCTTTCATCCTTCTGCTACTCCATAGGTTTGGGATATTTATCCTATGACTAGAACGTACAAACTGGTATATAATACAGAATAACATAGAGGGGGGATAAAAACCCCAACAAAAAAAGAATTTGAAGGGAACAGTTCTGTAGGTAGATTTATTTCTGTCTTGAGATCACTTTCTCCTCATTTTGATTGAAGAATGGAGATGGAATGCATCATGAAGACTTGTTTTGTTTTACGGAGACCTGTGTCGCAGATAACAAACCCTTTGATCCGAGTCTCTGTCTGAGTTCAGTCCAGAGAAGTGAGGTACAAGTGAACTAGTCGTTTTGGGGGAGCTGCCAGATAAGAGTATAAGCAGAAGCAGTTACTGTTAGAGAGCAATACACTCTTCACTTACCTTGCAGCAACTTGTTTTTATGTCCATTTCCTGAAGTGGTTTTCCCTGTTTCTGCTGCTTTCTCATAGCTGTTTTTCCTGAGGGTTTCTTGGGGTTTGTGTTTTTGTTTGTTCTGCTTAGTTGTTGGTTTGTTGGGGTTTTTTTTTTTTTGAGTTTGGGTTGTTTCTTTGAATGAATTGCTCCATTTCATTGGAATTAATAACTCTTT
Source organism: Phalacrocorax carbo (assembly GCF_963921805.1). Taxonomy (NCBI): domain Eukaryota; kingdom Metazoa; phylum Chordata; class Aves; order Suliformes; family Phalacrocoracidae; genus Phalacrocorax; species Phalacrocorax carbo. The sequence goes on along the minus strand of NC_087518.1, from coordinate 42,126,732 downwards.
CTTTTCTTTTTGAATAACCACAAGTGGTTAAGACCTGTCTCCTCTGGTGAGCAGCACATGCAAAACCACCATAACTTATGCCTCTGTTGATTTGCTTTCTCCACTGCCTCCTGGAGTGATGAACCTCCGCAGTGCAGATTGAAGGGCTACATGTCACCTTCAGGGAATCACCATCAGTATTCCCTGCAGCATTTTGCCTTCACTTGGAGGTCTTGCATCAAGACCTGATCTGACCTCTGTAACCTTCCTTGACCCCAAAACATCACAGCCTGAGGTGTTACTATTGCAGGAACACCTGTGACATGCATTTATTTCCTACTGGGAAAATAAAGTTATTCTTTCACACAGATTCCATCTAAGCACTATATTTTCGTCATTCCAGAGGTAATGATTTGAAATTACTTAATTTTGCTTCCAAGGATAGCAATCAAGGTTTAATAAAAACTAAATTGACAGAATTTACTGTCTCATCATATGACGTTTTCAGAATTGTGGAGAAAAATAGGAGAAGTGTAAGTCTGTGTGTACTCCAAGAAGAACAAGGCTTGTGCCCGTGTAAGGTCATGGCATGTTTTATCCTTGTTTGAACTTGTTAGGAAACTCATGATTTTGAAGCCCACTTAGATGTCTGTCTTACTGTTCTTGCTTCCTGATGTTTGCTGGCCGGTGGGAGATAGTTATACTTTGGGTATAATATATAAGTACGCAGTGCATGGTTGCAAGTCATTATTAACCGTGGCAGTTTATTTATAGTTCCACTTTTTGCTCAGTTTTTCTCCTGTACTAAAAGCAAGGCAAACCAATGAGCATGTTTGGGAGGTTTGTTATTAAATGCCTGTGATTTGCATATCTGATATATCCAACGTCTTTAAAGATTTCTGATGGATAAACATAAAATCACAGAGCAATTTAGGCTGAAAGGTAGGTCATCAGGTCCAAGCCCCTCTCAAAGCAGTACCCGCTTTGAAGTGTGATCCAGCTTTGGCATTAGATCAGGATGCTCTGGTTAGATTCAGGTTGAATGGTTTGTCTCATGGACTTTGAGGAGTTAAAATCAATTTGATACGTGATAATACTTGAGGTTAAAAATATTTCTTGAACCTTGAAGTAAACCTTCTGGATGTATACCAGGTTTCAGTACAAGTTCATATTGTCACCAATAGGCTTTCAATAATACAGCATTTTCTCCTAACAATGGATTAGAGAGAAAGAAGGCTGCTTCTCACTGATTAAATGACACTTATTCTTGTGCTCTTTATTCAGCTATTCCCCAGCTGCTGACAAAAGGTGCTTTCTCTGAATGCAGAGCAGCAAGCCATCTCCTCTGAGTTAGTAAAATACAGTAAATTCCAGATGCTTTACAAATAAGCTTGGCTGAAACATTGTGTTCAGGGGAAAAAAAAAGCCTTCTTTTTATTAAAACCAAACTTCTGTAGGAAATAATATATTTCAGATTTTTTTTCTATTTTTCCTCAAAAGTATGTTGTTTTGATTTTAAATTCTAATGAAATACTGAAAACTCATACGGATAGATTTTTGTAATTAAAGATTGTATGTGGGACAAAAACGTTTCCCACCTAGTTATTATTTTAACCTGCGCTCCCCCAATTCCCCACACTAGTGTTTGTCAGTAGTCCTTGTTCCCTGAGAATTTTCAGAGAGCGAATTTTTTTAATTAGGCATTTGCAAGCACACGTATGTTTGAATCAGCAAGTGCATTTTATCCGCTTCATGAGTGCACCTTTGAACACAGATTTTTGTGGGTATGTATATTTAACACGTATCTGAAAACTCTGCTCTTACCATAGCTGCCTTTTGAGCACTGGCGCCATAATTTCCTAAGGGAGGTGTGCTGCGGCACGCTTTCCAATCTGATCACCAGGACAGTGATTGCGGTTAGAGATAACTGGCAATATCTTTAATTAAAAGGCTTGCTGGAGAGCAAAGGGCACTTTGCCAGTCACCATAACAACTGTTGCTGCTGAGAAATTATAACTGCATGCTTTGGCACAAATGGCATGTGCCCGCCCACCCCCATGATTTCAGGTATGTTTTTTATCTCCTCATGACTTAATTGTTTTTGTTCACAAAGGATGTGGCAATTTTTTTTCTTTAACTGTCATGTGGTTTTCATTCTGCTGTTCTTATTGCGTCCAGGGATTTTTAGCCTTTTGCAGCAGGCACTGAGAATTGTTGCTTTAGTTTATAATGCTCTGTCAGGCTCCTGACCATAAATAATCCATAGTGGAGCAGTGATTACACTGCATTTCCTCAGGAGCTGCAGGCTATGTTTGCACTGGATGTACACCCACTGCATTGCTTTAGGCATTTGAGTGATTCCTATTTTCAGTTTATTTTAAAAAGTTGCAAACGGACAATTTTTTAAATGGATTGTTATTGTTATTTAAATTGATTTAGTAGTTAGACTTCTGCATTTGTGCTTTAAAGGGACTGCAAATTAAAACCAGTGTGAGTCAGGAATGTGTATTCACTACAGCTTTGGAACATGTATGGAATCTGAAGTTTATGGCTTTGAAAGCACTTGCCCTCTTTCAAATGTTTCTAATAAGATAGAGTGTGGTGATTTACACCTCTTGAGATATTGAACTGCTATCCAAGAATGTTTGGCTCTTAAAGAAAGCAAGTATTGGTAGGCCTAATTTTGGGAAAAGAAAAAAAAAGCTGATGTTATTTCATTGAGACTTAAGCATTATAAGCATTATGTGTGTAAAAGAATTCATTATTTAACACTTTCTCTGCACACCTCAAATGCACTTGGGATCCATCAGCAGTTCGTTTCTGGAGAGGACAAAGAGGAGAGCGGAGCCCTCGCATGACCTGATTTTCCTCCCGCTCCAAAAGGCGTTGCTGTACCAGGAAAATAAAATTTTATTCTGTTCCCGAAGGAGGCTCTTTTGTCTCTCCGCTCCTGGGCTCTGCAAGGTGATAGCACTGTCAGCAGTTCAGATCCACAGACTCCGGGAGCTGTGGCTGGTTTATACAGCCTGGGTTATACAGCTCGGCGTAATGCAGGTTGATCACGACTGGGCTCCCCGACACTACTGCGTTGCAGCGCTAGCAGCAGTAGGCTGTTCACACATAGGAGAGAAGACATTTGGAAACAGTGAGCTGGGATTTTTTTTTTATATGTGTATACATTTTACTATAAAACAGGGTGTGTAGCTCTTAAGTGCTCAAGGGTGTGTTTTAGTTTTGGTGCAAAAAATGAAGCATGGGTAGGGAAAGCAAAGGGAGAGAGGGAGATAAATGAAATCTCACGCCGCTCATCAGAAGAGGAAGGACTTGTAACAGGGGTGTTTTGGAAGAGCTTCTAGGAATGGTGTCTTAACTTGGGAATCTGTGATGTGTTTCTTGGAGTGATTTTTAAATTTTTTTTTTGTTGTGATTTTTAAGGGGTGTTTTTCCTCACATAAAATTGAGAATGTTGTGATTTTTCTAGATTACTTACACTCACTCCATCCCTGTGGGCCAGCGCTGCTTCCGCCTGTGCTCTTCCTGACTTTCATTAGAGGTTATCAAATTACATTTGCAAATCCTGAGACGAGTTACAAATGATGTTTGCCCATTCATTTGACTAGAAGAACTGGGGAGGGGAGGCATGAAGAGGGCAGGAGGAGGTTCAGGTCTGTCCTGACGAGTGTGGTTCAAGTTTTAATCAGTGTGGTATTTCCTCTTCCTGCAGGCCAGAGAAACACCTGTGTTTTTCTTGAAGTATTACAGGGGACAGTTGACGAGCCCTATCGTTTTGAAGGGAAACGTATTAGACCCCATCTGCATATGTTGGCTTCAAAGCATGTGCACAGTGCTCTGGCTGATTTTTTTTTTTTTTTAAATTAGAGCGAGTGAGATCTCTGATGCTTATACAACTCCAGTTAAACTGCGTTAACAAAGCATCCATCCAGGAGGGGAGACCTCAGGATTGATATAAAAGGTCAGGTAGGTTTTGTGTGATGAAGTTTTAAAGCATTTCTTAACCTTCAGGGCTAGTTTCTTATTCTGAGGTTGTGTTTTGTTTGAAAGGACAAACACTATTCTTAATTTCATTCTTTGTTTCATATAAACCTATTTTAGAAAGTTGTAAAATTACACACATTATTTTCTGTCACGGATCTTTTTCCACTCCTGAGAACTTTAATGGGAATAGTCACTCCCAGGGCCGTTTTGCAGCTTTGCTGGTGTGTAGCAGCACAGTATTGCCCAAATGTCTCCAGCACCTTTGTTGGCACATGTTGGGGGTTTGGCAGGTGAGTGCAAGAAAAGCATAGCAGGCAGTGCTGTAACCATGTTTTGGAGGCAGCTCCAAGAAAGCTGCAGGGGTGCAAATGCAAGCGGAGGATCTATTTAATCTACAAAACTGGGAACTGTTTGCTCCTGTTCTCCTCCATGAATTAACTTGTTTGTGTTTTTAAAGAATTAAAATTTTAGTTCTGTGGAGAAAGATGATTACCACTTGTGGAGGACTAGAGCATTAAAAAAGCTGTGGTTTTGTTCAGGGTTGCACTGAAAGCCAAACGTGTGAAATCCTCCCTAAAGGGAATGGGGCCCTAACTCAGGGCAAGCTGCCTGGGGGGGCACGTGGAGCCATCAGCCTAGAGAGCTGGGGTTCCTTATGAGACACAGTCCTGGGAATGATGTTTCCAAGCTTTGGGCTGCCCTTTAATCTGCCAGGTGGGCTGAAGGGAAGCCAGGAAACTGGAAGTCTTAGGAGCCACGGCTCCAAAATGTCTGGCTCAGCTATGGTTGCAGGCTCTGGCTCCATGTCAGCTACTGATAGGGAGCCAGAGAGCCCTGCTTCCCAGCAGCCCCCCAGGGGAGCTGCACTGGAGGGGGGGCATGCTGACAACTGGGAGCTGTGTGAACTTGAAGGCATGTTTCCAAAGGACTGCAAGCTGGAAGGGCAAACTCCCCATTAACCTAGCAAGGCTGCTTGGTGGGGTTGAAGTCAGCAGTGAGGGTCTCATCATAACCTTGGCAGGGCGCCGCAGCAAATATTTCAGAACTGAACCATCTCCAGGTAATGTTTTGATTGTGCAGGTTTGGCATTCTCCAGTGGAAACTCACTCTCTTAAAGAATTTCTGACCAGCATTTTTAAAATCCAAGAATTTTTTCCTTTTCAAACATAAATAAATTCACCTGGGGGTTTTTGTGCCTTTGTTGCTGTTTGTTATTCAGGATTTCTAGTTAGCTTGCCATATCAAATGTCCAGGAGTGTGATAAATACCTCTTTCATATAGAATCATAGAATCATTAAGGTTGGAAAAGACCTTTAGAATCAAGTCCAACTGTCAACCCAACAGTACCATGTCTCCTAAACCATGTCCTGAAGTGCCACATCTACATGTTTTCTGAACACCTCCAGGGATGGTGACTCCACCACCTCTCTGGTCAGCCTGTGCCAATGCCTGACCACTCCTTCAGTAAAGAAATTTTTCCTAATATCCAATCTAAATCTCCCCTGACACAGCTCGAAGCTGTTTCCTCTCATCCTATTGCTAGTAACCTGGGAGAAGAGACCAACACCCACCTTGCTACAACCTCCTTTCAGGTAGTTGTAGAGAGCGATAAGGTCTCCCCTCAGCCTTCTCTTCTCCAGACTAAACAACCCCAGTTCCCTCTACCTCTTCTCATAAGATATGCTAGAGTATAAATTCAGTCAAGTACAACATGGGGAAAATCTGGTTCTCACAGAAGTCAGTACAAATTTGAGACAAATGAACTTTACTGTAGCATGCCAGAACTAGAAATTTAGGCCCTGGTCATGTAATCACATTGATTTATGTGGCATTGTAATGAAATATAGTCCTTTGAAATATGTTGATCAGATCTTAGAGAAGGTGCATTTTCAGTCAGAAGGTGTATTGGAAACACTGCTTGTAATCATCTGTCATTATATCAAGAAATTGCATATTGCACCTGAAGTGGGGAAAGCAGAACAAAACCCCAAAACCAAAAAAAAAACCCAACCCCAAATATCCAGGGAAAACCACTACCTTTACAAACCACTATAAAGTCATATTAAAAGACCTCCTTACATTATTTGCAGTTATTGCATAAACATGTTGCACAACAGCTATACTGTTAGCAAAATACACAAACACATACTTACAATATTTCTCAGAGCAGATCATACCACAGGGGCTGCTAACATGTTCTCAGGGACTTCGCTAGCTATTCCAGCCAGCCTGTTTACAGCTCTGAAGGGAGGAGAAAGATGAGGAGCTAGGAAGCCCCCAGTGTGCTTACACGTAGAATGCGTGTGCCCCAGTTTCTTGGATATGCGGTCTTCCCAGGGTTGCAGTTTTCCTTTCCCAGCATCAAGATTATGATCTTGGCTTTTTATTTTATTTGCGGCTGTTGTGCCCCTGTCCAGCCCATCTCATACATTCTCATTCTCATTTAGCAATATGGTCCCTCTCCTCCTTTCATGCTGTTTTTTCTAGTACCCATCCTGGTTTGGTTTTTTTGGTTTTTCTTATAACTAATCCTGTTTGTGCTCACCATGTAAAGTTGGTGTTTCTTGATGGAAATTCGTGGCCCAGACCAAGCTCTGTCCCTTTGAAAGAAGCTATTTGTATCTCAGTTGGTTTTCCTAAGAACCTTTTTCCTTTGCCTGCTTATTGTTCCAGGTAAATAGGCATTTTGTGCCTGATTTCTCTAAGGTAATATTCTGTCCTCTATTTGTTTTCCATTTGGGAACACATGGAGAACATGGATAAAAGCAGAAAGGAAACGGGAGTCTACCAAGTAACAGGATATTGACTGGGAATCATCAATGTGGGCAGGCAGATGAAAAAGCAAATGACGTCTTAGGGTGTATCAGGTAATCGATACGGCCTGGAGAAGAGAAGATCGAGGGGGGATTTCAGCAACACCTATAAATATCTAAAAGGAAGGTGACAGGATGATGGGACTAGACTCTTTTCAGTAGTGCCCAATGACAGGACAGGGGGCAATGGGCACAAGTTGGAACACAGGAAGTTCCACTAAATATGAGAGAAAACTTCTTTCCTGTGAGGGTGCCAGAGCAGTGGAACAGGCTGCCCAGGCAGGTGGTGGAGTCTCCTTCCCTAGAGACATTCAAAACCCACCTGGATATGTTCCTGTGCCTGCTGAAGCAGGGAGGTTGGACAACATGATCTCCAGAGGTCCCTTCCAACCCCTACCATTCTGTGATTCTGTGATATTAATAGTGGAGCAAGGGAAGTTTCAGTGTAACAGTAAAAGGTTCTGGAAAGACCCTGTCTGTAATTCCCTGCACAACTTTGATTTATGACTCTGAAGACCATCACTGATACGGACAGGCTCTTCAGTGAGACTGCAGATACGGCTTGTTCAGTCAAGCCAGGTGCTTGCTACAGTGAATATTACTGCTGTATATCAATAAAGCATTTATCCTCATAAATGCCAGAAAGGCAGGGAATCTATCTGAGGTGGAGATTAATGCTGATGCAAAGTTAAATTTGTCTAAACTGGCCATCAGTAAATTTAAGTTAATGTTTCAAAGTGGAAAAGCTGTTAGGCACTGGAATAGCTTTCCAACAGGAGCAGTTTGGACAAGAAACTTAATTAGCTTGAAGATGGCACTCATTCAGTTCATAAGTAGTACAGCGTGCCTGCAATAAAAGATGCCTGCACCAAGTCACCCTACATGTCACTTTAAGCTGTCATGGCTACATGCGTCCTCCAGCTTTCCCTCCTCTGGAGGTTATCCTGCACCTCCTGGCACCCCCTGGCATTCCCCCTGGCAGCTGTCACCTCCTCAGTGTCTTGCCCACCCCCTGCTGCTGGCGGCCCACCCGTTCCTGATGCTTCTCAATGAAAGGACATTTTGTGGAGCTGATTCACTGCTGTGTTTGTACTCTTTGCTCCTTTGTATAATCCTTGCTCTTTCAAGCTAACAGCTTCCCGTCAGATGGTTTGCCAATAGCAATTGTGATCTTAATATTTCATGCCAGGTTCATCTCCCTGTCTTTGCAGGATAAATGGGGCTTATGTGTACTCCAGAGACTGCATCTTTCCTTTTGTAAGGCCACAGTTAATTGCGATTAAACAGTCAGCCTTTGTAAAATTAATATTATTGCTATGCTATGCATGTGCTATAACATTGGGAATGGCTAACAAATGTCAAGCAAATAAAAATGGAGCCCTTTGCTTACTGGGATTTTTAATATATTTTAATCACCTGTTTGCCTTGGCAAAAACGTGTATTTTAGATATTCAAATAAGTGGGAAAATAAACTAGTAACTTTGCTTTAAGTATAGTCTGACATCTGTTCCTTTCTTCTTCTCTGTTCAGCTTCCTTCATTATGCTTCTTCACAGGTCTCTTTGTTCTTGAGTATGTTAATTTCTTGGGTTGTTTATACCACATACCTAAAATGTGAATTCTAAAGAGTTCTTTAGAATTTAAAGTTGCTCTTAGTTTCCCAAAACCCAATTCTACCACCACTTGTACAAGTACAAGCCGAGCTTGTGGGAGTAACCCACACAGCAGAGTTACGAACCTTGAGTGTTTCCAGACCGGTGGAAGTTTGTGTTGTACATTCGATGTGACAGGACTGACCATCCAAATGAACTCTGCGTGCTTTTACTTGTAAGCATGAAACTAGCAGCTGATGGTTTCCAAGCTGAGCCAGGCGTTAGCTTCCTTTTCTCAGCATCTGTTGCTGCTGCCTCATGGAGCTGTGATTCAACTGCGCTAAACGTACGACCTTGTGATTGCAGGATCCTAATATTGGGGTTAACTTCCTGCAGTCATGGTCTTCAGCAGAACCAGCATGAGCACAAGTAGGCCATAGGAGGTAGATCTCTGCAGGTTACCATATGGATTATTTGATCTGTTCTCCTGGACATGGCACAAATGATGAGACAGTATGATGCTCCCTAACAAATATAGATACTATGTAATCTTGCTTAATGAATCGTGAGCACAACTGTTTGCTGACAGACCTATTTGAAAGAGAAGGAAAGTATTTTTACTATTATGGTTTTAATGGTGGTGGCAGCCTCTCACCATTGAGCAGGAGAACTCCCAAAATACTTAAATTATTAAAAATTTAGCGCCCCATGTGAAACAAAGTGGGCGTTGCCATCGTGATCCCAAATGAGCTATTGTATCCCTCTGAATAGTGCCTCATGTAGTTCCCCAAAACTTGCCCCATTGGAAATAAGTGTTACTTAGAAAGAAAACCCCAGAAATAACCTTCTGACTGCAGGCCCTCTCAACTGTACATGTGGTTAGGTTGGAGGTCACGGATGTGTTGCAGAAGGAGCGGGGCTCTTTGCAGAGACTGGAGATAGAAAGGATTTCAGTTCTTCTCATGACTGGTTCCTAATGTTTCACAAGTACACATTTCTTTCAAAATTTAAGAGAAGAAAAACTGTATTTTGACTAAGGAATGTAATTCCCTCTCCCCCAAAAGAGATATTTATTCAAAAGCTGGATCAGGTCCAGTTCAAATGTTGAATACTGAGCCAGTACAGAGACATATAGCACATGTTCATCACCATGCAGGTGCGAGGGGAAAGGGAGTTTAGGCTTGAGCCGTTTTGAAATATTACTTTTACCTACATGTTTGACATTTTCTAGCGCTTTTATAAGGAGTGATGGAAATCTACGTTTTTCCTCCTTTAATAAAATGAACTTCTTGCTCGTTAAAGGTGCTAGATTGACAACCAGGGAGACTGAAGTCTTCTGTTTACCCAGAGAATAAGCACAGCATGGGAAAGCTGCAGTACAGACTTCCTTCAGGTGCTGCCTAAGCTAATGTGCCTCAGCCTTGACCTGGTGAGAAATTCATCCATTCCCATTACAGCTCTAGCTTTTGTGATTGGACTCTGAAAGGGAGGAGTTAGTTCAGGCTAGTTCTAACGATGCTGTTATTCCTTTAAGAATTTTTTTGGACCTAAACAGACCACCCCAGAAGCTACCTCCAGAGCGTGTGCAGCAAGCAGAGCAACCTCATCATCTTCTCTTTCACTTTGTACACACAAAACTGAACACGTCTTTGATGAACCCTGGGTGAAAATTCAGAGCTTGCCATGAAAAATAAGTAGCAGGAAAAGATGACTAACTGAACACATACATTGAGAAAACCTCAAACGACTCCTCATTTTCCTCTTCTAGTCTTAATCACTGGTGTATTTGTCCTTCACAATTAGGGAATGTCTGAATGTGTGTGTTTCAAGACAATAATAAATAGTGGCTTTGCATTAGGAGAGGTCTGGTCTACATATCCCAGAAAAAGTGAAGGAGAGAAACTGAAGGTTAAGTACAGAAATCTTCACACCTCTCTCATTTTTATGGCTAGAAAAATTCAGACAATTTAGCTTTGGAAAATATGGCATATAGCCTAATAGGTCTTTTTGAAAAACATTTTGTAATGATTGACTAACTTCCAAGAAGAGAGGTATACAAACACTCCAATTCAACAGATCACTTAAGGATATACATTTATGCGTAATGATAATCCTACTGACCTCAAAAATTTAACTTGTCATTTAATGTTGATATAGACAACATTTCCATTACTGTCCTGTCCTATAACCCATTTTTCTTTTTTTCATATTACCAGTTCAGTGGAGAAATAAACTTTGGTAAACTTACTTGTGATGAAACTGATAACAGTGAGATCTTAGCATGTTAAATAGCAGATTCTTTAAACATAGATTTAGATAAAGTAATTCTAATGTAATGCTAGAAAAGATTAATTTAGAGTGTTTGCAATAACTAGTGGAATTACTAGGGGCTTTTCTTACTGGAAAACACTCTTTTCTTTTGGAAATGTACCCCCACTGTGCTGTTGGTCTTTGTGAGCGCCGTTCTGATAATCTCAGTGAAGCGTGGTCCCACTGTATTCTTAGTAAGGAGACAACTGGGCTGTAAGAACAGATCTTCTTTGCATTATCTTCTTCAGTAAATGTTGTCTTTGATGAAGAACTAAGAGCTATTAGTTCTTCTAATATACTGCAACTAGATCAGCTTTCTGGACCTTACACAAATAGAAATGCTCTTGGGGAAAACATTTGTGCCAATGCGACCCTGCAGGACAAGAGTCCTGTGGATGACCTGACGCTCTTCCTGGGTTTGTCCAGTATAAGAAAGTCAAATAGGATAATTTACTTCTGTGAAAAGAGAAATACCTTCTAGTTAAACCACTGGACTGGGACATAGGAGAGATGTAGATGTCAAAAATGGCAAAGGATGAAGATTGTTTCCTGTTGAGTATCAAACAATTTGTTGAGGGGCAGTGGCTTAAAACCCCCAATATGTCTAAAGGATACTGCTATAGGATAGCAAAGATCTGTTTGAGGGGAAAAATAAGGGAAAAATAAGCCTGTCAAAAATAGTTGTATAACTATGTATACATATGTACGTATGCAATACGTGAGCTCAGAAGTAACCTGTACCCTGTAGAAGACCAAGTCTTTTGGGAACCTTTGGAAGCTACACCACTTGGAGTCGGCTACTGTGTAGTTTTATGTGCTCCTGTGAAATGGGGGTAATGTCTCTTAGAGCACCCCATCTTGGCTATAACCTGTAACTCTCCAAGGGTGCATCTTTTAATTTGTAGCACATTTGTTTCCTTCAAGCCTGTTGATATCCTCAGACTGTAGGTAAGTAATGTGATGACCTACAACCTCACCAGGGCAATTGCAGTCCAGTTCCACTAAAGTCAGCATAAGTCTTGATCTTTTTTTAAAATCAAAAGAAAAGTCTGTCCTTGTACGATTTTATTTGGGGAGTTTATCTAGTGTTAAGGTTTTGTGCATGTGTGCTGTGACAGTGTGGGCAAAGAATCCTGCAGAATCATGCTTCGCTTAGAATACATGTACTCAGAGTGCTTAAGTCAGGCTTTTAATGATGGAGGATGATATTGTGCTATTGGGGCAGTAATTTTCAGACAAGGTTTCCAGACATGATTTGTGCTTTAAGACTTTGCCAGTACTAACATTAAACAAGCTTAAGTATGCTTCTATTTTTTTTTTATCATCTAGATACATGAGTTATTAACGTAACTTTTAATTTACATGTCAGAGTAGAGATAAAGCCCATTTGGATTACTATCACCATGAAATTGCTGAGATAGTGAATTTTAGGTGGGTGACTGTGTCACACTAGGGAAGGGAAAAAGCAATCAAATGTAAGAGGGCTAAAACGCTTCAGGGTTGTTACAGATTCCATATGGTAAGAAATAATTTTTTTGGCAATTTTCAAAAGATAGCGATATGATTTCACCCCTTCATGTCTGTCACCACATCATCTAGTGTGGAGAACAGCACAGAGGAATGTGAGACAGAGTTAGCATGAATTTAACTCTTCTGAATTTAGCATGTTTGCAATTTGGCTTAATATTATACTTTTAAAACTGGCTTTTACTGAAATAGTTTTTAAAGTTTGTTTTGGTTTGAAGCTATACATTACGCACTTTCAAGAGACCCTTTGGTGATTACATGGAAAAAATGTGTTTCTTTTCTTTGTTTCATTTTTGTAAGGTTATCTTTCAGTGCATGTTAGTCATTACTGGTTCATTTTTGTTGAAGCTCTGATGGAATGATGCAGTCATTTCTGTGACACCTGGTTATTTTTTCTTTGCATTACACTTGGAGTACAAGAAAGTAACATGCACAGATCCACAAGTCTCTAAAATTCTCTGCATCGAAACGTTCCTCATAGAAACTGTTCACGCTGCCTCTTAACAGCGAAGAAAGGGGAGCAGTCCTTTTAATTAGAGTAGGCCTGAAGCCATAACGATTTCTGAAGTCACTTGGGTCTCTACAATCCACATGTTTTGGTAGAGCACTGGAAGTCCTTTTCAGTGCTTAGGCTGATTACCTGCAGGCTTGGAAACACCTGTTTGCAACACCAGGTATAGCATCTAGCAGACTGTGATAGTGGATGGCACCAAGGCTGCTTTCAAATAAGCAAAATGCTAACAAGCAGGACCAGAAGGACCTGATTAATTATTACATATGAAGTTCACGTTACATGGGTGGCTGTATAAGGCTGGATCACCACTTAAGTCCCCAATAGGCCCATTTGTGAATGGGGAGGAAGGGGCATCCTCCAGTGTGTGCAAATTTACTTCCCAGTAATTCCTACTAGTACAGCATGTACTAGTAACTATTCATGTTTATATGGTGACACACAGAGGTGGAACGGAAATAACACTAATAAAATTTGTAGGTACATGTTGGATTGCCAGTGATGTGGCAATCCTGTCGGTGACTTTTATATTGAACTTCATCTAATAATAGTGCTGCCGACAAACTTCTGTTCAGTCTCAGTGATAAAGTTGCCTTTTCTGACTTCCCTTACTACCCATGTTATTTTACTATGCTATAAAATGTAATATTAGTAAGTGTCATGGGTTTAGTACGGTACTAAAGATAGTAAAAAAAGGCAAGAATATGAATTAAAAGTTATAAGAATGTGATTGACCATTTCTGACTTTGTACAGGAGTAGAACATCTGTTATTTCTTACATGTGCATCATTTTATATCATGTAAGGACTAAACTACAGCATTGTGTTGGCCTTAACGTTCACAAGTCCCATTTTCATTCATCAGAGATAAGTACCTAAAACTCTACACTCTGCTATGAAATTCTTTACAGAAAATAAGTATTTTATGTGACGTTCCCGCAGGGAGGTACTAGTGACTCTTGTTATATATTTGAGAATATGTAGTTCAGAATCAGACATTAAGCTCCAGCTAACTGTAGCTGTTTCTTAATTCTCTGTGTAATACATGGATAATTTATGCTTTGGAGCCTGAGATGATATCTACAAAAGATAACTATTAATGAAAGTATTAATTGTGGATTAGAATTACTATTGCTCGTGGGTAACAGATTTTTAACTTTTAACCTCTTGGCTCTGTTGTCTGTGCTCATTTTAAAACTATATATTTTTTTTTATTCAGAGAAAGATTTTTAATACCTATTATCTCCTCTCACTATTTATTCCCTAGAGTCGTACTTTTGCCTTGTAAAAAAATGCTTTCACATGTAGTGATACCTGCAAACAGGAACCTGCTGACCAGATTTATATGTACAAAATGTTTAACGGGGCCATAGTATTATCAGGGATCATTTTGCTGGGACTAGTTAGCAACTTGACTCTTAATTTTAGCCATAACATAAGCTTAGCATGCTGAAGAAGAGAAAATGAGCGTCCTTGAATACGGTTCTTTATTGTACATCCCTAAGGAGCAAGATTTTATGTTAGCAGTTCACATTGTGCAGGAAAGTACCGTTTAAAGTAGTATGAATAACAGCACAGTAGATTTAGGATTGTTTGATTTAGCTTAAAGTTGAAGTAATTGACAATTTTCTCATTAAGTGCCATTGGAGTTCAATGAGCCCAAGATCAATGACTAAATCAGTAGTTCATATTCTGCACCCAGTTATGTGAGCATATTAATCTTGAAAACTTTCATTAATTGGCACCAGATTATACAGTGATGCAAAAAAAAAAATCTGTTTTGTGACTTGTCCAAACATTCAACTGTTACTTGCTCTGGGCAAATGAGTATTCAGCAGAACAACTGGCTGTTCTGAGTGCAAGTCTAAAGGTTCACAAGTTGCACAAACTGGTGTCCTGACACTTACTAATTATCCTCTAAGTTAGCAGACTGATTTCTCAAGAGTTTATACAAAAATGTACTAAAGAAATTTGATAACGTTATTTATAAAGCACTCTGCTGCTTCTAACATGAAAGGAATAGTTTTAAAATTTTCTCATACTTGTCTAGTAACTTTATTAGATATGTTTCCTAAAGGTTTTTTAACTCAATTTTTATACTTTACCCATTAATAGCTTCCTTCTAAATGCAGATTTTGAAGTTCTTATTCCTTCCTGCTTTCCTTACACATTTTTCGCAAAAATTAATCAGAGTGCTGCACTCAGAATGAGCTCTCTTGCTTTTTTCTTGGGAGGAAACGTGCTGCAGAGTATTGAACAGACTGGTGCTTTGTACTGTCTTACTGAGTTGTTATTGGGCTGATTATGTCGAGCACTTTTTCATATGCTGTCTCCTGCTCTAGTATAGTGAAGAATTTAAGCATCTGTTTAATTACTGTATTGAATCCACAGGTTGCTGCTTGTTAAACTTTCACAGGTCCTTATGCAGATTTTATAGATGATATGAAAAACATGCATAGGTGAAAAACACCAACTCAGGAACCCAAATATCTGCAGGATGCAAAGGAGTGGCTACCTTTAGGATAACAAACTCCCACACCCTTTTTGTTACAATATTACTTAAGGGAAGGCACAAAGGGTGTAAACAAGAGCTATTAGAAACATACTGTGGTGCCTAGTGTGTATTTGTATGATGCTGTAAATCATGTAAGGGCCCTGTATGTTAAGAATACTGGAGGAAGTGAACAAAGGAAACGAGTTAAGCCTGAAGTCGTATTTCCCACAGCACAGGCTTTTTACTCTGAATTGCTTCTACAGACTGTGACTTTCTGTTGTTGTGGCTGAGTGTCACCTTGTTTACTTTTGATGTGGGAGTTACTCTGTGCTTTTTTTTCAGCCCTTTGGGTTTTCCTTGAGCAAAAGCCATCAGAAGTTTTTAGTATCCTGCTCATTATTATCCAGTGAAAAGATGACAAGATGCTGGAAACCACAAACATCCATCCAGCATTAGACAATGCAAAGAATGGTGAAATAGAGTATTTGGCTATTTCTTATACTTGTAAAACAGTTACTAACTATTCATTTGTTTGTGGATGAATCACTTGCCTAATATATTAAACAGGCTTTCTTGTTTTAGTAGGGTAGGGAGGTCCGAAGTCTGCGTGCTGGGAGCAGGGAAGTCTCTTGAAACAAATGTGTGTAGGCGAAGTATTTAGATACATTTTGCCTTAGAGTGACCTTTCAAAGAATTTCACACACACTATGGGCACTGGGTTTCTTTCCATGGGTTTACCCTTAAGTGCAAAGCCATATGTTTTAGGTAAGGTTAAGCAATCAACAGGTTGTACACTTAACCCTTAAGTGTATATCTGGGACTAGACATTTTTATTACATTGCTTCATTCTGTGTATTACTGTACTATCAAGTGAGAATTTAAAAGGTTGATTCAAGTGCCTCTTGAATAGTATTTTTTTTTTTAGCTAGTTGATTGATATTTATTCCAGATGTAGGTTGTGATTTTTTTATTTTTTAAATATACTTCATAGCTGAGAATCAGTACCCAATTCTGGAAGGTGGTCCTCCTGGTGGGGCTTGAATACATTTCAGCCTGTTGAAGTAAATGGCAAGTGAAAGTGCCTGTGATATGTGATTAGGCCCTAGCTTCATGGGACAGATGCTATCCAGTTTTTATTTACCACAGTTGTCTAAGTAGTTACTCCATATTCTGCCAGCTGCTGACATTTGAGGAGCTATATAGTGTCCTTAAGAAAATATGTCAATACTTCCCTGTTGCCCCTGTGATAAGGAAGTGTCATAGTTTAGCAAACCAGTTGTAACAGCACTGAGAGCTGCCCAAGCCTCCTAGCTGCTTGTCTGGGCAGATCTAACAGTTTTTTGTGGTTGTACTTCATGGACCTCAGAAAAGACTGGTCCTATCCCCACGTGGTGGCTAGTGTTACCACCTAAATGAAGGTCACAATATGATTTGTTTTCTAGCAGTACTCAGGTGGAGAATGTTTGTAATAAAATGTGTGAAACTATGGCTTTTCTGTTGGGAATATGAAACTCATCCCCTCTTCCCCTGTCTCTGAAGAAGTGCCCTCTATGTACCTACCAAAAGTATTCTGATCTTACAACTGATGTAAAGCAGTGGCATAAGCTGATTAATGGCATGGCTCACCATAGCTGACGTTTGGGTTACATTTTTGAAAGACACTTCTGAAATTGAGCTGCTAATGTTATTTTAAAGCCTTTTTTTTTATGCATTGAAATTCCTCTAGCAATACAGAAGTTTATTTTAACTTTTTATCAAAGTTTAAGGGTATTTCAGCTATTAAAATTAGTTACTTCAGCCAAAAATCATACTACAGAGAGCTTCTTTGACCTCGTAAATAACAATTATATTAGCAACAGAGTAAATATTGCTTTGTTTGGCATCTTGTCAAAAGACAGTTTCACAGGAAGATGGGAAAAATATGTAAGATTGCTTGGGACAATTTTTAACATGTAAATGGATGGTGAACATAAATTGTGACAGTCCTGCTAAATTTAGTGAAGCCATCCGAGTGTACAGTTGGTGAGGATCTGTCTTGTCCTTCCAAATACATCCTGGAAGATATGTTCCACCAAGTGCCTGCTTTTGAATTAGTTGTTAATCGTGGACTTGCAGGTTTATTGTTCATGATCAGAAAAAGGAAAGATGGAAATGGAATATGCTGGCAGTAGTTATCCAGTATTGCCCACTGAGCCAACCTGTGCAAGGATAGCCTTCTCCTGGAGATGCTTCTTTCTGCCAAGGTACAACAAATACTAAACCTCTTAGGTTCAGCAGTGCTGCCACTTCTGCTGTATCCGAAAGGGCTGGGGAGTTTTACACCACCCTTCTTGTTGTTTTTTTTTGGGTGGTGGTTTTTTTTTTTTTAATATTTACTCAGTAACATACGGTTTAATAGAAAGCCAAGAAGACATCTCTGTATATAGGCCAGAAGCTATCTGGATTTGTTGTACTCCAGCTTCATTTACTGAATCGTCAGGCAGGGTGCCGCAGAGATATCAGAGAGGGATTTGTGTTGAATGTCATTAAGCACTTTCGGCACCTTGCCACGTGTATTGTTTGTGGAAAGAGATTTTCTGACACTTCTACTATTTTATAAGAAATAATTTCCATTAGGGGAATGTTTGGGGTGGTGTGCAGGATAAAGATGATGTCCTGTTGAATTAGACTTGGACTGTGCTTTTTGAAGGCAGTATTAGCTATCTGGCAAATTGATTTGTCTTCCATATAATGAAATCAGAGAGTGCTAAGGTAATAGGCCTGTCAGATGCCCTGTCCGATGCTATACTGTGTGCTGGTTTTGGCTGGGATAGAGTTAATTTTCTTCAGAGTAGCTAGTATGTGGCTATGTTTTGGATTTGTGGTGAGAATAATGTTGATAACACAGGGTTATTTTTGTTACTGCTGAGCAGGGCTTACACAGAGTCAAGGCCTCTCACCCCACCCCACCAGTGAGCAGGCTGGGGGTGCAGAAGAGGCTGGGAGGGGGCACAGCCAGGACAGCTGACCCCAACTGACCAAAGGGATATCCCACACCACGTGACATCATGCTCAGCCTATACAGCTGGGGGAAGAAGATGGAATGGGGGGACCTTTGGGGTGACGATGTTTTGTCTTCCCAAGTAACTGTTATGTGTGATGGAGCCCTGCTTTCCTGGAGACGGCTGAGCGCCTGCCTGCCCATGGGAAGTAGTGAATGAATTCCTTGTTTTGCTTTGCTTGTGTGCACAGCTTTTGCTTTACCTATTAAACTGTCTTTATCTCAACCCATGAGTTTTCCCACTTCTACTCTTCTGATTCTCTCCCCCATCCCACCTGGGGGGAGGGAGCGAGTAGCTGTGTGGTGCTTAGTTGCTGGCTGGGGTTAAACCATGACATACTGAAAGAGATGCATTGTTGGTTATTTTTTAAACATAGTAAGACAGTGTGATTATTTGGCTAGTTTAGCAGTTTTCATTTAAGTTTTTTAAATGTATCTTGAATTTTTTTTTTCTGCTGCAGTGAAAGGAGTAGGTAGGGTGGTGCTTTTCTACTTAGCATCTGACTTTCTTTTTGTATAGAAATACAAATACAAACGATTTTTGTGTGTGTGTGTAGAAATTATCTGCTGTCAGCTTTTCCAGTTTAAATTCTATTTTCAGGGATTCTTGTGTTACATGTGTGGCAAAAACAGAAATTATTTTCTGGTTTTATGAGGGATTGTCTTCTTTAAAAAAAGTTTTGTAAATCATACGAAAATGGGTTTGGTTTTAGTAAGTTTGAAGTTTTCCAGGCAATTAGCTCACTATATGGACTAATGCCTTTTTGATAATTTGGACAGGGAAAACAATATGAGACTAAGATGCTCTCTTCTTTTTTTGGGGAGTCACATGGCATTCCTGCTTTTCAGCAAACATTTAATCAGGATTTGTGACTCTTGGGAGTTGCATGCATGCACACAGCCAAATAGTCTCGGGATTTAAGATTCCCTAAATACTCGTTAGCATGATAGACTACTCCAGTGCTGTGAAACCTGAAGGTCAAAAATTGCCGGTATAAAAGTCCCCAAATACAGGTTTAGAATTCAGAGTTTTTAATGTCTACTGGCTAAATACTACCTGTTAGGAAAGATGTCCTAATACAGCTGGGCCAGACAGAATTTTTTTTTTTTATGTTGTCTCTGAGTTACTGCTTGAGAAGTTGCTGTAAGTGCTTTCCCTGAAGAACAGCCTTGGGAAGAAGCTGACTTGGAGGAATCACGGTTCATTGCCTGACCCTGTCTGGCTTAGACGTAAGAGGGGACAGCCCAGGAAGAGGCATTACTGCTGTCTTCTCTCTCTCTTCCTTTCCATCTCTCAAGAGCCTGCTCAGCTGCCTCTCACCCTTTTTTTCCCCCTTGATCACAATTTTTCTGTTCAGAA
This sequence comes from Phalacrocorax carbo, assembly GCF_963921805.1. NCBI lineage: Eukaryota > Metazoa > Chordata > Aves > Suliformes > Phalacrocoracidae > Phalacrocorax > Phalacrocorax carbo. The sequence goes on along the minus strand of NC_087518.1, from coordinate 42,107,112 downwards.
GATGTAGTAAAGCTTCTTTGAACCACAGCCAAGATCTGCATGGGGTGGGAAATTCTTTTTGCCCAGATCCAGGTAAGACCAGGGCTCAGCTGATCTATGTCTAACAACTGTTGGTAGAAAGGCCACTTCTTTTCTAGCATTCTTCTCCATGAGGAGGTTCAGAATTACATTCGCTTAATAGTATTTTAAAATTTAAAGACATATGAAAGGTTGAACTTATTTGAACTCAACAAAACCACAGTAGCACTGAAAAAGGAAATTGGATTTCTTTGTAGCTCCCCTGCCTTGTTCACAGAACTAGAAAATCAGTTTCAATTCTAGCATCACCTCTTCAACTCCATTGTTTTCAGCTGTAATTGTGCATCCTCATGGGTGGCAATAGGTTTACTGTTACAGGGCTGAAGGATGAATGAAGTCAAGGTCAGCGTTTAACCTGTAGGCTCCGCAGTTTTGGGTAACAGGCAAGAAGCAAAGGTAAAGCACATTCCTCGGGAATTCATGATACAGTTTCAGTTCTGAGTAGAAATTCTCTGGCTTGTTCAGTTTCTTGGAGTCCTGCAGCAGTGCTCTAATGCTGTATCTAAATGTGGATTCAGTACAAAATTTAAGCATCTCAGTATGTGCTTGCTATTGTAGTACTTAGCTATAAAACATTTTATGTTCTCATTTAAAAAGCTCCATTTTATACCTAGTTCTTAAAAGCCCCATAATTGTCTTTAAAAGGCTATTTTTAATTATTGCTTTTAATAACCATGTTATCCATGTTAAGCTCTGTAGATGAAAACCTAACCTTATTGAGGAACTTCAACAAGGTGAGGATTTCACTCCGGTTTACAAGTGTATTTTAAGGGTGTTGTTACAGGCAAGTGGCCAAGTGAGCTATCCCTGAATTATAACTGTTGCAACCGTGTGATAGGTACTGCAATGGTCTTTCGGAAAGTAACTGCCGAGTCTAGTTCAGAGCTGTTAGTAAATCCTTCAGATGGCTGATGGTACATCTAAAGTAAGTTTTTGGGGCTGTCTTAATTCAGTGTCTTCGTCAAACACCTCGCATGGCCACGTGGCATTAAGCAGACTACCTTTTTGAGAAGGTCTGGAAACTAAGGTACCTTTCATCTTTCCCCAGTGCTCCTTGGTAAATGATGAGGATGTTAATGGAGTAGTGCTTAAGAAATCTAAACTGCTGCAACTTGTGCTTTCAATGTATCATGGATAAAAATGTGCCTGTTTTGGTCAGGACTGAACATTTTCCCACAATCAAAAAAATGCAGCTGTCTAGAAAACAACATATATATGTTGTTACACAAATATATAGAGACTGTTATATATAACATATAAAGGTACCTATAACTTCATTGAATAGCTTCCCTGAATATATGAACCATTATGTCTCTGCTTTAATGGAACTTCAGCAGAAGGAATCATGAGTTCTACATTAACTTAAAAATCCCACTAGCAGAAGTTTTTATGGGTGGTTTTTATATTGCCTTAGATATTTGGTGATACAGTATCACATCGAAAGATGTCACATGTAACACTTCCGGTAGAAATTCTAACTAATTGACAGTGAGCCACTGAAGAATGTTCTACAGTGTTGTCCACAAATTAAACAGTTTGCTCATGTGATTTATATTTTTTATTTTAATATATATTATTTTTAAGGTCAGGCCATAATTAGAGATATCCCGTGATTCTGTCACCAGCATACTTTGTGTTGGTAGACCTCTGCAGAGCTCTCAATAAACAAGCTGTCAGGACTGTTTGGATAAGAGCTAGGGAAGGGACAATAATAAACAAATGTACAAGAAGGTTTGAAAAGCCATGTTATCTCAGACTTTATTTTTAAAGGGCTTCCACAAATAGAAGGTACTTTATTGTCTGTGATACAAATAAATATTAAGAAGTGTGCAGACCTTTAACCACTTCTGAACCTTGGAAGTTGAGTTATTTGCAAAATATAATATCTCATATTCCTTCAGAAAATCCTGTCTGGTACAGGAGAAAACAACTTGTACGCTGTCATTTAAAAGATACATAAAGATTGGAATTTGTCATGGTGGCTTTAGAAAGCACAGATAAATATGATGATGTACAGGGGTAAAGGGATTTTGGCATCACCAGTAGATGGGACAGGCTGTTTGTAAAGTCTGCAGCTGCCCTTATTTTAAAAAGAGGTAAAGTCCACTCTTAACTCCAAGGTCGTCAGATCTGGTTTTTATAATTTTCCTGCATAGACTAAGTAGCAAGAAATCCAAAATGAATGCCATGTTAATAAAAAGAAACAGTAAGATGTTTGCTGTATTTTTAAAACCAGGCTTTCTTTTTGTGACAAATCACCTGTACTCTCCGATCCGAGGCCTGAAATCCTGCCACTTTCACAAGTCCCAAACCGCTGATGTGGAGTTGGAAATCCCACTGTCACCTTTTGCAGATTTAGGCTTGCCTTTCCAGAGCTGCTTTGCAGACCGTCTCAGGAAGATGTGTTTTAAACATTTAAAACTCCAGCCTCTGCTCTTGACAAGACCCTCTGGAGTCTGCAGTTAAGAGTCTGTCCTGTAGTGGTCATCTGTGGTTTGTGTGTATCTTCTTGTGTCTGTGTTTTCTCCATAACATATAATGTAGATTTTTTGCCGCTGAGTTAGGAATGAATTTAGCTGAACCAAGTCTAATACACAAAATACAACTCCTGGATGACTTGTCTTTGATTTTTACTATATTATTTTTCTATTCTTTGGTTGTGTGTGGACAAGTTACTTACAACTGTGTATTGTGATAGTGTACATACCTAAGTATTTGCCTGTTTTACTCCAGTTTTTCTTTTTAAAAGACACTAAAAATAATAATCACAGAATCACAGAATGATAGGGGTTGGAAGGGACCTCTGGAGATCATCTTGTATGGAACAAATGGAAAATGTAAAAATAGTTGTTAAAATATTGGAAATATTGGAAAAAAGATTCACTTTGAGTCAAAGTATTTTATTAGAGAAAATCAAATCATCTTACTTGGTTTTGATTGTTTTAAGTTTTCAGTTGTATTCAGCAACAATTTGAAATGAAAGGTCATTTCAAATGAAATAATTACTATTTCCCTGAAGCCATCCAAACAGGATTCAGAATGGTATGAAGCTTTTGTTTCTACATAAACAATTCATTAAGATCAACATGAACCTGCAAAAAATTGTCTCATCAATCAACATGTGTTTTTGCTTTAAAAAAAGCCAGTTCAAACCGAGAGATCTGGGTTGATTATTTTGCACCAGCACAGATTTATGGGTGGCTGTAAATCAGCTTCCCCCTCCCAAGTTGTAAAGTAGTGATAATACTGTTCTTGTTCAAATTTTGTATTTAGATGGTAAACCTCACTGAGAGGAGGGCCTGTTGCAAGCAACTGGTTATAAATTGATAGGCCACACTGAAGTCTGCTTGGGCATGTATCAGGGATAATATAAGGAAGTGATGCAGGTAGTTCCCTTTGGAGATGGCAACTGTCTGACACAATCCAAAAGAGGGTCTTTGTAGATTTTTAGCTTTATTTTACAAAAACAGTGCAAATGAGAAATGTGGTATCTTTTGATTTATTGCCTGTGCAGCCTTCTGGGAATTAATTAATAACTTTTGTAGGTTGTTTTTCTAGGTCTTAAGTAGCAGGATATTATCTAGTCTGTCTAGGGGCTTTACCTCCTTGGAGTGGTAGCCAGGATGTTTGAGAGGGTTTTGAGGGCTTTTTCCCCTCTTGCAGCCCATCTGGTACCTTGATGAGCTGTACTGGGAGTTTGTTAGTCTTTGAAGTTTGTTTGGAGTCCTGTCTAGACTCCCCAAAAATTCCATCCTCCCCAGCTTTACTGTGAAAAAAATCTTTTGTCATCCAGTACCAGCTAAACTTGTCTGAAAGCTGTGTGATTACATCAGCGAGGTACTGGACTTGTTTTGGGTGACAGAAGCTTTTGAAATTCAGGTGGTGGCCGCTAAACTGTTTCCCCCCCCTCCAGTTTCATATATCCCAGTTTCTTTGCAGGCAGAAATAAAATCACTAATCTGTACAAAGGCAATCTCATATTTGGGTTGCATATCCAAGTTAGTAATATGTCCGGGAAATGCCACATTTTAATATCTACAGTTTTGCTTATTTTTGTTTTAGGTAAGGCTCACAGTTGATCTAATGCACAGTTAATGTGGGAAGATATGCTTTATTGCTTTAAAAATCTGCATAGTAACACACTATATATTATTTCTCAGTCATTGCTCATTTTTCGAACATTTTTTCACATAGCCAAAGAGACTTTGGGATTTTTATAATAATTAACTGGAGAATTTAGAGACAAGTGTAGTATTTTCTTTTATAGATGACTACTGTTGATTGTCCTCTTAATGCTTTTTAGCTTTTACGTGCAGTCGTTTCCTTGAGGTTGATGTTTCTAGTGTTTATTCTAGATTTATGCTTAATCTTAGTTTCAAAGAATCGTAAAAATTATGAATACATTTGTTTCAACCAAGTTTTCATTCCTAGGAAACACTGTGCTTATTGGAGCTGATCTACAAAATAACACTCATTGTTACAGTGCCTATCTTCTTTTAAAAGAGACTTTGTTAACAAGCTGAGCAGGCTTTGCGCACTTAAAGAAACACAGAAACCATAGGGAATTGTGGTATAGCTTTTTATCAGTCAGAAGTTCTTTTTTATTCCTAGGCTGTGCAGAAATCATGGTAAAGTTTTGACGTTAATTCTGTTTTATATTCTAAACAAAAGGAAAAAAAAAAAGCTGTGAACTTTTCCTGACCCTTCACATGGACCATGCTTGAAACTGGCACAGATTTCATCTTATGAGGGAGTAAAATGACATTACTTCTCCTCCCCAACCGCACCACCTTCTCCCCAGCCAAAACTTGTCACAGTCCAAGGACAATGTTACTTGAGTTGAACACATGCACCAGGTTAGATGACATGGAAACCTGGATCCTGGAAACCAAAAGCACATACAAGACCATTAGCAGATCAGTTTTGGTTTCATTGCAACGGTCTAAAAGACAGCAAAGGAGTTGATCCTTATCTCTACTAATAAAGGAGGATTGATGATTGTGTGATCATCTCTATGCCTAAATTATTTGGAGAGTAAAAAGTACTTAGTGGATTCTCCTTTGCTGGAAACCTGATGGATGCTCCTATCCTGGCCAAAGCCAAATGGGTGAGAAAGGAGTTTGCCTGCAGTGCAAAGCAGGGAACTTTTTGAAAGTGATTTGTACCTGAGCTATCTCCCCTTCCTGGGAATGTAATACTGCCTGGGAATAAACCTCTACTCAAGGTTTTTCAAAATTTCAATTAAAGTAGTTTTGTTTTCCCCAGCTGCCTTCTTATCTTTCCTCCAACTTCTCATTCATACAGGTCTCCCAGGTGGCAAAGCTGACTCTCCATTGAATCTCTGAGGTCAGAATAAAAATAAGGTGGCTTTATTATTTTGGTAGATGAATCAGTAATTGGAGAGTTGTGCAGATGTATCTAAACCTTGCCAATGAAAAACATGTGAAGTTTGTTAACTTCAGAAAGGCATTTTTCGTCATGAGCAATGGCATAGGTGGGGCTGACGTAGTGCGTGCCAAGTGTGAAATAAGTTTTGCTCAGGGAAAATCCTCATCAGTCTCCTAAATGTGGGGCTCCCACTGCAGCTCAGGCAGGCTCTTTTACCTGTGTAGATCAGATGAGAGACAGGGTGAACACAGGGGAGTAAGCTTTTATAGCCAGATATGCCAGAGCAGTTGTCATTCTGACATTCTTCCTCCCCTATTTCTGGGTACCTTTTTCTCTGATGAAATCCAGTGGACACTCTCTTCATATCTTCATAGGGGAAAGTACATGGAGTTGTAGTCTATAGCAAAAAAACCCAGTCCTGAGAGTCCTCAGGAGGCAGGCCAACTGGACTGTGGCTGACACCTGTTTAAGAAACTCCTTTTAGTGCTGAAAGATGTATGGAAAAAGGGAGCCTAGCAAAACCGCAACAGAACAGTACAAGGGAAAAGAAAGTGTAGGATAAATCCCTACAGTTAAGGATAAATAATTCAAACTTTTTTTTATTAAATAGGACCATTTCAATTAGTGTATTTCCTTCTTAAACAATTAAAAAATTTAAATTTATGAGAAAGTTTTATTTATTTTTGATTTTAAGACATACAGATTTGTAGTCTGGCTCCAAGTTTTATCTTTTTAAAAAATACATGTAGTAATAGGATATGTTCTTAGTTATAACAACTGACATGTCTTGCTCTTGGGTAAAATATCAAGCTTATTATATATGTTGTATTTCTACTTGTCTGTTGTTCATAAGTTAGAGGCAGGGAGTTGTACTTTTTGGTGCATATGTAGCATGTGTTTTCCTAAGGACCGTTTCCTAAATTGCTTTTAAAGAGGTGCTGGCGAGGTAAAATGAGGGGTCCAGCTTTAGTCTCGACTTCCACAGAAGTGGGATTTGGCCTCCTGTTTTACTGCCGATATTCAGTTTGATGTCTCAGCTTGCAGCATGCTGACTACGAAAGGACAAGATCTTCCTGTGCAGGCTGCTGATTCAGGGAACAGTGGGTTGGTAACCTGCTTGCAGCATTCTGCTGATCTAGTGTTACAGTAATTAAACACAAAGGGTTCGGGATAGCAAACACATGGACTGAAATCTTCCCTGGATGTCAAATGCAATCTGTCTTACATCAGTCGCTCTGGGCTGTTTCAGTCATGTGATGTCATAACCCTGATGACATGATCTGCTCTGACAGCCAACCTGATTGAGGCACATGCTAGAAAAAGAAATCTTGGGTGCGTGTGGGGAGGTAGATGGATCACTTTCCCCTCCTCCAGATGAACTGTGCACGAAAAAGTTTTGGCCAGCTATTTCTGTTGAAAGCTGTGTGGGATCTTAGCCCTGGAGCTCTCTGGAAGCTGATGTTCTGATACATTGCCAGAGCAACACTGCTCACTAAAATGTATTTTTGAACATATTTTCCTTTAAAAAAAGCAGTACTTCTGGAAGAGATATGTGGGATGGGGATAACACTTTCTCGCACGAACACACAGCAAAAGTCTGTTGTTGTGAGCAGACCCAACAAGCTGAAATCTTGACTGCTGCTTTGTGATAATGTTAGAGGATTAATAACAAGTGACAGTTGAGTCTCTTGTTGCTCGTGGACCTGCCTTTCACACATACTTTGTTCCTAATACCTGTGTAAGCATAATAAAATGATGCGTAGAAGTTAGAAATCATATAAAAATGTAGGTGGGAAGGAGCTGCTGGCATCAGCTCATCTAACCTCTTGTCAAGACAGGGCTAACTTTCAAGTGGTTTCAAGTTGCCCAGGACCTTGTCCGGTCTGGTGTTGAAAATATCCAAAGATGGAGGTGCTCCAGCCTCTCTGGGCCCCTGTTCAGTGCTCAGCCATTCTCATCAGGGGTTTTATTTCCAACTGTAGTGTCTCTTCGTGCAACTTATGGGTGTTGTCCTTTTTCTGTCCTCTTCCAAGAGGAGCCTGGCTCTGTCTCCTCTGCTCTGTGATCTCTCCTCTGCTTTCTCTTCTCCAGATGACACAAGGCCAGGTCCCTGGGACTCCCCTCCTACATGATGTGACCCCATCCTCTGACCATCTTAGCATCCTCCTGCTAAACTCTCTTTAGTCTGCTGCTATCTCTCATATGAAAGGTATGCAGAAAGGTAATACTGGGCTCCAGATGTAGCCTCACAAGTCCCTCCTTGAGGGGAATGATTGCTTCCCATGGCCAGCTGGCTAAGCTGCTGCTAATGCAGCACTGTAGGCGAGTGGCCTGCAAGGATGTGCTGCTGCCACGTGTTCAGCTGGTTGTCCACAGGGTCCAGTTGAGAGAAAAAATTATCAGCTACAAGGACATAGTATCATTCCTCATTCAAACACATATACTGTGTGACCCGGGTAAATTCTGAATTTTCATGTGCCTCTTTTGTGCATCTGTAAAACTGATGGTAACACTTCATTCCTTTTTTTTTTTTTTTTTTTTTTTACTGTCCATTAAGCTACAAGCATGTGATTGGGAACTGTCTTTTAATATCTTTAGACAGTAGCTGGGGCTTTACTGGGGATCCTCAGGTGTGACTCTGATCTGAAATGATGAAATGACAGCAAGAAAGACACCAAGGACATAAACCTGTGCAAACATTTCTGAGATGATGTGAAAATACCCTGAGTTGTTAGCAAGGTAAAAGTCAAATGCTTTAACTGCATACCTTCTAATTGAACCAAGTTGGTCCAGCTACATACATCCAAGTCTTTTTTTTTTTTTTTTTTTAATATGGCAGATCAATGACGTTTCAGCTCTTCAGTAATTATTAGGAGTGTTAATCTTTCTTACTTCCCCTTTCAGTTTTCGAACAAAAGTGATTTGGAAGCTAGTGTTTAGGCAAGGAAGGGAAAAGATGCAGTCAGCTTCAGGTTATTATGAATACAATAGTGTGGAACTGGTTTTGCTTTATATAGGGAACTGCTAATTGGATGTTAGAGGCTGTTAACTTTATAGCCTTGTAAAACTGCAATGGCTGAAGCTGACACTTGTATAAAGTCTCTAGGGAGAAAAGAAAGTTTTCATGTCACTCTAAGGAAAAGGTTAAGAAACAAACTGAAAGAACAGTTGTTTTGGTGTTTGTCCTTTAGTCATCTCAGTTCTGTAACTTAAAGAAGTTTTTAGACATCCTCATGGTGTTTGCAAAACAGTTGTAAGTGCTCATACTGAAAATAGTGGAACAGATTTTTTAATGGTGTAGGTTTAATTTGCATATGGCTAGACCCAAATCTAGGTTCCCATTCCCTCTGTTGTTTTCAGAGAGCCAGCTAGTTGAAATAAGTTTCCTGCAAGCTTGTACCAGCAGAATACAGGCAGCTGTGCAATCCAGTGTTTGTATCTTGTGCACAAAAATAGATTAACTGCTTGCATCTGCAAAACACAGTGTGTACTGGATCTTAAGAGTAAACAAAAATATTTACTGTAGATGTTTTCCAGAAGAAGCTAGCTCTATGAGTGCCTGCCTATAGCACCCATTTTGCTCATTAGTTGAATCCTTGTGAATCATCATTCCCAGGAGAGGGCATAGTGGAAGTTCTGTGTGGAAATGCTGTTCTCCATCCTGCCTGGGTCCAGCTAACGAGGTAAAATACAGTGTCAATATTTTCTACTGGCAGAGATGAAAAGAGCCTATTGTTTTAAATACCGGCCACTCGTAGTTGGTACCTGTTTTCTTGCATAAATAACAGAAATGACAGTGAAAGGGTCTTTAGGATTTTTACAAATCAAATCCCTCTGAGAGAAAAAAAGCATCATTTCCTTAACTTTTAAGATGTGTTAAAAGTATATAAATCTGTGTATTGGGCCTTGAGGGACTGCACTCCTGGACTTATGCAGGTGCACACAGTAGTAAAAGCAATAAAACATGCTAAATGGTTGGTATACTTTTGTTTCGCTCGGATCAATTACTGTGTTTTCATGTATGAAAACTGCCATGCCAGAGATGACCTAGTTCCTTTTAAATGATATAATAAAGTGCAGCGTTTCTGAAGGCTGCTTGTAAAAAACTCAACATAATGAGGTTGGAAATAAACCATTTCTAGGTGACTGCTTTGACCTTCAGGTTTTTCTGAGATAGACCCTGAAGGTGTGAGTTTTATAAATAAAGTATTGTTGTTAGAGGTATTGAGTACTTCCCTCCCACTGCTTACTGGGGTGCTGAGAAAGGGACACGGTCAACTGTGGTTTTAAATGGAATGGCTGATCCTTTGCAGCAGCACATGGCAATTTATGGTCTTGAAGTGACATGGTCAAGTGTCTTAAGCTCAGAAAGAAAGAGAATGCCATAAGAAAATGGGTGTAAGGTGACGAATGTTCTCCAGATGACAAATGTCTGGGTTCCTTTACATCACTCCCTTTGCATTTGAAAAATTAGAAACAACTAAATGATGCTTTATATGGTGGAATAATGGTTTTGTACATTTTGTGGGGGAAAAAACCCCAAACCATGTGCTGCTTCTGGGCAGTGCAAATCCTTGATTCTGGTTCAGACATAAAACCCCCACTACATAGCTATGGAGAAATTATGTCATCAGCAGAAACATAACTGTGAATACAACTCCAGATTTATCATGATTATAAGGAAGGGCCTCTCCAGCACCTCACATCTGTCTGGCACAAGACGACTGGCCAGCTGTGCGTGCAGGAGCCAGCAGTGGTTTCATCTCGCTACCCACTGCAGTCGGCTCCGAGCGGCATGGCAGCGGGAGGAGAGCTGTGGCAGGCTGGCCACCCTGCTTGGCCAGGCTGAGCACGAGAGAGGAAGATCATCACTGAGCTGATGCTGACGCACTTGTTTCTAGCAAAGTTCCCTCTGGCAGGGGAGGGAGGGATGAAGTTTCCTAGCCAAGCTGGAGGTGAAAGTGCACTTTTCCCCTGCTCCCTGCTATCTGGTTATCCAAGTTCTGCAAGGATTCAAATAGGACTGTGAAATGGGCTCTGTATAACTTAGATTAACAGAGGCAGTCTGCCTACAGCAGAAGGTGGAGTCAGTGACTTGGCTAGCTCCAGAGGGGTCAAGCAGTCTTGGTCATGCAGAGTTCTCTGAGTCTCCAGAGCTCTGAAATACCTCTGTAGCTGAAGGAGATTTTCTTTCTGTCAGTTATGCAGGCAACAGTAATCTTCCCATCAGTTATGCAGCCTTCAGACCTCCTTCCCCATCCCTCAAATCCTCACTGTGGTCCTCCTGCTTCAGAAGTGCCACTCTCTGGATGCGTGCCAGATGTCTTGGAAGAAGTAGGGGGTAAAGCACGGTAAATTATGCTGGTATTATTCTTAGTCATTGAAGGAAATGAGTGATTAAGTGTACATGGGACTCACAAGTGTCCAACATATTATCAGTGCTGGTATTTAAACTATGTACAGCGTATCAGAGAGAAGTATTTCCTTATATCTGTGTCTGCCTTTCTTCTTGACTTTGATACAAAGATAAGGCCTATGCTATAATGAATCACTATTGTGGGAGATAGTAAGATTGATTAGGCCTATTACTGAGTGAATAGGTCAGATACTTGCAGTACAAAGCTAAACTTCAACTTTGATAGCTCTCAGGCTATGCTTTTATGTTCCCTCCCCGCCAAAAAATAGCATTTATATCTACAAAGAGATGTTTAACTGCTTAAGAAAAATCAGGATGGACAAAATAAAACAATGACTGGGCTGATGGTTTACCTACAAATCTTCCTAGCTTTTGTAATTACATTTAGTCTACTTTTGAATATCAGCTAAATTACCAAGGTGGTGAGCATCTTACATAGTTCTCCTTTTAATTGTGGAATTAAATATGTTCTCTATATTCTTATTTAATTCAAACAATAAACAGAGACAATTACATGTTTAAATAATTTAAAGATGTCTGTGGGTGTATTTTAAAGGTTGTTTCTTAAAGGGCTGCTCACTTTTGAAAACATTAGGGCTGAACTGTGACTCTGAAAATGCTGAGGGGACAGCCGGGAGGGCATGACTAGCCTTCTGCACTGGAGCTCTTTATCCTCCAAGGGTCAGATCTTGCAGGAGTTAACCCTGACAGACAAAGTTAGATCCTTGATAGGCTGCACACCGTGTAGTTATGACACCCTTAATCCTTGCATTGCTGAAAAGGACTACTTCATCAGTGGTGTGGATTTCCATGCCCTCTTCCGAACTCACCCTGGTCATTGGCAAGGAGTGGTAATAATGAGAATTTGTTAGCTTTTCATGGGCTTTGGCAAAAGGCATTTGAGTCTTTCCTTTCTGAACATCCCAGACTGCCTTGTCTTACGTGAACTCTGTTGTCTCTGGAGCTGGAAATGCTGCATCCAACTTCCATGGCAGCATGGTGTCTTTATCAATACAGGATAATTACTTTATTTTTGTGTGTCATAGGACAGTTGTCCTGTTTTCAGTATGTCCCTGTGCAGGACCATTTAACTGGCACCTACCTTGAAAATATTTTCTTGTCTTGCAGGGGTAGAAGTTTTACTGGGGAGGGTCAGAAGACTCCAGCCTTTGAGCACTGCATTAGCATTGCCACCACTACCTTCCCACCTTCCTCTTCCCTCCTTTTCAGACTGAGGCTGTATCCACTGGTTTTTAAAATCCTTACCTGTGGACTCTTTAAAAATAAAACTATGAGGACCTGTTTAAGGATGGGAAAACTGCCCTTCCAGGATAATCCTGCAAGACTTATGCAGTAAAGTGAGTAGATAATTAGTGAGATCTATTAAGGAATTAATATGTTTGGTGAAGGTGAGACTTCCTGAGCATTCCCACAGGACTTCTCTACATAGATGTATGTCGTCTTCTTTTTGGTGCGAGATCTTTATGGCATAGCCTGGTGGCTTAGGGAGTGATTTTTAGCTGACTTGAAGGTTTCTGTCACATCCCAGCTGAATTTGTGATTCCAAATATAGGTTTGAAGACTGAAGGAGGTTTTGTAAGTTGTTGACCAGTGCATCACTCAGAGACAGTGGAAACCCACTTTCAGCACTGTCCAGATGATATCTTTGGCCTTGCTTTTCTAGGTTTTCCAATACTGAAGCAAAGTACATTGAACTGGTCCGTGGTTTCTCAAGACATACTCTGTCGTGCCAACATGTCTTGCAGGAATAGTTGTCCCTGATGCAGCTGCTTTGGCTAGATCTCAGAGTACAGTTCTTCTGGAACATTGAAAGTACTCTCAGAATTTACAAGAACCTTTACTTTGATTTTTAAAAATGCTTAATTCTTAGCAATTGCCAGCACCTCTCATAAACAAATCGTATTTATGGTACTGTGTGAGGCTATGAGCTGAATTTGGGAGCCATAATGCCTTCATATCTGTCCAGGTAAAAGTTTGATGATGAGGACACAAGAAAGTCTATTGGAAGGTAGCAAGGAGTCTGCAAACTATGAGGTTTGGAATCCACAGCTTTAAATGTATGTATTCAATGATGGGAAATGTCTTCTGTGGACCAGCATGGCTGGTAAAGTAATTTTGCTCATTACGAGTGAGAATAATTTACTGCTTGACTGCTTATTATGATGTTGCGGAATATGAGGGAGAGTCCTCTACTGTCGCTAAAAAGTGGCAGGTGATTTCAGAACATTTCTATATAAACAGACTTGAATTTACATGGTATAGATGGTGGTAATTACAATACTTTGAAGCAGTTACATTTTTGTTAACTCTAAAGACTACTGTGGTAACTATAGAGTTCCCTTTGTAATACCTGTTTTGGCAGTTCTGGGAATGCCTTCACAGCTTGCTTTGGCATACTTTAGTCTTTTGTGGTTTTGTTTGCTTTCCACTTCATGTGCCTATTTATTTCTGAAAGATGAGTAGTTGTTTATCTTGATCACTGGGGAATATCATATCTGTTGACATATAAATAAAGGAAGCTATTATTTGTAGAGCTTTTGTGGTCTGTGATCTACAAATTATTATGAAGTTATTATCTTTGCTATTGTACTGCAACGCTGCATTCCTCACTACTTCTGTAAACTAGATTTATGTGATTTTAATGTGTCCTGCATATATATATCAAAAAAGCAGTAGTGAGTAGTAATCAAATGATGCAAATAAAAAAACATTTCACAACCAATCAGATCCCTAACCTAATACTAATGGAGCTGTCCTCACAAAAATAGTGTTATCCATGAATACGATATCTGTGAATATGTATATCCTTCTGCTGTGCAGCAGTTGTTGGTTGAGTGGAAGCGGTTTGGGTAGCTTTCTCCAGCTCCTGAACCCCAACTAGCGATCCAGCGCTACTGGGCTTCTGTGGAGAGACGTACAGAAGAGGGAAATTACTCTGTCAGAATTTACTAACAGTTGCTTTTTGGTGTCCTACAGCAATCTTTGAAAACATGGAAATAGATGAGAACGACTTGAGTTGCTGTTGAGATTAGTTATTACTTCTAGCCGTTTTAGAGTAAGAACCTAACTGCTGAATTGCACTGCTGAAGCCAAGTTTTGTAACCAGCTTCTCAGTTTTTCCCTTTCATCCATTATCTTTACCTCGGGGAGATTACTCATGTAGGTAAATGTTACTGATGTGAATCAAGTTTGTAGGACCAGATCCATAGACCTCATGTTTGTATTGCTGTTAGATTGCAGTCTCATTTAATAGCGCAGCATTAAGTATAACGTTGTTTCAACATGTTAAATTGCTTTAAATAGAATCAATCTTCACATCATGTTTTGGGCTGATCGTTGCCATATTTGTAAAAGTAAGGCTGAAGACATTTTCTTGGCATGTTCCAAACTACATTATACAACTTGTAATGCAATCATTTATTGGAAGGGCTTTAGTACTTTTAGAGCAATGGTTACGGGCCTGGGAGCCTCAGCGTGGAGATGCTGTCACGCATGAGTCTGAAATCGGCAATGATGTAAAGGCTTTTAAAACGATCTCATGCAGTAATTTAACTTTGTTGAACTAGATTTAGACAATTTTACTTCTAAGATTTTTTAGGTTACTTTCTAATTATTTCAAATGCCCCATGTGACACAATGGAGATAACACTAAGTGGTTGGAGTTTACTTTTGCTGTTAAACTCTGCATTTAAAGAGAGCTTGTAGGTATACATTTGTTTTCCTTGACACTTGGTATAGCCAAAAATGCACAGTCTTGATAAAGACATGATGGCTGAGGTGGCTATTAACTGGGGAGGTTTCCGTATTTGTTTTTCATACATCCCTAGCAGATTCTGCAAAGGGAGAGCTCCATCTGGCTTGCAAACTTCAAGCTGTAAAAGAAAACCTCTGAAGATTACTGTACTTATCCTGTAAACCTCAAATCTCATTTGTCAGCTCAGATTTTTGAACACAGTATTAAAATTGAACTGTAAGCAAGAGATTTCTAAGTAAAATTCTAGCTGTCTTGAGATTTTATTCTAAGATAAATACTTCAAAAATATCACTCCAGTAAGCTGAACAGAAACTTTTCAAATCTCTACATTATTGAGTACCACTGATATGTATTTATAAAATTTCGTGTGGATTTAAACAACGAATTCAGTCATTCTGTGAGTAGCTTCTGAAACACCATTGTTCCCAACCATGACATTATTTTCTGGGTAACTATCATGTTTCAAAGTTATTAAATGTTATTCAGCCCTCCTCTTACCTCCTTTCTTGAAATTCTCTCAGCAAGCATGTGCCACTCTGCCGTCCCACTTGATTAGACTCTGTTGAGAAATGTGTAGGTGAATGATCTTTTTGTATTCTTGTCCACTGCAACTCAGTATTTGAGAAACTGGGAATGAAGGCTTATATTGCCCCAGCGGGTTGTTGTTAACTCTCTGAATTCCTAGGTTATAACAACATGAGTTTAGCGTATCCTTTTGTGTTTGCTTCTCCATGAAACATTGCAATAGAGTCTCTTCTCTGCTAGGGTGAGACGGCAGTTCCATAGGAAAATTTATTCTGGTTGCTTGGACTTCAGCCACTTGAGCAGGAGAATTTTGGATTCCAACCAGTTTAATATTTTTTTTTTCCTCCTGAAACACATAGCAAAGGAACTGGGCGTTAAAATGCAGCCTTTTGGTAAGGTTTCAGGCCTTGGTATGGGAGTTGTATCAGCAGGTAGGTGATGAGCACAGGGGTCTGTCACACAGGAGGGCACAAAAGTTCCCAAACTAAATTAGGGAGGAGGGAAGGAAAAAGGAGATTATACCATAGTCTTTCTAATCCTTTAGAAATGCCTAAAAGTGGTACATATAAACTGTATATAAAATATCCTGAAAATGGTTGCAGAAAACATATTCTCTTTTTTCTTAAAAGCACTTAGAGACTTCACAAAATTGTCTGGAAGCCCTGAGAAACTTGTCTGAATGTGGAAAGTAAAAAATCCAAAATCAACACCTATCACTCAGCCTCAAGTACATGCAGCTTGCCTAAACAGCAAGGACTTGGAGAGAGGGGAGGAATGTATTATCTCAAAGTACATTTGTAATTATTACAATTCAGCCTTTGCTAATAGTTACCACACAATGTCATTTCAGATGCCACGTTTTCCCCTCCAAGTTTAGAATGGCAAATAGCTCTGTGGGAAATGCTGACTCCCTTGAAGTGGGCGGTATTGGGTAGTAAAGGGAAAAACCAAGAAAAAAGAGGAACTGTTTTAACATGGTCCAAGGGAATGATGGGTGAAACTGAGAAATGGAAAATACAGAGCAAATGTCAGGAATTAAGTCCTTATTGCAGAATTTTTTAGCCTCAAGGATTAACTGTGAAAGTAAGTGGTGGGAACTGTGTTGCTTGGGTCAGCTGCAGTAACACGAAATAAGCTTTTCAGAGAGTGCAATAGAGAATAATATTGCATAGGTAAGAGACAAGAGTAGATGAAAATGTTGATGTGATTTCCCAACATAGAGGGGAAATTTAGACACTCAGAAAGGTCTGCTGAAGTCTCAACATGATTTAACTTCATGCGTGTTGCCAGGTTAACTTAGCAATTGTTGATTAGACAAAATAAAAAGCATTCTTCTGGCCCAGCCTGACCATGTCGCAATTTTGGGGCTTTTTATAAGCTGTTAAATGAGATGCTGACATCCTGTGTCTAGTATCTACAGATAGGCTGATCTGAAAGCCTTGGAGACCCTGAGGGTCTGACCTACATTACTGGTACTGTCAGTACAGCAAGCTCATATATCTTTCAAGCTTTTTGACAATTTAAAGGGCAGTCAGCCTAGCCCAAATAGTTAATCTCTCTCTCTGTCTCTCTTTATCTCTCTTCTCCCTGCCTAAGATTCAAAGAGAAGGGAGAGCGCTAAGGAAAAATTTATTAGAGCACAGCATGCCCGTTTCTTTAAGTTAAATAAAAGGGTGTTGGATTTAGTTAAAATATGTTTTTGTTAAAATGGAAAAGGATTTAACCTCTTACTTTCCAACAGTGAAGAGGGAAGAATCTACACAATGCCTGTGCCAATGGTAGCCTATTTGTTGTTTTTAGGTTAAAAAACACACATTGTCATCTGAAGGTAGAGTGGCTTCAGCCTGAGAAACACCATTCTAAAGCAGATGAGCTCTTTAGCCAGCAAAAAACAATCATCAAAGATGTTGGGAGTCAAACTGTGGAGCATCTAAACTCATGTGGTGTTTGAGGGCCAGAGAACCTCCTGACCTGCAGATCAAAGGCTGACTGAACCCTTTCGCCATACCCCTTTGGGAAATCAAAAGTCAGCACCTACACCATGAATCCTCCAAAAGCAACAGTAAGAAAGCATAATGTGCTCCATTCCTCCCCCATTTTTTGTGGAACAGCATGTCCATTGTAGGGAAATGAAAGTAACATCCATCACTAAATCTGCATCCAGTTGTTCTTCTATCTGTTTCCTTTGATCAAAGCGTTTGGTCATTATATATATCTTTATAGTTCCATCCAAGGATGACACTCAGAGGCACATTTTTTATCATTCCTCTCTTTTTACTGTTAGACAGGACAAGCGTATAACAATATATTACATGTAAAAAGTCTATAAATAGCTGAACAGAAGAATTGTCTCATGAAGGTTTGTGGCTTGTTCCTGATCTGTACTGAAACAGGCTGACAGACAACCTCAGAATTAACATGGTTTGGAAGAAGAGGCAGCCTCTGTGAAAACCAAAACCGCCCAGCCCCTGCTGTGTTCCTGCTCTCTGGGAAGCAGCCTTGCGCAGCAGCAGGTATTGGTGATAAGGGCATCGGTGCTATCTGGCCTCCTTCAGAGGCAGCATCCCCGAGCTCTTGCTGGGTCCCAGCTGGAGAGAATCACCAGAGCACACTGCTTTTCCCTTGCAGTTTCTGGCCAGGTTTAATCTGATTTCCCTTCCCCCAGGAATTGTAGAGCATGAGCAATGTGAAACAGAACTGAGTATGAGCACATGAACTAGGGAAACCTGGTTTCCTGGGGATTTATGCCTTATGGCACTGACTGCAAGCTCAAAGGGAAAGACCTTTTCACATCTGGAGCATTTAAAATTGCTCTTTGCCATGTAGACTCTGTGGTGGTTGTAAGGGCTGAGCTCACAGTTCTGCCTGTCCTCTGTCAGGGCATGGAGAATTCCTTTATCCACCCATCTATATTAACACACAAATTTAATTATAAATCCCTTATGCGCATAGGGGAATATACACCCAACTAAGAGCCAGCCCAAAAGGGGTTAAATAGGACGCATATGATGCAGTATAGTAAAAATAAATTCTCTAGCTATTCGCTTTGCCTAGCTCCATTTTCTTTGTGTGCTTTCAACTGCCTCTTATTCATCTTCTGCTGTATCAGATGTGAGCTGCTTCCCTTCATTTTCAAAGTCCATCGCAGCCTGTTCTGTTCTCTATCATATTTCCTTGGGCTCAGAAGGGGAGTGCCTGCCTTTTGCTGGCTCAGCCTTCATCATCTACTCATTAAAGTTTCAAACAAATGACTTTGTGTTTTCTCATACCTCTCCCCTCATGCATGGAAGGAGCTCCTCATCAGTATCTGCAAAGCTATTTCATTATACTGCTTCAGAAATCCTTCCTTAAAGTTTTCCTTTGCTGAGATGCTGACAAAAAAAGCCTTGTTATCAGTGGGGCTGCGAAGGCGCTGAGCCTGCTGCTGGTCACACTGACCCTACTGTTTCCTTGAGTCTCCCTCTCTCTGGGTCGCAGAGGCTTTCTAATTCTTGCTGGCAGAGAATGCAATGAAAATTCAAGCTGCTTAACCCCATCCCGTTTTGATAAGGCATGGGAGGCAAGAGCAGCAGTGGTAGAGGTAGATTATAATGTCCTGGTAGGCGGAGAGGAGAATGGGAAAGTGGCCGCTTAATTTGGACATGTGTAATGGTACACCTCAGGGACCCATTAGTCTGAATAAATGAGGAATTTAAATTGGGTATAAAGGAGTGTTCAGTGTCTGGGACACTTCACGGGGAAATAATACTGTATGGATCCAATCCCAAAGTCTCAGCGTAAAACATCTTAATTTTTCAGTTTTCATCGACTCAACAAGCTATTTCAAGACTAAGCATTCATTTTTTAAAAAATTATATAAAATGTTTTTTAAAAAATGTTTTAAAAAATATCAAGGCCAGATCATTTGGGCAGGTAGTATGAACAGCCTGCAAGGCAAGTGACATTTCCTAAGGACTCCTCAAAAACCAAACCAAAATGGCACTCGATGCAAAAGGAATAAATTGTTATCAATTGCTATGATCTCTTGTTCTCATTGCCTTGACTCCCTCTGCAGTGTAGCCATGCTCCCTAAAATCCAGCAAGTTGGATCAGTCAGAGGAAGCAGCTGCAGGATAGTTTTCACAATCCAGGAAACAAGTTCAAATAGTCTAGATATTTATCAGTCAATGTCGGGATAAATTTATTTGGAAGTTTAACTTAAATTATGATAGATCCATTCTATTCCCGTTGTTTCTTTTCCTGTGCTGTGTGTTTTTTCTTTCCTGAAGGTATTAAATTGCTACATAAATCCTGGTAATCCTTCATTCATGGGATTTAAGGAAAAAATCCAGGAAGAAAGTTGTCAGGAGAATGGACAGTTATGCAGTTATTTCCAGAGTATGTGCTGCCAAAAAGCTAATTGTTCAAGTCTTCGGATAGGTTCTGCCACATTATGGAATTAGTTAAATAAGGTGGTTTCTTGTAACAACTTTTGCTAAAAAGTTTGGCCACTTGTTTCAGGTCTTACAGCAAACCTTTTCAGATGGAAAAATAAGCACTCTCCATAGGGAGGGAGATTGTTTTCCCTAAATGTGAATTATTGTACCACTGTTGTAGACAGCCTGGTAATCTCTTTTTAGGGTGGGAATGAATGGCCTCACTAATTTTAGTGATTCTTGACTTTTAAACGATGATACCACTTCTGGAAGTTTTGTGCATTGCTTGGATTAACACTAGGATTCTTCATTTGCTGTGCAATTACTACAAAACTGGGAAGCAGTCAGAATAGTGATGAGATATTATGATATAATTGATAAAAAGGCTTTGCATCAATATGGCCATTAAACAAACAAATCTGAATAATTACAGGAAGCCTATAATCTACTTTATGAGCTGTGTTCCTTGTATTGCCGTTGAGTGGGAGGTAGACAGAACAGGCAGAGCAATATGGCACTCTAATATTGCAGCCCAATCAACAAGCTTAATTAAAAATGTGATTTTTAGTGTAATCATATTGCTGAATTATTTTTACCTTTATGATTCTTTCCCAGATTTGTATCCCAAAGATCAGTGTATGTAAAATGAAGAGGCCTTTATCTCTGTATGCTTAAAGAGTATAAAAAGTCAGATTGGACTCTGGCATTTACTTTTATTCAGTTAAACTGCAGATAGTACTTCCGAAGCCTAACCTGTCATCTAAAGTTGTAGCTAAGCTGTCCTTTTCCCTCTCTGTTACAATATCAGTTAAAATGGATTCTATAAATAATATCATAGCTTTAAGCACTAGAAAATGTGAAAATAATTCTTCTTATCTCTGTCCTCTACTGTGCATGTTTCTCAGGGATAAGATTTTTTTATTTTGTATACAGAGAGTTTTTGTTGTGTGTATGTATGATATGTGAGGGAAACCAAGAATATAATCCCAGAAAACAGTTGAATTGAGTAGCTCTAAGCTGTGTGTTGGAGGCAGCCTGGCCAGAGCAATCCTGATTCAAACCTAGTCTAAGTCCATGGAAAAGTTCCTGTGTCTTCAATGGCTTTTGGATCTTGGCCTATGGTTCTGGCTTCCCACCTTGTTTCCAGCTGCTGAAGTGCATTATAAGATGCTAAAAATACATCAAATAGTTTTCTAACATTTTTTCCATGTAAGCAACTGCCTTAGTTGCCATTTTGTCTTGTGTGGGTGGTCCATGACCCTATCTATTGATACCATACTTAATGCTGTAAAGAAACTAGAAGGCCCTGGAGTGGATACTTTTCCAGTTAGCAAGTATAGTTTAGAGGCAGAGGAACTGTACAAGAAAAATTTAATTGTAAGTCTCAGCAATTGTTTCTAGTCTCATTGTGCTAACGCAGACGTCTAAAGGGATGGTGTAGAAAGGAAAGAAAGAAAGAAGAAAAGGTTTATATTTTAAATGTAATTTTAATTTTTGAGTTGAGAGAGCGCCTTCAGTATATGATATTGTATGCAAGGTCTGATTTATTGAACATGTTGTGTAAGGCTATGTGGGTGGGTGTGTCTCTGAGCTGTTACATCCAGCATACTTTTCTCCAGGCTATTTCTCTTTTTCAGTGACAAAATAGGGATAGGGACATAAAGACTTAATTTCTCCCTATCCAAACAAAAGATAATACAGGCACCAGCATCCAAAGGATGAATTTACATTTCAATGAATCGATTTAAATCAGTAGCAAATAACCCTGATTTCAACAGACTTGGCTATGGCTTCAGATTCTCTTTGTTTTTGAGGACGATAACTGATCAACCTCTCTCTGGCTCTTGGAGAGCACAGGTCAGAAGGGATAATGCAGTGCAGTGGGTAGCACGCTCTGGCTTGGGGCAATAGTTACCTCCATCATTTTGCTTGAGCACTGGTCCATCCTTTCCCCTTACTGTGTTTTAACTATTCAGATCATCAATTCTTTTAAGCAGGGCCAAATCTTATTCTTTATCAACATGGTATTTCAAGCATACAGTAACTGGTGGTAGCAGCAGTAGTGATGTTTTCTTGAGCATTGTCTCAGGAAATGCTTGACCAAAGCCAGCTATATCAGTTCCCAGCTCACAGGATTTCTGATTCATTTTAGCAACGTATCAGAACAAAACCCAAGGATTTGGGATAACTCTGAGCTTTGGAAAAAAGTTTGATTCTGCTCTAAACGTGAGCAGTGATGCTTTACTTTCCGGAATAAAAGCCCTGCCTGTGAGCATCTGTGAACTCTGTACAAGTTCAAAAAACAGAACCAGACCCACATTTTGTGGCTTCGGCCCATCTTTCATTCATTAATTTCTAAAGTATTTTATGGCCTTGGTTATCTGGCTGCTTCCTGATGCCTTTAACAGCTTCCTCATAGCAAGTGAAGCTAATAAATTTACAGTCACCATTCTTATGGAAGCCTTAAGCAGAGTTACTTTCTTAAAAAAAAAAAAAAAAAAAAGAGGGGGGCTTCATCGTTTGATCTCTAATGTCTGGCACGGGAACAATACAAATAATAATTGTGACTGATGAAATGTATAGGAAGAAAATTTGATAATTGGGCATGCAGGAAAATGTATGACCTGGAAGATGCTGGATCAGTCACTGGAACTCACCATTTGGCTTAGGAAGCAGTATTCCCAGTAGCGTTCCCAGCTCAGGGCCCTCTATGGCAACACAACTTGTTAATCATCACACCATCAGACTGGCCAGAATGCAGCTGTATAACTTAGGCTTTTGTGTTGCCGTGGATGCTATCTAAGCATTCCTGGAACAGTAATTTCCTTTTTGACCTCCATGGAAACAGTCATAAAACAATTCTTAAAATGTCAGGAGAAACTGCATCTAATGGTGGTGCTTTAGCCAAAGAAAACATACTTCAGTTTTGAAGCATTCCCACCAAAACACTGAAATCTTAAAGCTACTAATAGGCTGTGCATCAGTGCCTGAGCGCTTTACCATGACATTTAATAAAATGTAATTCATATACCAGCTTTACTGAAATCATAGTATTCACCAAGGTACACTAAAAACTTTCCAAAAGAGATCAGACAAAGAGAGAAGGGCACTGGTGACAGCTGAGCTGGAGGCAGAGAAGGACCAACTGGCATGTATGCTTCAGTAATATTGCAGTGTTGAAACTGGTAAATATTTAAAACCATGTCACACTCCTTTAAATATCTGTCCACTAATGAAAGTACTGTTGGTGCTATTGGTAAACATATCACACAGTAAATTCCACAACAAGAAAAATGTGACATCTCTGAACAAGTCAATATATACGGACAGTAGTGTGTGTCCACATGTTTGCATTCTTATAATTATTTTATTTTTTTCTGATACTGCTTTTTGGCAGCAGGGTAAAGGAGAAGATTCCTCATGCGTTTTTATGGATAAGTTTCCTCTTGAATCTCAGGTCTCCTGTGCTTTAGTGAATTTGAGGAAGGAGGGGAGAGACAGTGAAATATGCTAAGTAAGCAGTTGCAACTCCTTTTGTATCTTACTTAAATAATTTGTTGCAGTTAATGGTCAATGGCTGAGAAACCTTTGTTGTTGTTGCGTCATGTCAGATTGGATCCAGTGCTCGATTCTGCGTTTCCTCTGAAGCAGGGTGACCATCTTTAGTTTAATCAGATACCAGTGCCAGGAGCAGTGTCACCCCTGGCCTTGTGCTGGGTGATACGACCAGGGAGAGCTGGCACGGTAATGCCAGACACTGCTATGTGTTGGGAGATGCTGGGCTTCCTCCACTTCCGGTGAAGCTGGTATATTGGGGTATTCATGCACTTTCAGTTCTGGAGATGCTCGCTCACTTTATACTAGGAAAATATGTCAGCTATTTCAGAGATAATGGCACCACTGTGAGCAGCTGGCTGGCCTTCATCTGCTGTAACGTTGATGCACATCAATAATCTGGTAGGGCAGACTTCAAAAGAGTCAGAGAGTGAGTTCATGCCAGCACACAAAGTTCAACTGCTTATGGGAAGCCTACCCAAGCATATCAAATGCTTTTGGGCTGGAATTTGGACTGTGAATCTTTCAGGATTAGGCTCTTTCGTCTGCTGGAGGACAGTAATTCCTGTTTCCAGCAAGGCTGGAATACCATGAGAATAGACGTCTTTGAAATTTTTTGAGATTTGAGTTTCCATCCCAAAGATTATTGCCTGAAATCAAGTTGTGCTGATAGATATGGGAAAGAAAAGAGCACTTAACCAAATTTCTTCAGTGTTGGGTGTGGCTTGGGTGTGTTTCAAGTTTTTGATGAAAGCCACAGTGAGCTCTTTATTAAAACTGGCTAACACATCCCCAGTTTGTGAGTGATTGTCATGCGGATCCCTGCTTAAACCCTGTGTTTCTATAATTCACGGGTGTTCCAGATTGCCTTCATCTTTTCATCCTTGAATATTTTATTTTAATACACTGTTAATATAGCCAAAGTGTGGAAAGGTTTAAAAAATTCTACATGAAACTATTTGTACAATATTTAAAACCTTCCAAATGTCTTTAAATATTTCTCCCTTATTAGGTCCTTCTGCACTTTGGAACAGTTTTGAAAGATGCTGCCTATTCATTTTATTTTTATAGTTTTATTTTGCTAATATTTTTTTAAATTGGGACTGAGCTAAGCTCATTCTCTGGAACTGATATGGGTATCATTTAACTGATGTGGGCGTAAACTTTCACCCTTAAGACAATTTTAAAATTATATTTCTAATCCTCTTATCTCTTCCATGAATTGTCAATCTTGCTTGTAGGTTTTCTGGAGAGAATGATTTAATTATGAATGAATTCTCTCCATTTGGATTTGTTTATTTTTAAGAAAGATAAGTTATCTTTCTCCCCATGAGGGAGCATGATTAAAATATTTCTAATTATAAATTTGAAAGTGGTGCAATTCAAAGTACTTCACTGACTGTTTGCTGGTGTAGCAGAAATATAACTAATGAAAATGTATCAGAAAATTGATGAGCATGTGAATTTGAACATAATGATGAAGCGATATGAAAGGGAAAAATAATAGAAAATTGCAGGAATAGTGAAATAAACAGAGATAAGTAATCAGTGCATCTTTCCTCTTCAGTTACCATTTAGTTTCTGCTATTTATAGTGGTATTTACTCTTCAGCCAAGTCATTTGCTTGGTGTAGACAGGCAAGCTCTTTAGAAACCTACCTGAATAAAACCTGTAAAATGTCTTTTACTTGATTCTTGCTACTTTGTGTCTGAGAATACAAGCTTTAGGGATATATGAGATCCAATAAGAAATAAAGTGATAAATACCCACTTGGGGCTGGAAGTGTAAGTGTCAGAAGGAAGCCTGAAGGGAGAGAGAGGGAGTGCTGTGGGTTATAATTTTGGCATCTGAAGGGGAGTAGGTATCACACAGGAGCTTGTGGAGAATTTACTGGGTGGTAATAATGTGGAGGAGCCTGGGGCTTTTGGGGAGTGAGGCCAATACAGAGAGATATTAACACCTGGCAAATTTTGTTATAATCCTTTGTGATCATCAGTGTATGGAAGCAGGAATCTAAATATTCCTTTTGTTCACCTGGATACAGACCCGGTGTCCGTAATGAGTGATACACGGTGTCCCAGAGGTAGGCAATTTCCACCTACTGAGGATGAGTCAAAGCAGTATGGCGAGGGGCCCAACCTCAGTCTTCTCCCACATTTTCCCACGTCAAGAGCTGTGATTTCATCAGGGGCCTCTTTCTAGCTGAAAAAAAGATTTTTGCATCTGTGCTGCCTTGCCCTGTGCTCTTGGATGGAGCTAATGCTGTGGCAGCTAGGAGGAAATCCCAGTTTTCCATGTTCATCTGGTGTTCACAGGGAGCCAACATCCCACCAGCAGCATTTACAACCAAAAGGTCTCAAATAAAGTGGGTAATCTGATTTCCAGCCTTCAGTCAAGTACAGAACATACAAAGGCTTTCCCTGTGAAATCATCTGTAATAATACTTCCACCTTATGTTGCTGTTTCCCTTCAATTATTGCAAGTTCTTTTTCAACTGAAGACGCTGGTTTTGCTAGTGCCATCATTTCATTAATTCACCGGACACATTCTGATAACCCCTTCGTTCAAAGCTAGGGGAGGGAAGCAGATGGCAAGGACTGTCTAGCAAAAGGTCTTCCAAGTTTCCACATTGGCATCACCTGAAAAGGAGAATAAGCACGACTGCACTGGCGTTTGGGATTTACTGCAATGCACATTTCAGGCCATCTCTGGAAAAATAACTAAGGGATGTTTTGTCTGCTTTTACTGATACATCTTGAGGAAACTTTGAGCCTTTCCAAGGTGGTGATATATTAATTACATGGTGCGAACCTTCCTTAGATATACATGGTTTATTCAAAAAAGAAAAAGCATTCAGTGTTTGCATTGTTAATGGAAAAGGTATTTAAATTGGAACTTTTTGGACAAACTCTCGTAAGTTCTTTTATAATCAATATTTTTTTTACGTAAACAAGAACCTAGAAATAACCCAAATTTATAAATACGAAAATTTTGGAAGAAGTGCATTCATCATTTGCGTCACTGTAGACAGTTACAATTGAGAAGGTCCTTGAATACTCAGAAACAACACTCGTGCATTCACACATGGGCTTAATAAAAATTTAGTGTGTGGGTAAACCCAGAAAATATTAGTGTGCTATTTCAGTACGGTAGAGTTTAATGATACTCAAAATAAATCATGTCTTTTGCCATCCTTTGTAAGTAATCACTTGATGGGATCAGGTTACAATGTGCTTTCAAAGACTGATGCAGAATTTTGCCTCTTCTCATCAACAGTTATTTTGATGGATGAGTAGTACATTTTTATCCACTAGAGAAAAGGACTGTATATTAACACTTTCAATTAACATGGTACATTCTTGTAATAAATTGACCATGAGATGCTCATAAAACAGATATGGACAGAGGGTAATTCACGATAATTCTTCCTTTAGAGCTCAGGGACTCAGGATCATCTAGTATCCTTGGCATTTTGGACTGGGTTTTTCTGGTTCTAATCCCTTTATGATATGGACCATGAGCCCCTCTTGCAGTAAAGTATTTAAGCACATGCTTAAGTCTTATTACTCAGGTGCTTAAGCATTCCGCTGAATGGGGGGCCCTGACACGTGTTCAGGAAAAAATGGATTTGGGGCTTTTTTGTTAAAGTTTTCTGGGCACTTGGCACGTTGTGTGTCATGCCCAGCTCCAAGTAATTAAAATTCCTTTTAAGGTTTCTTTAAAAGTTCAGCATTATGGGATTCTTTTCAAAGAACTGGCTTTAAACCTAGGACCTTTCAGAGTATTTTTAAGGAATTAGAAGGATGGATATGTTTAAACTGAGTTGCTCCTTCCATAGTAAAATGTATTGTATTGATCTGAGTGGCCCAGAGAGTCTGCTTTTGGGGAGAGAGAGCACAAAAAGGGACTTTGGTGACTGGTAAAAGGTCCCAGGCAAGTTCTTTATAATGGGTGGCTTCCTGCTGGAGGAGGGAAAGGATGGTGGAAGATGTTCCTCTTCACCTGGCTCAGGTCTGTACTTCAGGGAGCACATAAAATTAAGATAGGGCTGCTGTTCTTCTGGAATAAACCTCACACCTTCAGAAAAACTTACTCTAAATGGTGTTTGAGGAAGAATGTAATTTTTCTGCAGCATGAAGCATTTTGAATGGTTATCAAACCCTGGCTCATAGCTGTCAAGATGAGTTATGAACTATGGGCATGCAAGAGTGGGGACATTCTACAGCAGAGTTGAGCAGCTTTGACACAGGAGAATTGTCCTTTGCCTGAAAAATAAGAACCGGCTTCTCCAAAACTTCCAATCTCATGCTTTTCCCAAAGGTCAGTGTTGGAAGGGGCAGTTCATGATATTTGATGGTCTCAAAGACAGAAAAAGAAGCGGGGTGAAGTTTTACTATATTTGGATAATCCTCTAGCACTGAGGCAATCCAGTATTTTGTTTCAGATGGCTGAATTTTTTTTCCCTTTCCTGTGCAAGCGAATTGGTACTTTCTTAAATATTGACATTAATCTCCTCAGTTGGAAGCAAACCAAGCTTCTGTATTTCTTATCCTCCCAAATCATCTGTACTTCAGATCTGTTTACCAAACGGACTATATTGCATTCCCATAAATCCTGTAATTTGAGTTTGCTGTGATATTAATTTATTAGTACGATTGCATTTTCAACATCAATTATGCTCTATCTCAACAGACATAATTCTTTCTTCAAAGGAGATAGAAAGCTGTGCAGCTCTTGGGTTTCCACATCCCCTCCCCTCCCTCTGCCCTGCTGCAGAGCGGCTGAGCTCAGCTGGGCTTTGAGGCACCGGGAACCTGCATCTGTACAGTAGCAAATAGATGAATGAGAAGCACCACTACTGCAGTGTAATTCTGGGTTTCCTGATATTTTGCTTAAATGCTGTGTTTGTACAGAAGGCAGTTTTCACTGAAAGCGAAACCACTCTGTGTTTGTAGGAGGGAGCTTGAAATTCTGATGGGAATGCAAACTTCTGCCTCAGAGAGTAGAAGAGGGCATTGGCTTTCAAAATGTTGTAATCTGAAATCAGTTTTGAGATTTTAGGGGAAAGGAAGAACAGCAACTTTTTTAACTGAACAGCTGGAATAAATGTCTACAGATGTACACGTCTTCATTTATACCCAGAGCTTCCCACTACACCAAACATTGCCTGTTAAGGGAAAACAATACCAAGAGTTTATTTCTTAAAATGACAAGTGACAAAATACAATTATTTGAAAAAGACCTTTGTACCGGATCTACTCTTTGTGTCCTAATATTGCAGTAGTTGGGGGAAGAAGGCAATGGAAAGGGAAAACTGCTTTAGTGAAAAAGGGTTAAGTGCCTTCATTTTCTTCCTTGTGTTGGGCTGAAATATAAGTGTTGCCTTGTAAATGAAAAAGAACTTGCCTTTTAGATGACCTGTTTAAAACTGGAAGTACCATTATAGTTTAAGAAATGCTTGTCAACTGCTGTCGGGGAAAAAATGAGAAGCATGTGGGACTTTGATCCAAAATTTTACACAGTTTTACCTGCATCCACTATGCTTGTAGGTACGCAGGCTTGTTCCTCAGACAGAAGTGTTGCAGAATGCATTCGATTTTGTTAATGTAGATTTCCAAAAATACAAACTGTGCTTTCCCTTCATCACCAATTAGATTGTTTAGTGAATCTGCGTGTAAAAGTGGGAGCATTTCCCTGGTGTTTGTTGCCAGAAATAATTATAATCATTGCCCCTGTTTTCTTCACTCAACATTTCAGGATTTTTCAATACTTGATAGTGAAATGAGAAGGTCCATTTTTTTCTAATGAACTAGTGAACAACTGCAATCCAAATTGCTTCCTCCCATGGTGACACTTGCAAGGGCTGTGTGGGGATCGTAGAGGCAGAAAACCCCTAGTATTTTTCTCACTTCCTTTTTTTTTTTTTGTTTCCCCCCTAGTTGCCCACTTGGCCCAGCCAGGGCAGCTCTAAATCCCATGAAATGATGAAAGGTTGTGTTTCTTGCAGCTTGCCATCCCTTTGAGATTTGTTTCTGTGCAAGCTGCTGCAGGAATTCCAACCTCCCTTTTATTCTTTCTAATTTTTCCCTAATTTCCCCCGTTTCTATATTTTTAATTTAAATTCCCCTCTCCTTTTTTTTAAAAAAGAAATTTACATTACTTATTCTTTAGTAGGTTATTAATTAAAATGGAAACTGATTTTTTTAAGGTCCCTTTCCATTGGGATACCTTTCCAACTCGCCACACTAAACTGCAGCACAGATGTTAAGCACATTTAACTGTACAGTCAGTGTGTGCATATTTTTAACATAACTTGTCTTGAAAATATTTATTCAAGCCAAGACAACAGAAAATTAGAGTAATTTGATTGCTCAGACTTAAGGAATAGATTACTACTGTTCCAGATGTAAGAAACAACAGCCTACTTACTCTCTCTAGGCTGAAAAAAATGTCTTTGGCTCCTGATACCAACCATATTTGCTATTATGTTAATAGTAAATCTTTTAAAAGTTGAATACCTTTAAAGATTTTCAGTTTAAACTTTTGCCAACTAGTGTTACGAGAACTTCACCCCAAAATAAGCTCATTATGAAGGGTTTCAAAATACTCAGTGCTCCAAGGGTGCAGTATTACAAAGCAAAGTTATAAATCATCTTTGCTGTGAAATAAGCGTGCTAGATATCTATCTCTATGGCGGACTTGGTACTTGGACTATGCAGGGCTTTCAGCAGTCATTAATGATTAAATTTAAAGATCAGGCAGTTGGCACAAAAGATGTGTGATCTGGGGTGCACCTTTTTTTCTTCTTGTCTTTAACTAAATCTTCTTTGTTTAGATTTGCAATTATCACTCAACCATTTGAACCTGTTTTTATTGGGTTTTTTCCCCTCTCTTTGTATGACTTAAATGCAATTACCATTTTTATGCTTATTTGTTGTATCACTCACCAGGTTTCTGAATGTATAGAAATATGCAATAGGAAAGCAAGACAGAAATGCTAGCTGTCTGACCCAGGGTTTAAAATACATATTCCTAATAGCTTGTGTTAGTAACTGTTTGTACAGTCAGATTGTCAGAGCACTGTGGGACGGTGGAAACATACTTTAAGATACTTTTCTGCAACTGCAGCTTCTGTATCAGTCCTTCAGAAGTGTGTTTTGAGATGTAGGCTTATATTCCAACCTAGCATCCAAGTACCTGAGCTATTTTTATGTGAACTGATCATACATGAAATGATGGTCCAGTTTGCAAGTGAGGCTAAGGCTAATGGGCCAATGCTTTGCGTATTCTCATTTTTCCACTCATGCATGTGAATTGCCTTAATGCACTTCACTTTGATGTTTTACATCTAGATGTGTTTTTTACTTGTTAACCTAAATGTCGTGTCCACAGATGTAAAGCTTTCTTTATGTAAGAACTGCTTATGCAAACGTAGAAACCAGGTTCACAGCTCCTAAAGAGTGTTACCTCCAAGTTGACTATAATCAAGTGGAGCTGGGCAGATACTCTTGGTGAAATTACCATTTTGCTATGGGTCTCCTCTCCATTTTCTGCTAGGTACCTTTCTATTTAATCTTTTATTTCTGGTGGTATTTGCCATTTTTATGACCCTGTCAAAGACAGAGAGTCAATGGTCAGTAAAGAGAGAGTCAAGGTGTAGGGGTTGCATACTGTTAAAGAAAGGATCATTCTCAAGCTGTTTCTGCTGGTTCCCTCCAAACAGTGTGCAGATCCTTTCTCCTCCGTAGGCTGCTCTGTTTATTTGGAAGATTATTTTTGAAGGATTATCTTTCTCTTTACCCTCACCACCACCCCCACCCCCCTGACCTTTTTCAACAAAAACCCAGAATGTCTAGGGTTTTTCAGAAACTGCACCATGCAACTTAATGCATGCTTCATTACAGATCTTCCTTCTCTGTCCCATGAGCTGTCTCTGCTCCAGTAGTACACGGAAAATAGACTATAAAACCCTCAGTCCAGTGTCTGGTTTTACTTAAAGACCGTATTATTTTAGGGTGAAGATGAGCATGAGGAAATAGTCTTCATAACTGCTCTTGTACAACAGCTCCCTGTGTTTGAAATTACTTCCTTAAATCCATTCTTCTTTTCTCTTTTCTGGACAGCAAGGAATGCCATATTTTCACTTCTCTTTCTGTAGTAATGCCACATATTTTTTCTGTCAGAGCTGAGTGGAAGGAGTCATTTGGCGGTGAAGTAAAGCACCATTTCCACTCCTTTTTGGATCAAACCCCATGCCTCTATTAGCCTGGGTATAACTATGGAAACCCTTATTGTCCAACCGCTGTATACTTTAAAGCCGGTCTTAGCCATCAGTGTTCGTGAAGAACAGCACTTTAAATCATGGTTCCCTAAAACTGAGGTAGTGAAAGCAGAATCTTTAAGTGGATAAATGTTTTTGGGCTGCTAATCAAGTAGTGTGGAGCCTAATAGTGCTGTGTATACACTAGCTGCTGGAAGTCTAGTTTAGTTGTCTAAAGGGAGATTTCCTTCATTCCTGTCCTTCTACGTTCACCTTTTAAAGAATACAAATGTTTGCATATAAAAGGTCATTAGGGGCTGACTTACTGCTTAAATAACAGCACCTTGTGTCATTTTTCACATAATAGCTGGGATGGAGCACAGCACCCTTTAAAAGGGAACTTGAGCCATACTGCTAAATGTTAACTGACAGCCTAGTAAAAACAAAAGTCTTCATTTTTCTCATTTGTCTGCTTTCTAACCAGCCAGAAATTGCGCAGAGTGC
The DNA here is from genome assembly GCF_963921805.1 of Phalacrocorax carbo. Lineage (NCBI taxonomy): Eukaryota > Metazoa > Chordata > Aves > Suliformes > Phalacrocoracidae > Phalacrocorax > Phalacrocorax carbo. The sequence goes on along the minus strand of NC_087518.1, from coordinate 42,075,196 downwards.
TCTTATTAGATCTCCAAGCATGCAATGCGGAGGATTCTAAAATTGCTGAGTACACACAAATGGTGCCACAGTGTCCTCGTCCTGTGCCAAAGCAAATCTCTGAGTTATGTAATTCTTCTCCTCAGTATTTGAGTTAGGTAAAATGTTTAGCATGTCTGAGTTGCTTGTAAGAGCACATAATCTGTAGGGTCCTGCAGTTTATCAAGGTGCCATCGGCAAACACCGTGGCATTGGATTTCACACAGCCCTCCAGAGCGGGGTTGGCCACGCTGGCTTGTGCTCGCCGTCGCGAGAGTGCCCCGGATCGGTGTCTGCTGCTGATTTCTAGTAATATGGTTCTGTGTGAAATCTAAGTTGTGTCTTTTAGGTCAGTCAGAGTGTATGGGCCAGAGAACGCCGTGTTCATGTGCTAACTCCGTTTAGCCCAGAAGGTTTTTCATGTGCAAGAAAGCTCCAAACCAACAATCAGTCTAAGTCAAGGGGCTGTGAGCCCACGCCACAAGACTGGACAACTATTCCAGCTCAATCAGTCCTGGCCTTATTTTATGTCTGCAGTCTGCAAAAGTGCCAACTATTTACGTTCCATAAACTTCAGTAAGGTGACTCTGGTGGCTGCAGAGAAGGGATTTTTCCCTCTCCTGAATTATGATATACCTGGCATGTAGAAATAAACAATAAATTTAATTAAAGCCTAGGCCAAGATGAAGTGGCCTTCAGTAGATTGTGTGTGGATGAAAGGGACTGCGAGAGAATTTTAGCTGCTTATCTAATGCAGGCAGTCAGCATGTGATGGTTTAGAGGGGCTTTCGAACATTTTCTACTTCTTTCTTTGCTTTAACTTTATTTTCATTGCTTGTAACTTGTAGAGCAGTTGCGAGCCAATAGCTTCGTAAAGCACTTTTCATCCACTTGTGCAGCTTTCAAAAGTGCTCAGCATTTCCTAATTCAATAGCAGCTTTACTGTTTACTTCAGTGGAAGCACAAGTGAGACCAAGAGCCTCTTGAAAAACCACATAAGTTTCCCCTGAGTTTTCTCTTTTTGACTCTTAGTCCACAGAATAAAGCTAGCAGCAGCATCAAGTGATATTTGTAACAGCTAAAATTTCAGCATGTTCCCCGATTTCTGTGTTTGATCCTAGTGTCACTAGACAATCCTTTTGATGGGACTGTAGTAGGGGTGGGCGATGTACAGACATTAATTAGCTGTTAAGAGTTAATTGCTAAGGAAAAGTTCCTACTCAAATAAAATATGTCTCTCTTCTAATTCTGCATGTTGGTTTTGCTCTGCGTTTAACTGCTCAGTGTAGAGGAATCTCCCGCTTCCCATAGTGACGTCTGTCTAGCCCGGTTCTTTCCATTCACCAGTGACACTTGTTACCACTGGGACTTTCTTCTCAACCTACTACATGAGGAATTAATTCCACCACACTGTTCTCTGCTGACTTCCATTATGAAGTATTTTTGTATTTATTTATTTGAAAAGTAAGCCCACCTGCACTGCTTTACATAAATACATGCTGAGATCTCCAAGACTCCTGTGTCTGCAGTGCAGTGTTTATCCACTTGGAGCAGAGATCAAGTTCTCCTTGCCTGGCACAATGTCAAGCATAATGGCAATAAGTAAGCCAAATCTTGAAAGCTTTGGGCAGTCCTTTATTTATCCTTGTTAGTCAGAACTCCCTCAACCACAGTGGGAACTCTCCCAGAACTGAAAAGCAATGTTTGGACGTGGACAGGAGGGTCCAGCGGAAGACCTCACAGCAGTACGTGCAGAGCTGGCTCTGTGCGAGGTGCAGGGTGTCCCTGAACCCAAAAGGTCAGCTGTGCTAATGTCTGGAGGTTTGCCAGAAAAATAAATCAGCTTTTTGATTCTGAGAAATCAGCAGTCTCTTTAGGGTGACTCAGTGTGCGCTGCACAGGGTATGAATGGAACGAGTATACATCTTTTCTTTTTCCCCTGCCACACTTAAAGGTCTCAGGGTATAAAAGGGCATGTCGCACAAGAGTCAGCTGGAAGACGCATGGGTGCATTGTCCTGTTCACCACCTCCATCTCCTCTCATCCCTGGGAAGTAAGTCTGTCTTTGGGCTGATACAAAGTGTGCAGGATATAAGGATGTCAGTCTTGTCTCTGATTCCATTTGCTAAGTGAGTTTGTTATGTGTTTAAACCCAGTAAATTGTTCCAAAAACAGTTTAGTTTCTTTCTTGGAAAGCAAAGGTGGGAAGAGCAATAACCACATGTGATAGAAGACTAGTTTTGCTCATCCTTGCTCTTTGTTAGGCTTGCACAGAGAGGAGCTCTGTCACCTAACATCACTTATTTCTAGATTAGTCTTCTGAATTCACACGCCCCACTGCAAGACAAATTAGTTGTCATTTCTATCCTTGTGCTTCAGCTTTACATTAGTATAAAGCGTCACGCAAATGCACAAATATGTTTAATAACTATTTCCATCCTGGAAGGGGTTTAACAGAGGTTCTGCTCATCAATGGAAATAAAAATTGAATTTGTTGCTTTGGATACAACAGTGCAGGTTACTAAAACTGCAGGCTAATTGTGTTGTGAAGGGCTAAGGTAGAAGTGGTTAAAATTTGGTAGCATGATCTGTGTCAATAACTCCTTGTTTTCAACCAATTTTAGGTTGAGGGAGCAGCAGCAAAACTTTGGTAAACATGGCCACACTGTTTGTCTGCATCAGTTACATAATTGAAATGCACTTTATTAGTTGTCAAGAGTTTCTTCCCACCAGGCAGGACTTCAGGGTTCCTCATTCTTTATCAGGACTTCATAACTGCTTTGGTCACTGGGGAATGACGTGAGTGGGCATTTGCTCCTGGTGGTTCGCGTCATATCTGTTTTCCATGTCTGCTCCCCCTGTAGCTCCTGGATTCCCGGTGTCAGAGAACACTGGGAATTAACACTTTACCCCAAATAGCATCCAAAACATTTGGATGCGTACCTTCCCCCACCTGTGTTTAAAGTCCATGTCCAGAGCTGCGTGTGCCTGGTGCATCAGCAGGTGGTTCAGTTTGTTAAAACAGAAAGCCCAAGGCAGAACACAGTTATGTCGATCACCACAAGAAATGCCTCTCAATGGACACTGTGCTGTGATTTCTGCTGTGAAATTCATCACAGGTGAGATGTTCAGGATCTCCTCTCTGTAATGTGACACTGCACGTGCAGGACTTTGTGTCTGGATCCAAAATCTGTATCTGCTTAGTTGTGTGCGCATGCCTATGTGTCTATGCATATATGTAAATGTGTGCATATGTATTAAATGGTTTCAAAGCTTTAATCCAGTAATGCAAGGAAACCAAAATCACAGGGCATGATTTGCTCTGTGGTTTGGAGAGAACCACATCTTCTGAGAATTCCCTCCTTCAGCATACCAAGCCCAGGCATTTCAAACAAGACACGCTTTGCTGAGAAACGTGGTGAAAAAAGACACTTTCGCATGATAGATATTTACGGTTTGTGTATGTTTGTACTGCAAGATAGGGCATTGCTCAGTGCGATCTCAATGGCCCTCAATGCAGCGGAAGTAATTTGATCAGTTTACCTAGGATATACCTCTCTGTTGAATCTATTTCTCCTGGTCTATTCCAATCTTTTTGTGAATATACTTCCTATTGCAGTTCATATCAATTTTTATCCTGCCTTTGTCATAAATGGAGAACATTTCAATTTGGACTCCTATCACAACAGTGAGATTTTCCTCATTTGCAGGCTTAGGACCTGTGAAGTTCAAGGTCCTGAAGTTCAAGGTCCCTCAAGGCTGAGCTGTTAATATCCCAGAAGAGTACTTGGTGCTGAGAGGTAACTCACTGGGAGAGAGAAATTCAGTCCTTTGGCTCTTAGAGTTCCCAAGATGGTTACTGCATCTGCTAGTTATGCTTTCTGTGACAGGGATGTTTGGCTGCTAGGAGTTGGACTGAGATGACCAAATATGATGTCATCATCAAATCAGGTAACCCACAAGAAAATCTCTGCTCTTACTTCTGTTACACCCCTTCTGAGACTTTAATAGCTAAATTTTTAAAAAGATTCTAGTAATGTTATAATCTGTTATCCCTGGCCTTATGTAAACAGCATGACTAACAGCAGCACACAAATCCACTGTCAAAGTCAATTAATTTGGGAATCTGGGTAAGAAAATACACAACTTATCAATGCTGTGTTTCAGGACAATTAAAGATGTGCAAAAACCTGAGACAGCATCCAAAATCATTAACTGATGCTGAATTTTCCAGGTATCTCAGTAGAGGCTGGATTGCATTCAAATATTCCTCGAGCATCCATGTATTAAGTAATGGAAAGTTTTTAGTCTTGTACAGCCACAGGGTAAGGAGTTTGATTGCTTTTAATTTAAACTAAACAGGTCGTAGATTGTGATATTTGACCAGAATCACAAAAATGAGAAGGTAATCTGCCAGAATAAAAAATAAGTGTTTCTAACATCTTTCTTATATCACTGATGGAGTAATTAGACTTTGTGCAATCAATGCTCTGTATCTCTCAGACAGGAACCCTCCTCCCAAAACTGCAGCCACCCCTCAGGAGACCAAAACTGAATTTTGTGCATGGTCTTTCTCCATCATTCATTCAGAGGCCCCTCTGTTAGCATCAAAACTTTGGGGTTTTTGGTGTACATCCTGTACAAGATGGTCAGAGCTGAGAAATGGGACAAAACGGAGGGTGTAGCTGCTGGCGTAGTGAGGAAAGGACCCATGAATGAACTTTAGAAGAGTTGAAAAATTAAACAGCAGGAAAATTTGGCTTGACTATAGGAGTGGTTTAGGAACTAATCACAGATGAGTGGATTAAAATTGGGGGAGCAGTTTGTAAATACTAGGTATGAAACTAATGAGAAGCCTATGGGACGTTCTACGATTTCATTTTCCCAGTGTCCTGTTTGCTCCAAAGCTTTCAAGGAGAAACTGTGTTTTCCTTTACTTGCAAATAGTCTGTACAAAATATTTCAAAGTGTGTCTGGATGCTATCAGAGCTGACTAATGTTAATGAACCCACTAGTCAAATTTAGCCCTGTAATAAGTATGTGCTCATTTGAACTCAGCAGAATCTGCACACACTCGGGCTTACTTTGGCAGACGCTCGCTCTTATCACCTGCTGAGCTTGATATTACTGCAGTCCTTTTGCCTGAAGAAAAGAAATTGGGAACAGCAATCAAAAACTTTTGCGCAGCTCTGTGGTTTGCAGCTACTGGGCAAGCAGTTGGTCCACTGGAACTTCATCTGGGTGTACTGTGCTCAGCGTGTTTATTTGGATTGCCCTGTCTTTCAGAGAAAACCTATATCCATTTCCAAGCTAACTAGTTTCTTAAAGCATGGCAGCTGCCATGACTTTGAAACATAATCTCTCTAGATCTGCAGTAGCATTACATCAAATGCCTAGCTTCTTGTTTGTTGAGCTAATAAAAAAATCATCAGTGGTTTTTCCTTCCATGAGGCTTCAGCGGCTGCAAAAGCAGTTAAGACTGAACAAGACAACTTTGCCCTGCTCCTGTTGATTTCCTATTGTACAGGCTATTAACTTTTAGAGACTCTGGGGGTTTTTTTTTGTGGCAAAGCCATTACAGGGTCATGAAGACTACAGACATTTGTACTTCTGGGTGCAATTAAGATGAAGGCTTGCTAAGTCGTAGTTGTGTTGTTTAGAAGCGGCTCTTTTGCACCAAGCATTTCCCTAGTCCTGACTGTGCTTGAGACAATGCATAAGTATTGCTGCATAATTCGGGATTAATTTTATCAAACCTGTGGATTTGGTGTCAATTATTAAGCTGCCAGCATGAGGTTTGTGGTGCTGAGGTCTGCATGTCCATGATGGGGTGTGTTCAGTAGCCCCTGGAGGTTTGCATAATTCTAGTACCAGAGGGGAATGTAGTACCAGAGCATGCTTAAGCCACTGATGAAACAATCTGAAGATCACCCAAAAGAAATGAAAATAAATTTGGTCCTGTTGTTAAGTTTGGATTTAATTTTTCTTAATGATAGAGAGTATCTGAATCCAGGAGATCCTGATGAACCTTGGATTCAGGGAAATTTCCTATAGTGAATAAGTTGTAACTGTGGCTAAATCAGTACATTAACTCATTCCAGCAATGAATGGATTAAAAATAAACCTCTGAAGCATTGATGCAAACCTTTTGCTCAGACTAATTCCCTATATAGTTGCTTTTGTTAGCTAGCATGTGGACAGCCCTGATCTGGAGTCCCATTAGGGAAGGACAAGGACAGATGTGCCTGTGTCATGTCACCGTTGTGTCTGAAACCCAACCTGGAGCCATGAAAAGGGAGTTTAGTCTTCACCTCTGAGAGACCTTGCCCTCTCTTGAGGCTGCTAATAAACACAAATTAGTTGGAGGGCCTTGGTTTGGTTTTGGTCTCTCGAGGATGCTGTGCCTGCGTGTGCTGCAGACTGAGGGATCTGGCTCAGGATCCTGCCTCCTGGCACTTCCCTTGTGCTCCTAGCTGAAACCTCAGTTAAGCCCAGTTCTCCACATGCATGCTTATCTGTTCTTACTCACAAGTGTCATCAGGTTGACTTCAAGACAAATTTTGAAACCAGCATTTTAGCAAAAGAAATTAAGTTTTAAAGATACCTTCTAAAATGTATGGGCTTTAGGCCTGTCTGAGATCAGGCTTGTGTGGGTTTAGACCAGGGTGTAAGTTCCTCTTGAACAATCAATGTAGCTCAGTCCTGACTTGGCTAAAGCATCCAGCTCTGGCATCAGTTAAATATTTACATTTCCCCCCTTTTTATATAAATTGTGCTCTATTAGCATACGTTTCACAGTGTATCCTTGTGTTTCGGCCTCTCTATAAATTTGGCAGTTTGTACATTAATCAACATCAACCCATGTAAAATCCTAAGCATGATGTTGAAGCCGTCAAACGTGCAACGTTTACTGTTTCATCATACGCAGCCAATAAGTCATGTTGCAATGTATGCCTTGTACCAAGAGGATATGGTATAAAATGAAGCATGTTTACACTAGGGAGACTTCTGTGTATTTAAGAAGTAATTGTTTCAGGACCGTTCATTAATTCATGAGCTGACATGAGTACGTTTTTCCTCACTGCAACAAAAATAATTATCATGCTCAAAAAATAATAATGAATTTGCACATGGCAGACTTCTACTGTAATTTTCTTCACAAGTTATAAGGGTTTAATTGTAGATTGCTAGTAGCCTTATCCATTTCAATAATTCCTGGCCCTCAAGTGCTGAGGTGCAAGGAGTTACGGTGTGCTGCAATTTATGGTGGATGTAAACTATTTCTTGTTTGCCCTCCCTGTACTTGGCTGTATTTGCCTTCTTTAAAACATTTGTGGGTGGATTTAGTGCAGTGGCACTGATGGAAGCCAGGGACAAGCAAGCAGGTGCCCTGTCCAGGCACTTCATCCTTCGTCTGCAAACACCTCTATCCTAACCATGCACTTGTGGGTGCTGCTCAGTCTGCTGTTTTGTGAGATAAATAAATGGGAACCTCTGTGGTGGTTATGTCAGTAGAGCAGCAGGCCCCCAAAAATGCTCGTGCATGGCACTGATGCCTTCAGGAAAGCAAGAATCCGTAGTAGGTGTGGGCTGGGTGATATGGATCATTCAGAGTCTCAAGGACATTAAGGGCTTTGCAAGAGAGCCTTTTTCTCTCTGTTTGGAGGGATCTCAGTGCTCTTTAGATTCAGGACCTCTTGGGATTGTTCTTAGGGAAGTCTCCATCTCAGGCAACCCAGATGTTGCCACCATAGTGCTGCCCCCAGAAAGTGCCTAGAAGAGAATGTTGCCTCCTCCCATTCCTCCCTGGATCTTTCCTCACCATTCCTGGCCTTGAAACATCTTCACCTAAAAGTGCCTCAAGACGTCTTTCTCTACCTCCCTGCCTTCTTGATACTGTGGTGGGTTTTTGTGACTCCTCTGTTTATTGTCACATCCTCTTACCCCAGACTAGCCACCCAGCAATTTCTTGCTGACACTTTGTGTTTTGCTTTCTTCTGTTGCAATCATCCAATTTCCTTTGTGTGGTTCCCACTTCCACTTTCTCTTCTGTCTTTCTGCCAGTCTGAGGTGCTCAGAAGACAATAGCTCAGGGTGTGGAAAAAAATTCAGTATTATCTCAGGTAGGTTTGGAGAGATAGGAAATTTGCCTTTATTATGCAATTACTCAACCTTTATAGGTTTGCTTGACAAACAGCTGTGCTGTGCTCCCTTTCAGGGTTATTAATACTGAATAACAACCAGATTCTTTGATATCCGTGTCCAATAAAAGCCGCCTTAATGGACAAAAAATTATGTGTTCCTCCAATATCTCGCTTCCACATCCCTTGTTTTTCAGATTGTGCAGAGTACAAACAGTTCTTCGTAGAAAAAGCACTGGAGGTTATTTGGAGGCTGTCAGCTTCAACAAGAGGGGTATGTTCCTTCTGTATCCTTGTCTCTGCACTGCCAGTAGAGTCAGGACAGTCCAGTCACTTGTCTACAAAGTGCATTTGCTTCAAGTTGACTTAGAAGCCCAGCATTATTTTTCCTCTAGATTTGCCCCTGCTTCCTTGGCAGTAGAGGTAGAGGTCCTGTGAGTTTGTGCAGTGCAGGATCATGCCCGGCCCACCTGAGCTGTGCCGTTCCCAGGAACGCCAGGCAGAGCGTTTTTTGTGCTAGGCTCACGCGCCTGAGGTTCACATCTGCTTGATGTGCATTGAAGTGCGATGGTAGCCACATTTCTACAGTTCATAAGCACAAAGACTCAACTGTGTGCTATGAAATGCTGGCATTCAGCCAACTGGCCATTTCTTTTCTTCATTCCCTGTCATTAAAGCTGTGGGTTGCTCCAGGGTGCAGTGTTTTGCTCTTCTTAAGTGGAACTGTTAACGACCCAATTTAGAGCAATGTAAAGTGCACCCAGATTCCACAGTGACTTCTAAATCCATATAACATTAATGATAATCTGTAATTAATATCTGCAATCAAAAGGAATTGTAGTTCAGTAATTAGAAATTTAGGATTAAAGTATTAGCATATTAAAAAGGCCTCTTAACAACCTCTTCTTCCAAGAGATGGCTCTGATCCCATGGAAGAAAACAGTTTTTAACTGATCTGAGCTTAGTCAAAGACCAAGTTACTAAAATATTGCATTGACCTGACTCAGTGTCATTAGACTACTGCCAAAACATTGAAAGGTATTTTAAGAGTTTGCAGGTATTGAGTACGTAGCAATTGCACAATTTTGTGACAATGTTGCCTATCGATATTCCATAACAAATTGTAAGAACGGTGTGTTTGAGAACAAGCTTCAATCTCCTCAGTAGGCCTTTTGGGGTGGGTATTATTGTTATCCTGTAAGTACAGGAAACCCCAGTGACAGCCTGTCTTTGAGTCCAAAGCTTTCCTGGTGTATCCTCATCGAAGAGAGCAGGTCTGCAAGAAGACATAAGGCAGAGGTGTCAGGTGCATGCAATGCTCTTGGCTTCCTGCCCTGTAATCACAAATATGGCACTGGCTTGCTTTCTGATGGTCCATCCTGAATGGGCTAATCCTTTAATGTATCTCTAGCCCTCAGGAACTTGAGGCATTTAGAAAGACTCCCAGGTAGAGAGGTAGTTCATTGCATACGTGCTGATGAAAGTGCCAGTAGCAGTGATGAGGTGCTCTGATAGATGGAATAGGCTGTGGTATAAATGAAGTTCCTAACAATTTCCAGTCCTGCACTGAATTAAATCGTCCTGCTGCATGTCTCACTTTTGAATCTGAAAATTAAGGTATTGTATGTTTGAAATCCACAGAGCTCAAATTGTTCGTTGGTGTTGAAAAATTCCCTATCTAATGCCAATTATTAACCTACCCCAGCTATCAATAATGATATACTACAGATAAATAAGACAGATGTGCTTGAAAGTTTTACATTCTAATAGTGTGAGGAAAGTTAACCATTTGAAAGTTATTAGCATCATGCAGTATCATCTCTGCATAGAACGACCTGAAGAGCTCCAGCAGGTCCTTTGCCAGCAGTAAGTGTAGTTTCTGACACAGCCACGGCAGCAGTTGTGAACTCTGCAGGAACAGTCTGGTAAATGCTATCTCTTGGATCTGCCTATGCAAGGTTTTGGCAGAACAAGCTTTGCCTTTGCTTTTTCAGCCATTGAGTAACCAGGTGGAGTAAAGCTAACTAGTTAATGTTAAGCATTTGAAGGAGAAAAGCCATCATGCAGCATTTCATCTTGCTTACCAAATAGATCTTCAGTTAAGGTCTGTTCTCTGACAGTTTTGTATTGCATGTAATTTGTAGACTGCTCTCTTTAAAAATATTTAAAGTGACAGTACAAAGGCCAACAGCTTCACCTGAACATGCAAGGCTGAGTCTTTTTACAGGGACGTATTTTTAATGTGGACTGTGTTTGCTGTAGGCTATGTATACAGTATTTTTTACACATCGTTTTGGACTGAAGTTGCTATTTCATAACTAATCAATGGGAGGTTTGACATTGAGCTATGGTATTGCATACTGTTAAAGGTAGTATATTCTCCTTGAGAGACACCTGCCTTACCTGAAGAGCAGAAATGGTCTCAACAATTTCCCGTCTTCATGCAGTTTTGTCTCATTCAACTGATTGAATTATTTATGATTCCTGCCTCCTTTTGAAACTCAAGAACTGTATAATGCAGACACATCTACTGGCATGCAGAGATATTGATGTCATGAAAATGAAATCCTTTCACAGATTAAAGGTATAAGCAAAATTCAAGGTATATATTATGGAAATTTCAGGATGGTGCCAATTTTCAAACAGACAAGAAAATTGGTAAATAATAGGTCATATCCATTACAGTCTGCAGAAGGTATGTCTAGATTTCCTTCAGCACCTCCAGGGTGGGCTGTGGATAGGCTGGTAACTGGATGACTGCAAAATGTAATATCTTGAGAAATCAGATTAAAATGTGTGGGGAACTTACAAAGGATCAGTGAAACAGAAAATGCAAAAGGCAAAAAAGGAAGATGAGGGAGATATGACTGAGAGGAAAAACAGCCATGAGGCACATCTGTGGGAAGATCCTGGAAGAGATCAGTCAGGTAGGAACTAGACAGAGAGAAAGATGAAGCGTCGGCCTGGAATGTGCAGAAAAGCAAAAAACACTGAGCACTTAGTTAATTAGGTTTTGCTCCAAGTCTGTATAACTTTATAGCTTATCTTATTACTCAGACTTCTAACTCCTTGGTTACTTTAAATACCTCCTTGCTCTTTTTGCTATTTTGGGTATTCTACAGTGAGATCTGGATTGTGTACGTTGCAGTCGCATTCATATTTGTATCAGAAAAAATTACTTACGCCAGATTGTCTCAAGGTTATAGAATTAGGGTATAGAATGACCCACTGGTGTGATATAAAGTAAGACAGAGGATGCCCATTAAGAAGATGCTTTGAAATTTTGTTTGCGTGTTTTAAGTAGACAGATCATCTGCCTGGTATTTTCATCTCTGCACCTGAGAAGAAAGTCTGTCCCAGGCAACATTCTATGCTTAGCAGCCATACAGACCTCATGCATTGCTCATAGTGCCTTGCAAGTAGAATATCCACATTCTTAGACTTATTTTTCTCTCTGCTTTGTTTCTGTTTAGCAGATTTATTCCCCATTAAAATCTTCAATCATTTCTGGGTTTGGTGTCATCTTAGTTATCTGCCTTCTTCCTGTTTTGACTTATATTCTCTTTACTTTATGTTACAAATGCATCACATAGCGATATTAATTAGCCTGGGCAGGGGGCCTGGATCTTCTCCTATTTGGTTCTGTGGCCAGGGGATGAGGCTGCCCCATCCTTTTGATGGGTCTGTAACTGTGACAGTAAAAACACTGGAGCACTGAGTAATGGTTGGTTCTGGTGAGAAAATGAGAGAGCAGTGTGTGCCTGTGATAAGAACGAGCTCTGTAGTTTTTCTTCAGAGGCAGATTTTTGTAAACCTTATTGAAGTTTATTTAATCACAAAGGCTTTAGAAGGACTGGCTTGTGTGAAATTCACTCTACGCTTATGCAATATGGTAATAAAATCAGATGTTAGTCAACTTCTCTGTGGGGAGTATATTTGAATACACTTTACTTGGCTTTTCACAGGGGTTATAATTGACTGTTGTGATTTCTCATTAACTTAAGACCAATGTTTCTTAATAGTGATAGAGATTTGGACAGATACTTATCTTTCCAGTATTAAAGATAAGATTCGTCATTCATCTGGAATGATTTCTTCTATAAATAAAATCTTAATGGGGTAATGGTTCTCTCTGCTGATCACATTTCTCAAGTTGATTTTTTTCAAAACAAATCTTATTGTTCAGATAGTTAAAGTGGGGGATAAGAGGGCAGTTTTAACAATTAAGGATTTTTAAACTGCTCATTTGAAATCCAGTTGCAATATTAAGCAGATTTTTTTCCTCTTTTTTTTTTTTTTTTAAATGGTGACAACAAGTGGGCAAGCCTGTTTCAGTGCCCCAAATGCAAGTTGCTGTGTGTAAATCCTGTATACGGGATTTACAGAATAAATGGAGCAATTGGTTAGTGGGAGTTTAAAGGTTGGGTGTGTGAGTGAAGTGAGTGGATGGGCCATTTGCAAGCGGAGTGATGGATGCTGAGCGCTGCTCCCTGGTCTCCAGGTCATGGTGGGTGGAATAGCTGTAGGTGTCTCGTTTTTGGTGTGACTTTATTGGTGCTCCAGCTCTTTGGCACACTGGCACACAGTGGGTCCCGAAAGGGAAAAAAGACCTACTCATTCCCAGTCTGTTTTTTTAAAACACATTTTCCTCCTGGAGGCAGAGTTACTGAGCAAGGCAGATCAGGCAGGAGCAGGAGGTGGGTTTGGTTCCAGGGTTTGCTTAGACAAGTCTTTGATCCTTCTCCCATCCATGATTCATCTCTCTCCTTGGGCTGGCTGGGAGCTCACCATCTGACAGAGGGTGCTTCGGATTTGGCCTGAAGGTTGTAACATAGTTTTTCCAAGGAGGGGTATCACTGCTCTCACTTTCATGCACAGCAATCCTAAGCAATCGCAGTTAGAAATTAAATCCATGCATGTCTTGTAGACTTCTTTTCTGGGATACTTTTGTTTTCTGCATTAGCTTTGAATTGACAGTACGTTCCCAAGCTGTGTATGTTCCTTTCAGTCAAATAAAATGTTCACTAAGGGCACAGTAATATGCTGCTCTCAAATTGGAGCTTTAATTCAAGAATATCAGAAAAATTACCAGTTACCAGCCTGCAGGGCTATCTCACAAATAGTAAAGTTTGGTCTTCTAATGTGGTTTCTTCTGTAGGTCAGGTGATGGATGTCTGCTCTGTGAGATTTATGGTCATGTTTTTAAAGCCTGTTTAAGAAAACATTAATAGGAACACTCTGGAGTTTTAAAAAGCAAAATATTAATTTGGTCATAGCATTATTAGTACTCTTTTTTCTATTTCAGTTAATGTGTGTTAGCTGCTTGCAGAATGTGGTTCATTTGTAAGCTTTTAATACTAGAATATTTCCAGGTGAACAGAAGTAATATTACCTACAGAAAATATATTGTCGAGTGCAAAATTTGAATGTGTGAGCAGTGTGAATGACATAACCCATTGCCGGAGGGTTTGAGCGGTGCCCTGTGGCCATGAAAGATGAACCTGTTTGTCTCAACGGCAGGTGTGAGGGGCAGTGGCACCTCAGGTCCCTCTCGCGGAGCAGTTTTATCACAGGTTTACAGGAGCTGCCCCATTTTTTGGGTACGAGGGATGGAAAGGCAAGGGCCCATTGGAGGTTTAAGAGATTAAGCATTGCAACCTCCAGCACCAGCCTGATACCAACCAGGTCCTGGTCAGCATTGGCCCACTGGTTATTTGTCACCTACCTTACATCTCAGCATTAGCCTCAGAGCAAATCCGTCAACCACAGTGTCCTGCCTCTTGGATGATCATGGTCACCATAAAGATGGTATTAGCACTGGATCCATTTTGTTTTCCTTAAACCTTGCAGGTCTTTTAGCCACATGGTCCCTAACATTTGGGTTAGGTAGGAAGCTCAACTGTTAAAAAGTAAAGAACAAGGAGGGATGGACACAGTGGGCCAAAATCTCAGCTTGTGTAAACACATGGCACTACTGAGTTCAGAGCAATGCTATTTCACATGGGCTTAGCATCTGTCCCCGTCAGTGGGTTTCTGCCCTGCATATCTGTGGAGGCCAGGGGCATGTTCATAGGTGAATTATAATGCCTTCAGATTCGGTGTTTACATTGGAAATACTTGACAGAGTCTTAAATAAGCAGTGCTACCAGGTGGGCTTTTAAGAAAGACGATATTTATAAAACATGTAGTGGCTGTATCTTAATTTAACAGCTTCATGAGTTTGTATGACTTCGTGTTAACAATTTTCATGTGATTTTTTAAAAATGAAATAGCTTAGTTGCTAACTGGTCAAATAAATGCAGAACATTTTTGGATATCCTTGCGCTGCCCCAGTTTTATGAGTGAAATGGTTTGTGGTTAAAAAATGTCTAGGAACAAGCTAAAGAGATGGTGTCAAAATAAAAATAATACAATTCAAAATATTCCTGTTCTCATCTGGGATCCTGCTGACACTCAGCATCCTGACTCTGCCCTCGCTGTGCACCTATGGGACCAAGGGAATCACCTGGCACTGGGGGTCCCGCCAGGGTGCAGGATTGGGCCACAGGGTGTTAATTTGTAGTGAGTCTTCATAGCATCTCACTCAGATTGGGTGCTGACACATAGAAACATGCTTGTTTTTATTTCAAATTCACTCCCATTTCCAGTGCCGTAGCACTCCTCTCCAGCGTTGCTCTCCTCCTTTATAAGGTCAGGTTTCCTGGGGCTGGGTGGACACAGGGAATTAGGAGATGCACTGTGTTTCTGTGCCATGTAATGTGTGTGCACACCCCTTCTTCCCACCCTTCCCATTATCACTTACTAAAGCTGGCATATATGTGTATTAATCCCTGGGGGTTGACTCTGAGAGACAGCGCTCCAAAAGCAGTCTTTTCCATATGCCTGAAGAGCCTCGTAAGGCACACGTGGGTCAGCTGTTACAAGGGGACAGTAATTCCCCCCCGCAACATGTGATGATGCATTTACACTGCTGAACGTAGTTTTGCAAAAACCCTCGGGGAGTGAACAAACAACTCATTATGGATACTGCACCCGGCCACTGCAGCCTGTTGGGATGTGGCAAGTGCTATGGCAGCAGAGACCTCATATCGGTGTTTGATGAAATTGTCAACATTCTGATACGGGGAGGTATTTTAGCATGACTTACAGCTGAGGCTGGTAGCATGCTGGTAGTTCCCTCAACACCATCCTCTGTACAACTTACTGTTTGCATGTTTAAAAAAAAGGTAAAAATATAAATGAAGATTAAGGTCACCATTCAACTTTTTCTTGAAAAGGAAATAAGTATCATAGCAATGAAAAAGCTACTGATGATCAGATTAGTCTTTCCAGCCTGTGTTTACATGAGTTGTAGGAAAATTTTTCATACAAGTAGCCCTATTAACTTCAATGCATAAACTGTGTCCCTTCTTGTGCACATGGGTTTGCAGGATTAAAATCGCTTGTAAATGTTAATAGGTAACACGTTCAGCAACCTCGCGGCGTTTGTGTTTTTCTTAGCTGTAGCACTGCCGAGTCATTCTACCTCTATAAAATTCGGAGAGATTTTAAGGTGGGCCAAATATATCTCAAAGATTGGTTGCTTAATTAACACAAGGCCTCACTGTGACAGCATTGCAAAACAAACTCCAGCACTGGCCCTGTGCCTTTTTCCACTTCGCTGGTTCTGCTACCCATATGTGTCAGCCTGCCAACACAGAGCATCAAGTGCAGTTTAATAGCTGCTGTTCTTCAAATAATTTTATTACTGTGACAGAAACTTTATAAATGCCTCTTACTCTCCTGATGATACAGAATTGATATATTAACAGCATTTTTTTTTTTCTTCCCTATTTTTTCCTTCCAGGAGCAAATTCATCAGTTGTTGCTGATTTCATGCCTACATCATCATGGAACATCTCAAGTGAGTTAGATAAAGGTAAGTAGACAGAAAAAAATAGAAGGATGTGAAATCAGGTTTTAAAATCTCAATTCTTCTTCTTGTCTTGGCCAAAACGGCAAGCAAAGGGGTGAGGGGCCATTTAAGATAAACTTAGTTTGCCTTGTGATTGACATTTAATTATGTGTGGTTCTGTGATTTCTGGAGAATGCCGTGTTCATTTCTTGTACTAGTAAAATGTTCCACATGGTAAAGCTATTTCAAGATGTGAGTTCTGTTGGTTTATGAACTGCTTGACATTTTGTCTGGTGGATCTTAGGATTTGAACTCAAAATTAACAAGCGTCAAGGAGGCAGTTTGCCTTGATGTGTTTTATTATTAAATTTTAAGGCTTTAAATTAATAGATGGGGAAAATACATTTGCAGGTGGTAATTATGTGTGAATTGGAGCTCTCTGAAGGGTGTATATTGTGAAAAAAGGGATGTATTTCCCATTCCCCTTTATTTTGTAAATTATGCACCACCAATTATTTAAGCCACATTGCTTAGCTTCCTCTAGCCCTTATTGAAAGGCAGTGTCATGCAGCTCCTGAGTCAGTCTGGTCTTTGGAATACTTCTAATGTAACATTTGCAGTGGAGGATGCTGTTAGCCACACTAACTGTGCAATTTGTCAACCACTCTTTTCATTTGCTTATAACTTTGCCAACCATTGACTATTTTGACTGAAATTTCCCATAGTGGAGTTCTAGCACAGATGGTTTTTCCAAATGTTTTTGTCTGTATTTTGTTTTTAGTTTTTTAATGAACATGTGTTCGTAATGTTTTATGTTTATGCATAAATATGTTGTCTGTGCTTAAGTATGAAGAGCATATGTAGTTCTGAGTACTTTAAGGCAAGGTTGACTCTTTCATGTCTGCTTTCCCACCAGGGAAGGAGCAGTACTTTCTGGTGATCCAGGATAGACTGGAGATTAAGGAAGTCAAAGGGCTTTTGCTTGCCAGTGGGAAAGGGAGACAAGCATGTAGTCATTAAGGAGAGGATTCCCAATTCACAGGAAATTGCTGAAAGGCATTGACAGAATGGATGTCCTATCTCACTGCAGTGATTCATCCAGGTGCCAATGGCAGGTCGCAGGTCCAGGCTGTGTACTGGGGACATCCCGAAGCTGTGGAGAAGTGAAGGCAGTCGTTCCCCCAGACAGGGTGCTTGCATGTTTCTTTACTTGTTTGGCAGCTTTGTTTGTTTTTTTTTCAAAAAGTAAGTAATAAATAAGTGGCCTAGAAAAAGCAAGTTAAGGCCACAAAGCCAAACACTCGAAAGTTAGGAAATGCCAGAGAGAAGGCAATCAGACAGTCTTAATTCAAGCCTTTTACGATATCCTTGACAGCCAACCTTTACTAACCTACAGGGTAGATTTTTCTGTAGGAAGCCAGCCCATGATCACAGGAGAAGAGAGGGTCACACTTTGTTGGAGTGGTGGAAATATTTTTTGCAAATGATCATCAGTGGTATATTTGTTGTTCTCCACTGTGAGCCCAAGGGTTCAATTGGTAAAGATTGCTATACATTGCAGGGAGAGGTGCGTGCCTCCAAACAAAGCTTACATAGAGGGAAAGGTACAGAACAGATATTGAAGATAATGTAATTTTACAGTAAATTGTATCTGATCTGTGCTGAAAAATAGGTCCCAGTAGCTTCTTTGTTGTTATTCCTAACAGGAGGTTTTGTGTAGACTGGTTTCTTACGACCAGGGTGATGTTTAACCCATGTTTTGGTTAGGCTTGCCATCAGCTGGTAGTTCAAATGCTCCTTTTTTTCAGTAGCATGTGCCCCAGGTGGGCCATCTCCAAAGCCCTGCTTGATTCACGTAGCTAGGAAACAGAGAAAGATTCCTGGTGGCAGCATGGACTGCCTGCCTCCTTTGGTGTCTGCTTTCTTCAAAATACTCTCCTCGCTGGATTCTATCAACCAGGGTTCAGGTGTCCCACCCTCGGTGTGCCGGCTCTGTTGGAAAGTAGCAGCTCCAGAGCTAGCAGAGGCAGAACTCAAGGCGACTGCCACCATCCTGGATGTTGAGTCATCTTATTGCCCAAAGCAAAGCTTACACTTCCTGTGCCAGTGCTGAGCCTGCCCTCTACGTTAGTAATTAAACCATTTTCCACATTACTTCCATGGCACCTGTTCCTGAGCTATATTGTCAGAAACAGGTAAAATGAAGTTTCATGCTTCTAATCTACCTGGAATGCAGCAATTACCACTTGTTGGGCTGAATCCTGCATTCCTGGGGGATTACCGGCCCCTTTGCTCGCTCTGATTAGCATTTAGACTGCTGTAAGCTTACACACCTAAACATGGATTTACATATGTGATTAAAATGCATTTGCTGCCCAAAAAGCTTAGTCAGAGGGGCGGATTCTCCCAGCGTGCCTACAAGCAAAGTAAGGCACACACGTTTTGTCTTGTGTAAGAGAGAAGCAGGGGCTTTAATGTGGGAGCTACTGGTTCTACTAAAGGTCTTTGAAATTCTCGCTTGTATAAGGCCAAATATACTGCAGTGCATGCTGACTTGGTGAGTTGAAACCTCAGAGGAGAAAATTAGGCGTGCACTTGGTTTCCATTTCTTTTGCAAACAAGCATCTCAAGAAATCAACATCTACTTGTCTTTGCTGCAGTCAGCCATGAGGTCACGCAGGCGTCCCAGTAAAACTAATTTTAAAGCCTATTAAGTTCACCACATGAAAGTGGTTTCCAGCCAAATTTCCCAGTTAAATGGCTGTCTGCTTTAAGTGGCTTTAACTCTACCTGCTGCCTTTTAGAAATGAGCATCTCTTCCTCAAATATGTCTCCTGTGTTTGGGAAGGAGAAACAGCTCATAGTCTTGCAAATAATATTCTGCCTTTTGAAATAATTACTTAATATGGTGCTTTCCCTTGCTTGGGGAGTTCTGCAGTGATTATCTTACAACTGAGCCCTATTCAGGTTTCAATTTCTATTAAATAAGCTAAATCGACAGCATTAAACAGTTGCCTGTTTATTCTTTTTAACAGGAAATGAATTTAAAAGAGATGCAGCCACCCGTGAAGAGCTGTTGAAAGCAACGATTGATGGGAGGGAGGAGGTGGTTTCTCACCAAAACCTTAAAAAAACAAACAAACTGTGCATAAAAAATAAAAAATAATCACTTCTGAAATAGGAGAAATTTAGCTATGAGCATTTCTCTCTCTTTTCCAACTGGTAAATCATGGAGTGCAGAGGGAATGCCGCAAGGGAAAGGGAAATGAAAATGTGATCCAATAAATATTTAATTTTATAAGAAGAAACGAGTGAACTTCAGGGGAAAAAAGGGGTCTCTGGTGGTAGGAAAAGGCCCATCTCAGGGGGTTGGTGGCAGGATGCGAAGCCTTTCACCCCAAAGTTGCTAGCTGAGATTTCCCTTGACTGGGAGAGCCTGCAGCTGCCTGGCAAGCAGGAGACATCCAGCGGGGACCGTAGTTCATTACTTTGTGAGGCTCAGAGAAGTCCCCCTTCATGTGTGCTCCTACATGGCCCTATGGCACCAGACTTTGTAACCGCTCCTGACACTCGCCATGGCTCAGCCATTCGCTCTTGGTGGCTTAAAGCAATTTCCTTTTCTGGAAATTGTTTGACATTGACTGTGGCAATAGGTGATATCTGAGGCAAAGGAAAAAGGCCAGATGAAACCGTGAGTAAGTGGAGTTCACGAAGATGCTCTGCCCTGGTGCCGGCTTTTAGGGTCTATGCTCTGTTCCTTAATGCAGTTCTTTTTTGGGGTGTGTCAGCAGGCAAGGGAGCAGGGCAAGTGGCTCCGAGCATTTTTTTAATCTGTCTGTCTTCCTTTTGTTTAAGGCACTCTGATTTCTCATCTCTCCTTGCCTGTGCATTGCCTCCCCTCTCTCCCCTTACACCATGGGACACCAAGCTCCTGCTCCAGCTCTTTGTCTGAGAAAGCTGCTGATTTACCATGAGCTCTTCTTCTCCTTCATCCTTATTTAAAAAGGTGAAGAGCCCTTCATTCAGCTGCTTCTCTTCCACAAAAACAATTGTGGCTTTCCCTTCTGTCAGATGTCAGTTTATTTACAATGAAATAGGCCTGAATTTGAATGAGAGCCTATTTACATCTGGTACAGCAGAAGAATTGTTTGGGAACTCTTCATCCTTAGGCAAAGATAATATTGGAGCCTTTGCCAAGAAAGAGTAAGCTTTGAAATATTGTTTTCTTTTCACTGTGAGTAGGATTCAACTTCAGTGGATGTTTACTCTATAGGAGAGAGAACGATATAAGAGAATGATGCTGTCACTGCAGCTTCCCCTGATCAGGTCCTCCTGGTCCCCCCCATGCCCGCCTGCAGCATCCTCAGGAGCTCATGTCATCATGGCAGCTCCCTGACCATGCACAAGGATGTGTCCTGGCCATGGTTGAGCCAGAGCTGAGGACACCAATGCTGGGTTGCACCATGTTAGCTCATTGCTGATACCTCCTCCACTCAGGAGCTCTTCACTTGGTCCTTCAGTTTCCAAAGAAAACCGATTAGCGTGAGTTTTTGCAGGTACTACCTATTTTCCTCTCCCTTTCATGGCATATCTGCTTTGCCAAACAAGTATAAAACATTAGAATGATTCAGAGCTTGGGAACCATTTATTTCCAGACATTCACCATCCCAAGCCCGGGCGCTGAGCTCCCCACCACTCGCAGCCTCTCTGTGTGGCATAGACCTTGCAGTCACTGCTTCAGCAGCATTAGCAGTCTTGTGGTGCTCCAGGTGTTATATGGAAGGCAAACATTCCCTGGAGAGCTTGGCAGCAAGAGTCAGGATTTTACAAAGTGCACCCCAAATCACTCAGTGGTTTAAGGTTAAGCTGAGATTTATCCTTAAGTATTCAAAGGCATATCAATACAAGGATTACCTATAGCAAGCATCCCTCCCCTGGGGTGGTCTGGGGATCCAGAGCAGAAAATGGCTGTGGAAGTCCAAAACAGAGGATGGAAGAGCTGCAGTATTTGTTCCACTACTCTGTGCGTGGGACTGCGTGTCATTAACTTCTTGGAGATCCTTCTGCAGGCAGATCATTCCCTGGCAGGGTGGGCTGGACAACAGCTACAGTGCAAGAGGAGGCCATGGAGCTTAGAAGGGGCTGCAGGACATCCGGGTGGGTACAGCCACTCTGCTGATGGACCCTTTGCATCTGGGGGCTTCCTGAGGGGTGAAGCAAGCCTTGTCATCCTTACTGATGAATCCAGGCTAAAGCTGTCACCTTGGCAAGTCTTTCCAGGCAGGGAAATGACATGGCTATGAGTTCTTATAGGGAGAACCTTTCTGATGTCCCAAGGAGAATTTGACTCTTAGGCAAACTACATCTTAAAAAACATAAACAAAACCAAACGTGGAGAAAACCAGGTGGATCAAGGCCTCCTGACATTGGCCCCAGTTCTTTAGAGATTTCCAGATTTTCTTTTGAAATCACTGGATGTGAATCTGATACACGTGGTGAAAGGGGAAGAATTACAGCTTTCACATTCATGCACAATTTACCTTTTTATTTTCCTTTATTATCTGGGGGATATTCAGTAAATCAAGCTCCCCTGATGGGGCTCAGGATTCTGATTCTATTTGTGGGGTCCCATTAGTAGCGAGGCAGTAAATTACTGCTACTTTGTTTTAAAATTTTTTTAGCCACAGTACATTAGCTCCTTTTGTTTGCTTTTCCACTGATGGAGTGTACATTTTTATTTGAGAATTTGTGTTTCTTGAATGTCTCATTTTATAAATAATACAGGGTGTGAAATTTGAAGGTCACAGAACACAACCTGAAAAAGAAACCACCCTGAGTAATGTTGGGCATTCATGGCAAAAATATTTCACAAAATGCTTCACTTATTTTGGATTTTTTATATAACCTTAGTGTGTGCAGTGAATATCTGACCATTATACATAAGGTAACTATATATAATAACCTTTTCCTGGCTCATCCAGCTATCTTTGTTTATTTGAAAGATTGATAGATCAGAGGGTCAAGGGACGTGTTTTATTGTAAGTTTCTGTTCCAAATTTCCTGACATTTTTGGTTTAAAAAAAAAAAAAGACCTTTAAAAGGCACAGAAAGGGCTAATAAGAACCAGATCCTAAAGTGATGCTGTGTCAAAATGTCAAAAATAACAGCTTTTCTTTGACTCTACTGCATTAATCTTAAGGCACATACCTTTCTATACACCCTTCCTTTAACAGCTTGAGTTTTTGTACGTGGCTCTTTACTGCAGAGCAGCTTCTAAAGTGACAACAAAATCCCTTGATGGTTTTCAGTAGTTGGGTTTATAGCTGGATATGGACATTTGTTTACCTATTCCAAATCACTTTTTTTGTGATAAAGTTTAGAGGCTTCCTACTTGTGCTATAAAACTGGTTCCTGAGTAAAGAAAAGCTTCATTTCCCCTTGCTAGATTATAGCATCAAAGCTATCACCAAGACATCTGTCCTTAAACCTGAAAGTTGACTCATAAAAGGAGAGGCAGATGTGGACTCTCAAATGCATTTTAAGAATTCATATTGGCATGAAGGTCAGTGAGTTGTCCAGTTCCTGTCCAAAAGCAATGGGATTCAGGTGCTCAGCCCCTGATAATTTTTTGGCAATCTGTGGGCATCTGTGCACTGGTTTCTCTCCACAAGCTCTCCCTTCCCTATGGTCCAGGGCAACCTCTAAGCTGCTGATTATCAGAAAGGAGCATTTAATTCTGAGAATCCCAAATACAGTGAATGTCACATGTGGACATCTGAAAAGCCATAAAGCCTCGGGCAGTGGTCAGCTTGTTTCAATTCAGTAAACTATCCTCAGGTGGCACTAAACCCTCTAGATAGTGTCTGGGAAGAGAAAGCCCAACACACAGCCGCAGCGTGTATCCGGAATGGAGTCTTGCATATACACATCGCTGAGGGAACTTGTTTGAAAATAAGATGGTCAGACAAAGGCAGTAGAGTTATTTCCTTTTGTCCCAAGACAGTTGAAATTGAATATTTCTGCAATGCTGGGCTTCTTTAACTCTGATATTCTTCATATGGGTTGCCAAATCATGGGTTGAGTGTGGTATCCCTTTCCTCCTACTGTCATTCCTCTAGTTTTACTCATTTAAAATAAGTGAAATTCCAGCTGGGAGCCTTCCTTTTGCCCCTTTTATTAACAAGGGTCTGTTGATCAGACCCACAGATCGGACCTGCCAGGAGTTGTCTTCCTTTGTGAGTTATGGGCAGATCAAGCAATCAATGGTTAATCCTTTTTTCCAACTGAGAAGAATATGCTCTGTCTATGGCCACACTTCAGTCAGAAATCCCGCTGGTTCCTCCTTTAGCTTAAAACTCAAGTTGATTGAACATATGGAACAACCAGCAAGTCCCTCCAGTGTCTTGAGGCTGGGTAGGCTCCATATTGTTGACTTTCTCCAAAGAGAACAATTCTGTACAGAAAATTTCCAACAATCTGAGCTCAGTGGCAGTGCCAATACATCTAAGTATGGGGTGCGTCCAAGTGTAGCATCAGACTAGACTAACATAGATAATCCAAAGCTCTGAATGAATGAAAATGCTTATTTCCAGACTGTGTCAGACCCTCTGATGTGCCTAACAGGCTCTTTTCCTTCAGGCAAAGGTTATCAACTCTTTAAGTTACCAATCACTAAGCATATCTGTCTTGCAGTCACTGACTGAGACACTTTTTGTATTTCTTCTTGTCAATGTATGCTACGACAAAGAACCAGTGAGCTGCTAAACCATTTGGTGAAAAAAGATAAATGCAGTAAGCAGCGTGGAAGACTGATGTCCCAACTGGCTCACTCCAACCAGGTCAGGTGGTTGCTTTACGTGCAGCAATGCAGATTTGAATTTTCAAATCCAGAATTAATTTCATTCTCCAGTCCAGCAGCTGGAAACAGTGTCCCCACAGCTGTAGGTTTGCTTGAGAAATGGTCTGGAGATGCTCCTTACCAGACAAGTGTGTTGTTACACGTCTATAATGGAAAGTAACTTAGTACACTGGCCTCTCTGTTGCACCTGAATTAAAGCTGTTTTCAGGCTTGCAACAGCTTGAATGGAGACTTTAATTTTAGCTTTTCTTTGAATATTCTGAAAGATCAGAAGGGCATAAAGAAAAGGATAAATGAAACAACAATTATTCTCATAAAATGAACATTTCAGGGTCTAATCCTGCATCCCCATTGTGCTTTAAACACCTAGTGAAATCAAAAGCATATAGCACACACAGTGCTTGAGGAAAAAAAGGTCTCACTGTGGCCAGCAAAATCCTCCTCCAAGCAGAGAGGGTGTTACTGCTCTAAGATATGTCTTTGGTAATTTAAGATAGAGTAACCATGTGGTCACAGAGGAGATTAACATTCCTTGGCCAGAGAGGACGAGCTTTTATTTTGAAAGCCACCTGGGTTCCACTTAATAGTAGTAGAATGCTTCAGGATTTATTACGACTGGGCAGGCTCCTATTTAACAATGTCAAGACGGCTGTGGAAATACACACACTTTTCTTCTTTTGAGACACGCAATGCACTACATTTTGTCCTTGCACAGCTGTTGCTATTCTGTAACATCAAACCAGCAAAAAGTTTGGCCATGAAGGATACCTAATATTTGGATTTTATATGCAGTGTCTCCAATTTATGCGCTTAGAATCATGAAGATGACTTATGATGTGTTGTGTTTGCATTGGCAACAGCTCAAAACCAGAAATATATTTCAGGCTTGGCTTTCCAGATATTATCTCAAGTCATTTAAAAGTTCATTATAGGGCACCCGCCAGTGCTGCTATAGTAAAGGGGCTGTCAGCATTTTTCAAGGGTTTATAACTCAGCCATTAAAAAAAAAAATCTCTGTGGGCTAAAACTTGGCATTCAGGGCCTAGGCCCAGCAGTAAATTGTTTTTACAAATTAAAAAAAAATCAGTTTGACTATTATTAAATTATAGGTGGGCTAAATTTTATTTAGAATTTTTTCAGGCTATTCTCCCATACTTCTTTAAATTAAAATGTTTCCAAAATGTTTTTATAGAGTGCTACTCTAAAATATGGACCGGCTTTTGTTATGTTCTTGAAACCCTGAGATTTAACTTAAAATATAATAACAGTGCTTATCCCAGCATAGCACTTTTCACCTTCAAAGTGCTTTACGAGCATTATCTCATTAATGTACATAACAGCCTCCCCATGATGTAAGAGGGATTATTATCCTCACTTTATAGCTGGAGAGACTGAGCCAAAAGGTTTAAGGCTGTTTTTAAAAGGACTTAGTTGCACAAATCCCATGTGAGCTTTGATTGGCTTTGGGTGTCTACTTCCCTTTGGCTCTTCTGAAAATCAGAACTGAAGTGATTCACCCAAGACTACTCAGAGCCAGGATTAAAACTCAGACTTTCCAATGGCCAGTGCCACCAGACTGGTTAATTCTCAGAAGTGCAGTAATTACTTTGTACATAAGAACCATCGTGTTTCTAAGAAATTGTTCTTTAGGTCAGAGGGGGTCAACTCTGGGCGTCCGGGGAGACTGTCAAATGAAATATGGTAAAACATGGCGTGCTCCAAGACCATGGCCATGAGACACAGTGTCTTCCTTGTGTATGCAAGCAGTGGGTCCATCCCATTTCATCAGCCCTGTTTGCCTCCTACTAGAAGCACAAAAGGAGGATTTACCACCATTTTCTTGGCCTTTGGTCCTAAAAGGAGGAGATGTTAATGCTGACGGCACCAGAGAGTGGCTGACAGAGGGTGACCTGGACAGAAACCTGGCCACAGGCAGAAACTATTTTATATGTTCTCTGCATAGTTGTTATTAAAAGGAGAGGTTAATGGCGGTAGTTTAGGAGATTTGATGGGCTTTGGTAGGTGAGAGTTAGACACAATTATTAAAAATAAAATTGGGCTTCTCTTTGGCTCCTCCATGACAGGCAAGGGCAACATTGGATAGCTTTTTGCATGCCAGGGAAGAAATGCTTATACTTTTGTATCCCTTAGGAACAGTCCAAGGTTTTTTAGAAGCACTGTTAGCCCTTCAACTCGTTTTCAATTACAGAATTGCTTTATCTGTGAGAAACATCTTCTCATAAAGCTTCCAATTGCTTGAAACCTGCCCTGTTTAAATCTCATCTCAGGTGATCCGCTTGATCTGATTTATGATTTGTATTCAAAATGTATGGATTTGAGGACTAAGCTAAGCTGAATTCAGCAGAAGCATTTTGGTTTAGTGTTTCTGTAGTAGTTAGTTGAGGAAGGTAGAGAACAGTTAGAGAAGAGTCATAAGCTCCTGATGCTGAGAGGCTATTTCTGTTTGTACCTACAGAGAAGTTCCACCTTAGCTCTTGCATTACAGCCATACTTTTTCACTGACTACTGTTGCTAATAATACTTTAAAATCCTTCTCCAGGGAGAGAAAAATTCTCAAAAAAATCCAAAAGAGACTGGAAACCTACCCTGCATCCTCACTCCTTTATTTGTCTCTCCTGTACACATGTGACCTTTAAAATATTACATATACTGTGGTATTTGTCAGCAAGACCATCACAGGACTGAGGCCGTTCTGTTCTCTGACTGTGTTACACTGTAGATGTCTGGAGCAGTCTGAAATGTTATCAGGAATTATATAAATGACTGTGGTATAGAAATGTTACATTGGATAATTAAATGCGGTTATCCAGTTCCATGCTATTAGTGTGATTTTATTAAACCCAGATTGTGGAAAGAACCCAAGAATACGTGTGCTGACTTAGATTATGCTTCCTGGTGAGGTTATTAAGATAGCAAGTCAGACATATTTCTAGTCTTGCAATGAAGCATGCAGAAATTATTCTGGAGAGTTAAAAGGCCTGTCTGACACCCCTGGCAAGAGACATCAAACTTTGTTGCCTATCTTCACCGAGGGCTGGGATCTCTGCCCTTTTTACCCCATACATAGATTTCCTAACTAATTAGATCCATGGGAGCAGAGGTAAAAGTAGGGTTCTTTTGCACAGTGTCATACCTGCACATGAAAAGGCTAGTTGATCAGTGAAAAAGATATGTGTGGGCAGTTCCTTTGTGCTAAACGTTTATCCTAATAGCTCCTCAGGACCAAATGAGAACAGGGAGGCATGATATAAAGTGCTATGCAAATACAGGATAACAGTTTACATGCTAACGGATTAAATACAAAGAAAATGGAAATTGATATACTCAAAGCATCATGAAGGGAGTAGCTAGTGAAGACATAATTAAAATAAATAATTAGGGAAGTGGATTAGTTAGGCAAGTTAGTTGGCTGAGCTGGTTTTATACATGCTAGAGATTTTTTTCATACTTTTAGGCAGGCTTATTGCTGGAGTTAACAGTAGATGGACCTGAAAATGATGGAGCATAAGCAGCACAGCACAGCTTTACTTACTGATAGGCTTTTCTTGACCTCCTGGGTTGGCTGTGAGAGCACAGGAGCAGAGTACAGCCTCTAGATTTCTCATTCCTTGGCTGCCCTGCTGAGGCAGCTAGCAGATGATAATGGGGTTTGGCCCCTAATGACCACCGTTAGATTTGAACCTGTGACACAGAGATGAAAGTGCATGTATTCCATTCCCTGTACCCAATCTAACTTGCTCTCTGCCTTTAAAGGATTTAATTAAATGTTGAACACAGTTAACTAGAAATAGTCCTCTTCTTGAATGATGCACAATGAAATAGCACTTGACAGGAGAAAGCAATGTTCCTAAATGGATTAGAAGAGATTAATTTTGCTAAATTTTGATTTAGCATTCTCTATCTTAACAAAAGAATCTTTGATCTTCTGCTTGCACCTATCATGAGACCTATTTCAGATATAAGATAAACTTTAGTACTCTCAGCAAGGGAAATACTGAGTGAGAAAAAAAGTCTCCATCACCTAGATGTGATCCTTATTCCTTGTCCGTGCAGTTAGTGCTTACAAAATCATTGGCAACATACTGTCTACACTGCTCTGCAAATCAGTTAAAAATAGCTCCGAGATCTTAACTTCTGAGTAATTAATTTCATTTATTCCTATATTTTGTGGGTCCTAAGATGAGCAGAGGCAGATCTGCATAGGCAGAGGCATCAAAATGAGCAGCTGGATTTCTGATACATGTTTTTCATGTTTATTGGTTAGCAAAAAAGAAAAATAAAAGAAAAAAGAGCA
Source organism: Phalacrocorax carbo (assembly GCF_963921805.1). Taxonomy (NCBI): domain Eukaryota; kingdom Metazoa; phylum Chordata; class Aves; order Suliformes; family Phalacrocoracidae; genus Phalacrocorax; species Phalacrocorax carbo. Next base: position 42,046,970 of record NC_087518.1, on the reverse strand, counting down.
GCAGTGTTACCTCCTTTTTCTGTGTTGAATGAAGCCAAATAGGATGATGGTGAGAAAGTAGAGGGGATCCGTGGGTATATGAAGGAAGTTTTCTAGAAATACAACATTACTATAGTGCAATGGAAATTCCAAAATTTGTTCCTTTTATTACCATGCAAAACTATGTGGGACCTACTGCCTGCCCTGAAACATCACTTAACAGGTATTAACGTTTTCTACTAAACCTGATAGCCACTTCCTTTGTTTTCCTTTCAAAGACAAGCATGAGCTTTCTTTGAAATGACATTTCCTGAGCTGGAGTTCTTTAATCACCTTTTTTTCTTTTTACGTAACAGACTACTTCCTGACACTTGATGAACCTATGAATAACATAACTACCACCCTTGGCCAGACCGCAGAGCTGCACTGTAAAGTCTCTGGCAATCCTCCTCCGACGGTCCGATGGCTGAAAAATGATGCTCCGGTAGTCCAAGAACCCCGGAGGATCTCCTTCCGTGCCACAAGCTACGGGTCTCGACTGCGAATAAGGAACCTTGACACCACAGATACTGGCTACTTCCAGTGCGTTGCGACTAATGGCAGAAAGACTGTTTCTACAACTGGCGTGCTGTTTGTGAAATTTGGTAAGTTTTCTCCTTTTAAACTGTTCAAACCATTACCTAAAAAAACAACTCTGGAGAAAAGTGTGTTCATCCACTGAAAATTAACACACTGATGTAGTTATTTTCAGCCGGTCTGATTCAGCCTATTTTTGGGGTGGCAGCTTATCCTCTCTGCGTGTTTGCTCTTTGCTCAGTTGAGATGTCTGTGTTGCCAGTAACGGTGGCTTTTACTATATAAAAGCCTACTGGAAGCAGGATTGAAATGCAGGGGTCACTCAACAGCAATGTTCATTAATATGCTACCGGAGTGGATTCAGACCAGATGAGAAAAAATATTTTATTATCAAGTGACCTCCTTTGTCTCTGGTAAGTGAGAAATTTCAGCTTGGAGTGTAGATTGGAGGCATGTTAGTGGTACATATATATATACATACACACACCTGTCAGGTAAAATAAGCACTTTTTCTTCAAAGTTTGTATTGGGATAATTGCCTTCAGAGCTGATCTGAACAACTGAGAAGATTCCAAACAAGAAACAGGTTTTGTGTGTCTTCTGCTCCACCTCCACATTCAAAGGGAAATAGTTCACTGAGATGAAGGTGTTTGCACAGAGTCCTAGATAATCCTCTTAGGAACTGGACAAATAACACACAGTGAATGATGTATGTAATGAGCTTCATAGTCTTTTTTCATAAATCTCCCACATTTTCTAAATTCTAATAAGAAATTAATAATTAGGTGTTCTCTCATAAGGCAGTTGTTGTCCTTTAGCCTGTATCTGGAACGTAGGAGATTTTCATCTGAGAAAAGATACTTTTATAGATGCTCCTGTAGAAAACAGTAAGTATTTTTCTTTTTTCTGACTGGAGCAATATTTAATGTCACAGTTCAGTTTCTAGAGCGAATACTCATCAGTAAGAACTTCCCTGAAATCTGCTGCAGCTGACTGTTCAGTCTGTGCTGTGCTGGTGAACATGTACTCCAGCCTGCTCAGCCCTTCCAGTAGCTGCCAAAATATAAGCACCGAGGGCAGTAACAATGAAAACCTCTCAGCCAAAGCCCACTGAGGTCAGAACAAATTTGATCAATGCATCTGAATCAGACCTAGTATGAATTCCCTGATAAATAATGAAGGGGAAATTATGCTGTTTTCTCCCACTTAAAGTTAAACCATGCATTTCTACAAGCCTCCTGTGGTTTGCTGTAACCTTTTCTATGATTGCCTAAGACACAGTTGAACTGCAGGATGAGTGCCTCACCTGTTTATTGTCTTCGTCTATGTTATTTTGCAGACAATCACTGCTACGGGATAGTGTCTTCTCTTTGGTACTGAGAAACTGCAACTCATCTGTTAAACTACATAAACCACATCCAACATGACAGTCTGTTACTTTTATCTTTTAAAAGGTTTTCAAAAGCTTCCTGCTTACTACCTTACCGTAACTCATCACACTGTTTTTCTTCTGTCACTTTTCCAGGTCCCCCGCCAACAGCAAGTCCAGGATCATCGTAAGTTGTTTCATGTCTGTTATGTTGATTCATTAATCTTCCATTTCAGCAGTCAGAAGCACATTTTTCATTTTGTGTGACAGCAGCACTTTTACATTCCACTTTAAGTCAGATAGTATGGTAATTTATTATAACTGAATTATCTGTCTTGTAGATATATTTTCATGTTATCATGTCAACTCCTATTTCTTACCCTAGACTTCTTAATTTCCAATACTATAACCTTTAGTTCCTCTGGTGCCTTCAGCCTTTGAACTGATTTCAGTGTACCTACAGGTGTGAGTAGAAACTGATCTTCATACATGTCACAGCCCAGTTCAGAAAATACTTATCACTATAAGTAGATTTTATTACCTAGGGGCTTCTTACTAATTTTAAGGGGACTGATGATCCTAAACTGTATCTATATCTACCTCTACCTGTATTAGTAAACTGTCTTAAAACTGGGTTTTTGAAGATTGAGTACGTGAGTGAGAGTAGTGGCTGTTTTTACAACAGCTCCCTGTATCCTGGACCTCGGGTTCTGTTCCTGCTGCTGGGCCCATGCTGCTGGGTCTGAGCAGTTGCCACGCTGTTGTATTTTGGCAGTGGGGCTTCCATCTTTGATAGCTTTTGAGAACATACATTTATCTTCCCCTCTAGTTTCAAGCTACATGATAAACTTGCTCACCTTTTGTAGTTCCTTATTGTTTTCAAGTGTGATCTTCAACTGTTCTGAAGTTTGAAATTAATTTTGTGATGGCGTATCCAGCTTATTCACATCTTATGTGCATGGAACAATACTATAAATCCATCTCTCCTGGTAAGGGAAGCTGTACCATTAGAAGAGAAATACTGTACCAACTAAAACATAAAATGAAACTATTAATATGATTACAAGGGATGCAAATGCCCATTGGGGATGTGAATGTTACCGACTGTCCTTACAGGAGGTCATTCACAAAGTATTGCAGAGGATATAAATTAGGGGAAACATCTGACTACAAAAGGACATGCTAGGATGCCCTCTAATGGAACATCATAAAATGTGTTTTTGTCTTCCCTTTTGAAGGTACTTAATATGAAGTTACTGAGTTTGTTTTGGAAGGAGAGCTCTTTGCTTGGACTTAGGCTCCTTTTTGTGATTGCGGTGTTCTGGGGAGGAAAGCTTCATGGTGGTGTGGGAAGTGGGGGCTGTTGTGCTCTTTAGCAGTTTGGAGACTTAATGGGTTGAGATGATGTGCATTTTTTGTCTGCTTCCACCTAGTTTGGGGTTTCTGACATTTTTAAGGTTAAGCTACATGCCCTTGGTGGTCAGAAATCCATGGGAGAGCAGTGAGAGCACAGAAAGCAGAGACCTGTGCTGGAATTTCACTGTCTAAGCCACTCAGGATTGCCTCACTTTTTAAAAACAGAATAGATTTGGGAACCTTTTTCCCATTTTTCTTTCTGGCAGGGTTTTGGGGTTCTTATGTACCCCTGAATAAAAGGAACTACAACTTGAGTACCTAAAAGCCTCCCCCAGTTATGGAGAAGTAACAGCAAATGGTCCTTCTAATTCAGTGAGTGTTAGGCTGAGCTGTAAGGTGATGTCTACACAGCATCATCCAGACCATGAGGAAAACGTAAACTAGTGTCACAAGTGCTGGTTTGGAAACTAGTAGTATTACACTCCACCTGAGCTAACCACCCTTCTTCTAGCTTGACATGGCCCTGTCTTATTCTGCGTGTAAAGCTCATATATCCAGGGAACAATCAATCACTGCTTTCTGTATGCACCGTATCAAATATTAAACTGGCTTTAAAGTGGCTTAATCCAAGATTTTCGTTTTGTTTTCAGCATTCACTGTCCATTGGTATACGTGTATACAACTACAAAGAAAGTGAAGAGGTGAAAAAAAGTGAGATGTCCTCTAATAGTTGACTTTATAATTTTCCCTTATAATTTTGTAACCAAAGAAGATATTAAATCACACTTTGTTACCCTGGGAAGTTGTGGGCTCTGTCTAGTAAAAGGTCACATTGTACTAAACATTGGAGAGAAACATACCCAAAGAAATGTGCAGAGGGATCTCTGTTTTACTGGATGGAGAACATTCACATTCTTGTAGAAGCTAACCAGATTTAATCTATGAAACAAGAGAATCAGGAAGGAGCTTATGACAAAGAAGTCATAAACTTGGAACTCATACTAAATAAGAGTAAAAAAAAAAGTCCATGTATGTCATCTTGAGCCTATCTCATATCTGCTGCCAGTGGCATGAGTGCAGGAACCTTACAGATAGCAGCAGCGGGTTAGGTCCAGCTGTGTGAAGCAAAATTGCAAAGCAAAATTCCTTGTTGTGGAATGCTGGAGGGAAATTGCCTCAAAATCTGTTCCTTGCTGTTTGCTGTTCTTTCCACGCAAACAATATCTTGAGTGTTGCAGCCTACTCATGCATAGCCTTCTCTCCATACAAGTTGGCAAACAAATTTGTAGCTATTAAATTAATGAAAATTTGGTGGAAGTGCCTGTGGTAAGAGTGAGCCCACATTATGTAAGTGTCACAAAAAAGCATTTGAAGAAGTATTGGGTAAAGGCAGGAGTACTCTTCAGCAGAGGGGAACAGAATATTTTGTACAGCTCTGCTAAATTTTTTGTCTGCAAAACAAATTTATTTAAGTTGTTCTAGAGAGCAATACCTCATTTTTCTGGCATTTTGAATGCAAATTTATTCAAATATGAAGAGACCTTGGAGTCTGCTTCCTGGGAGACCCTTGAAATCCATCAGCCATCAGACTATTACATTGTTTCATAGTCTTGATGCCATTTTAGGGCTCATCGTTGCTATTAGATGAGCAACAGGTATAGTCATGAGAGACACCTGGGTTTTTTTCTGTGAAAACCAACCCCATCTATGCCAGCCTCATTTTTCAAGTTCCAGAGTGATAGGTGTACTCCATGGTTGACCTCCCTCCCCACTGTTTGAGACTCACGGGAGTCCTATGGGGAAACACTTTCTTCAAGGAATAGTCCTGGAAGCTAGGTCAGACAATATCTTCCTGCCATTTTTTCAAAAAAAGTTAGGGCATTGGTCCTGGTGCTTTGGCTAAACTGGCTGTGGGTCCATGGGTTCAGCTGATTTTGGTTCCCCAAAATACATTCACAAGAACCTATGTCTCTTCCCCTGCTGTGCAGGCTGACTGCTGGTGTTGCCCTGAGCAAATGGACACTTACTGTATGTCATCATAGGGATATATCGCATTATTTCACAGTGGTTAAATGAAGGCTAAATATGGAAAGCACTTTGAAGGATGTTGTGGAGATGAAAACTCATACTTGGGTAGTGTTTGTGCCTTATCAGAATGAGTTTCTTCTCCTATGATAAGGCAATGGACAAAATCGATGGCAAGTAGCAGCCTTACTCAGTGGGCGTGCTTTTCCCATGTTGTCTTTATCAACCTACCCTGAGTGGAAGGTTCTGTTCATTTAAGGATTTAATTTGAGGATCATGTTTTTAAAAAAATCCATATGCTCAGCACTTTTTCTTCTCATAATTTATAGGTGCAGAGTTCTGCTCTGATGTGATGGCAGAAAAATAGATGGGCCAACTGTAGCTTAAAAATAAAAAGGTTAAACGGATGAATTCTGTAAAAGAAGACAGACAATACTAGATAACATAATAATTCATGTGTGTGTTATATCCTTATTCTTTCTGCTTTCCTTAAGCACTGTTATAGTTAGCTAGAGCCAAATGTCTGATTTGCAAATCAGTCTGAAGCGAATGAAAGAAACTCCAGCAGAAACACACCACTGTAGTTGATAAGGAAATTAAGAACCCAGGGTATTGCTGCAGTGTAAAGCACTGGCTGACCTGAACGTCCTTCCTTTAACTCTTGTGTTTGGCAAAGACCAGCTTTAAAGCCCTTATCTGTGAGGCCATGGAGTTACATTCCATTAATGTGCTCTGTGTCTCTGACATAGCTTGAAGAAGCTTCTTATGTTTTTAAAAAAAAACCAACCCACACTCCTGCTTTATAAATAAATCATCATGTTATCTTTCGTTTTGCCGGAAGGTGCTACAGATACAGGGCCAGCTACAAACAGCTCGGTGAGCTGTGGGGAGAGTGCCAATGCCTCTGTCCTGCAGTCCGGATGCATGCCCAGGAGCTGGGCGGCTGCGCCATCTCTGGCTCTCGGACTACTGGAATAGTTTCCGTAAAGTGGATGATGTCAAGGGCACCTCCACAACAGGCAGGAGTCTGGGCGGGGGGCTTTTCGGGCAGATAAGTCAGGTCCTGCTGGCTCTTGGTATAAAAAGCCACCATCAGCTAATTTAGCCATTTCTTTTTTCCATTGAATTTATGAATGCAAACTAAAATTTAATTAATTGAATAATTTGAGGAAGATCAAAGGGAACATTTTGCTAGTTAACTATTTTCCAGCACGTGTCAGTGTATACTTGTGCATTGCATATTTCTCTGTGTGTATATCTATTGTACACACATATATATTCATGGCTGTAGCCATCAGTTCTGAAAATATCCTGAAAGACCATAACTTTAACCTTATTTTATTTTTGAAGTTCCCATGCTTCACATCACTTTGAAATACGGGTTTTATTCATTGTCCATGGCAAGGTTTGGTCCTACGTCAGATCTCCCTGGTTGCTACAGAGATCAAAATCAGAAAGGACTGAGGTCAGAGCACAGCAGATTCCTAGAGATGAGAGAATTTAATATAACAGTAGAGATACTTTGGCCTGGAAAGTGGTTGTGTGCCCAATCTTGTCCATTATTATTGTCCCCTTTTTTTCTCATTCTGTATTGTTTCCAGTACCTGGAGTGATGGCCCTGTGCTTGCCCTGAACTTCACCTACTCCAGAAGGAATGCTAGGTACCAGTCACTGAAATTAGAGGAGGTGGAGCACACATTCACTCTGATCAAGAGCTGCCACAAGAGCTATAGTGGGAATGAAAACAAAACGCTGTTTTACAAGGTCCAGTCTAAAAATGAGCTAGACAAACCCTGATGAAGCATAGTCCAGTGGGAAGAGTTCCAGAAAATGCTGTGTATATTCTGTGTCAGAGCTGTACAAATACCACATGCCATTTATTGTGTTGTGAGTACATTTCAAAAAGGCTTAACCTGCAGGTGAAATATTTCACTCAACAATGCAGGCTTTTGACTTTATTACAATGGAAACATTGGAAGAACAGCATGACACCTCTTGGAAGTATTCTGTAAGTTTGCAAGACACAGTGTCTTAGGTTTTAAAGGATAAAAATGACTAGCTCATCAATATTACTGCTCTTGGATGTGCAGTGCTTACTGTGCGGCAGAGAGACAACAGCATGAATGTAAATCAGACTGGGTGTGTATACCACAGACTGGCACCTCCTGAGTATATACAGTCCTATGTCAGTATTGCTCTTGAACAGTCCTTTTATTCTTAACGGAGCCTTTTCTATGCATATAACCTAAATATGGTATTGTTTTGTTCTTTATTTAACCACTGGGGGAGAGGAGAGGAGGAGAAGAGGAGAGGGCTGTAATTTTAAGGGGCATTTGATTCATAAAATCAAATGGGGTTTGTGATTCCCAGAAATAGCGTGCAAGGCTTGTGAAACCACAAACCTCACAGGATTCTCCCATCCTCTTTTTCAGTGATTAAGGTTGGTTTTTTTTTTTTTAGTTAAACACATCTGGGTTTTTTAGTAAAACAGATCTTTTATATAGTGGCTCTGTGTGGCTGGACGTCAGCATGGTTCCTTCAACGAGAAAACACACAACCACTGGCCAGCATCCAGGTGAGACTTGGCCAACTGTGTATTTGATTGTGGATTTCAAAGAGTAACAGAGAGACTTTCCTCTTTTGGTCACAGAAGCTAAATTTTATAGAAGAAAAATGCCGATAAACAGGCAAGAGCAGATTCACGGGAGAGCCACTCCAGCAGCATCCGGAGACCGACTTCCCTGCTGCTGCCTACAGCCGGCCCCCAGCACCCGGCACGCCAGGGCTCCTGCGCCCGGGCTGGGCACCAGGCTTGACCCACAGGATCTTGGTGAAGGAGGAGTATTGACTTCCAGTCCTGTACATGGTTTGTGGCTGTCACAGAAACTACCTCAGTGTTGCTTAGTGACAGTGGAAATTTTGAATGAGGACTGAAGGCAAGTCCCACGAGTTTTGGCACAGGATCTTTTATAGCCCTGCTGTGTATTGGTGCAACGGCTTGTACATACAGCATATAGGATCTGAGGCACAAACCTGAAGTGGGATATTCTATGTGGAGGCCAATATAAATATATTTGTGCAAAGAAATCACGTGGTATGAAGATGAAGTCTGAGTGGCTGATGCTGACAGAAACCATGTTAAGTTCTGTTGCATTACTTCATTTGAGTGAAAATAATACTCCCTTAGTTTTGCCAGGGTCTGAGAGTCAGATTATCTGCTGTGAGCATGCCAGCTGTAGAATTCAAATGTTTCCAGGGAGAGCTGGACATGTCCTCTTCACTAGGTCTTTGATCTGGTGCCCACTTATTTGTTATACCACTGTCTCACCTTTTCCCATGTTCTGATTATTCTGCTGAGATTTTCTTTGTGACATTGGTGTAGCGTTGCAGGCAGTAAGGTGACTGCTGAGGTACCCTGGTGTACAGTTTAGGGGGAGGCACACTCTGGGACTTTTCCTGAGCAAGCAAAAATAAATGAAAATGCCTGTGTAAATGTGGTACAGAATTTAGAAAGCCATATTTGTGTCTTGTATTAAATGAATTAGTTATAGACAGTATGCTAGTGCATTTTATCTACCTCAAGGTACTTATGTAGCTAAATATATACATTATCTGAGAATCCCAGGATCCTTTGCCTCTTTACCTCCTCTTATCTCCCAGACCACATACAGGAAACTGAGCCAGAGTAAGATTAAAGGTGTGTTTCAGTTGCCTTAACTGTAGCTGTTTGTGCTACTTCAGATGCAGCTAAAGTCACCCTGGTCACCTTCTCTGGGTTTGACACCCTGGAGTGGTTTGCCCAAGCATTCATTGCATGTGGAGCCTGAAATTAAATAGAGAATTGATCTCTGTCTCTGGACGTGCAGGCCAAAACCTGTGCCACTGGGTTCTTGTTCTTGTCTGGTGCGGCTGTGCATAGTCCACTGGTTTTCATGTGAGCAGTGCTGCAAAAATCCGAGATCTTTGCCACAGAGCTCTTACCCCGGCTCTTACTGGTGAAGTGGGTTACATTTTATTTTGTTACACTGTGGTAAATCTACAGAAAAGAAACTGGCCTGTAGTTTGCATCCAGATTGACCTTAGAAAGTGCTTTTCACTTTTGAAAGGGTATCTGGTAAATATTTTTACAAATTTTAGCTGAAGTGCTCCACCCTTATCTGCCTGTAGTGCAAACAGAAAGCCCTTCTGTCTTCATGCGGCACGAAGGAAAGGTATGACACAATACAGAGACGTAGTTGTATTATCTGAAAACAAATTAATTACAGTGATGTCAATATTTTTTTAAGTGGGGAGGGAAAAATGAGTAAAGTATATTATGACTTGGACATCAGGAGCCAGAGTTCCCTAATGTATTTTTGTAATACAAGGGAAAAGACAATGTGCTATTAAGAACTGGATTTGTTTTCATTCTGCACAGGATCACCCATAGCAACTACATATGCAAATAAATGTTTGGTATAGAAATGGCCTTTGTGGAATGCTACAGCCAGTATTTGAAGAGTATTTGGACTTTTATTTCTACGAGGCTTTAACACGACCCGGTTGCATAGTCAGTAACCCCTGACATTGCACACAGGATTTGTAGCAAGGCTCCGGGAGACTGGGGGAGTTGAAAACTTGACCCCAGCATTTTGTTCCCCTTGTTCTGAAGCCAACTTGTCTACTCATTGCCTGCTCACCACATCTTTTTCAAGCACAAGTCTACACAGGCAGCTCAGTGCAGCATCCTGCCTCACCCCGCTCACTTCAGCAGCTGCAATGTGGTACTTGAGGATGGGAACACAAGCACTGCTATTTCATTTCTTGGCAAAATTAGTTCTCAGCTCTGCATGGTGGCCTTTGTCAAGAACTGGTAACACAGTTCTTGTGCTAGTTCCCACTGCACATCCAAACAGAGGAAAAAGTATGTACAGTGCATTTTATACAGTGAAAGAGTTTCTTGACATGCCCGCAGAGGTCAGAAGGAGGCAGGCGGTGTGGATTGTGTGTCTATTACAACCCACAGTGGAAGTGAAGATGAAAAGATGAAACTGCTTTTACTTGCCTGGGAAGTGCTCAGCTTTCAGCATTTTGGAAATACTGGATTAGGTCTTGTGCCTTTTTACATTTAGCTGCTTTTTGGTATGTTAATTTAGCCTTGCTGCATTACTCCTGTTGCACTGAGCTTGTTTGACCATGTTCGATAAATGCTGAGGATAACACTGAAAGGTGAATTTACACTGTCATTATAAACTAGGTTCAGATACCTTATTGTCATTTTTTAACACTCTTGATCTATGAACATTTCAAATTCCACACAGGATCCTGGGAGGGGCAATACATAAAGTGCAGGTAGAGGATAAATTTTCTTTTCTCTAATTGTCAGTCACCTCAATTGTTAGTCTTTATGCAAACACTTAAAGAAATCCTGTAATTATATAATTTGACTGAGAGTTACAGACTGTGTGTGTATTTTCCTGATTTGTTTAAAAAGGAGCAAAGTGAGGATCATTTTGAAGTTTCTTCTGTTCAGCAACAGAAAGGAAAAAAAATTATGAAAGGCTGAAAAGTTGCATTACTTACCCTGATCATCTCCTGCAGCCTTCAGGGTATTGTGTTTATGGACATATTCTTTAACTGTTGAAAAAAAAAAAATAAATCCTTATGCACAGTTGGCAATCTGTGTCTGACTAATAATAGACTGAGTCTTGTGAGTTAAATCAAATAGTCAGACCTGCCAAGTATTGTTCCTATTAATGCTATATATCCTTAATGTCACACAGAGGCCCTTTTCCCACTGAACTCACTGGCAGAAGTTGTCTGGGTAGGAGTTCAATCCACCCCAGGACAGAGAACTTGTGCTACTAAGGTCCATATTAAGGCTGCAGCTCAGACTGGTTGGGAAAAAGTATTGGATTTGATTTAAAATATTGAGCCTTCAATATCTGGTTTTATTCCATGTTGGAATGAAGCTGAGACCATTAGACACTTTTCTCAGAAAATAAATGTTGCATCGCCCCTAGCCCAGCATATATTCACTTGTGAGGAGGAAGATGCTTTAGAGCAGAGGTATAACCTGGCTTTCCCATATTTCATGTGGTCATTCCAGATAACAGCTGTTTTGAAGCCAACCCAAAAAATCCTTCTGAAACTGCTAAAAGATTGCAGCAGGAATTTTGTCCAAACCACTGTGTTTTTGTGGAACATTCCAGTTTTCAGAAGATAATGTTTTCTCTCTAAGACAATTTTCATCCAAAAAATTTTCATTTAGCTCTAATCATAAGAGCAGTTTAAATGACTTACAAGGATTTCTTTGAGCCTGCAGGCTGTGAGGCAAGATCTGACAATATTACAATTAATTTCACCCTTCCTGGACAGGGTCAGGTTACAGTACTGGCTAAACAGAGCCTGTCTTTGTGTTGCTTTATTTTGGAAAGGACTTGCCCTGAATGTATGTCTTGTCCTCAAAAAGGGCAAATTTGAAAAAAAAAAAAAAAAAAAGTTTTAGAGTGTCTCTGCGTTGCGTGGGATTAGACCTGATTTCTGTTATGCTTGGACCACACAGTATCTTAAAGTTTCTGGCAGAGATTATTGGTCTGTTGTTTTATTTGCATATATTTACAACACCGTACCTTCTTCAATGGCCCTTCATCTAAAAGTTGCTAAAATAGAAATGAATACTGTTGTTTTGGGGAGGAGGGGTGTGCCAGAGCCGCCTCCTTCCCAGTCCCAGGATTTTGGAGCTTTCTGTTATATTTTTGGGATTTGTTGGTCTATCTTAATCAGTTAAAAAACACAACAAAAAGCTAAAAGACTGGAAACCAACCCCCTTGATTTCCCTCCTCACCCACCTGTGGTGGGATGACAGTCGATGTAAGACTCTGGCCTTGCAGGAGAATACATTACTTGAGTTTCTCTTGTCTGGCTGTTGTCTCATTAGCACTATTGCCTGAAGTGTACAGGTGTTATTTGTGGGGAGATGGGTGTAAAGGTCTTTAGATGTAGGAGGAAAGAAGGGAAATAATCGTACAACCTGTCATGTACTTATGGTATAAAATGATTTCTAGCTGTCATGGAATGAGTTAAATGTAACTAAGTCAGAAAACTGGTAAATGAAATTGTTAATCAGTCAACTTTATTATAATTTTCTGCAAGAGAAAAATTAACTTCTGTCACATGGGGCAAGCATGTTTAAAAGTCTTGTATGGTCTTGTTTTGCTTAAAACCCTGCAACTTCTGGTGGTCAAATGTCCTTACAGCACTGGTCAGGTGTAAGAGGTGAAATAAAGAAATAGTCAAACATTTCAGAAACCAGTTAATGTCTGAGGTCATCTCCAAGCTACAGTGAGATTCCTTTATGCTGTAAGGCCTTTTAATTATAAGGGAAATCCTATTTAAAGGCCTATAATGTTTCTGTGGTTGTAATAAAATATCCTGCATAACCAGGTAGAAAATCTCAGTGGGAAAATCTCAATCTCTTTCTCATTTTGGTCTTCTTTTACTTTAGTGCCCAGCTGTTGTTGATATTCCTTAAACAAATCCTCTTCTGCTATTTTCAGTTTGTGGTGTTGGGGAACCAAGAAAAGGAGGAGCAAGGAGGGATCTGTTGGAGGTTCATCAGATCATAATGGCATGCCATGGCTCAACTCTGGGGACAACTTCAAGCAGGTTTTTGTTCTATCTCCTAGCTGCCAGCCCACTGAAAAGTGAATTAAGATGAAGCATTTGAAACATTAGGGTAGTGAAAGCTCTGGTACCTTGTGGTAGGAATTATTCAAGAGAACAAAATAGAGTAATAATAATAATTACAGTATTTCAAACAAAGCGTTGGGTACTGGAAGGGGGAGAGGCAGTGTCTGTGGCCTGTGTGTGAGGAATTTGTTTCCTGTCCTAGGCTCTCTTTCACCACCTGAGAAGTTATCTCTGTCCGTATGTAGCCCCCTTCTTCCTGTCCCCCCTTCCCATGGGCACTTTATGCTTCTCCTCCCCTTTCAGATGGACTCAGTGCTGAGCCTTTGCTTTCTCCCCTAATGAGACATCCCAGGACGGGGACCCAGAGCTGTGTGCTGGACTGCTGCTTGTCCCTTGAAATCACTGACCCAGCCAAGAGCTGCGCAGCTGCAAAATTTCCTTCATTAATCAACCCCATGTATCTTTAGATCTTCTGATTTCATAAATGGTTCAGTGATTATGGGGTGTTTCTCCTTCCACCTTGAATAGTGTCCTGCATCCCCATGTTCAAGCGGGTTTCTCTTGTGAAGACCACTTGAAAATCAGCAATTTAAAAGGGCCACCCAATGCCATTGACAGCCACACTGTAATGAGCCAATGTCAGGAGTGTTGTGAGCAAGAGCCCTGTGACTAAGGGGCTCTGAAAGCCCACATGAAGCTGGAGGGTACCATCTTCACCCTGAACGAACAGTGTGGCTCCTTGTTGCAAGGATATGTCAATCAAAACGAGCTCAACTTAAGAGTTTACCCTGGGCTTCCGCAGCCTTTAGGAGAGCCAGTGGTTTCAGTCTTGGGGCAAGTGTTCATTCAGTCTAGTAAAAACATTAAAAATGGGAGTAAATCTGTATTGACCCAAGCTGCTTTCACTACTGCGATACAGTATAAAACCTTCAGAATGAGTTTTCCTATAAACATAACATTGTTGAGCAGCCCGTCTGCATGTAGTTACCTACTCAATTGCAATTTGTGTTACTCCATCACAAAATCATTAAGTGCGAGGAAGAAGATTATAAGGTGTTACATTATTTATCCTGATAATTAAAAACATACATGACGCTCTAGCTTTGGCCATTCAAAGCAATAACCCTGGTTGACTTCAAATACTGTAAAAGGAGCTAATCATTGATTTCAGAATGTGTCAAGTTTATTGATCTTGTTAACAGGAAAATATGTGTGGGCACCTCAGTGGGGAAGAAAAGCAGTTATCATCTGACTTGTTATTAGTTGGATGCTATTATTGATGCTTGCACCAACAAAGATCTGTGTTAGAAATTAATCACAAATGTTACCCTGCCATAGTTTTCCAGGCAAATTTCTCATGTCAGTAAATTTACCTTAAATAAATAAATTTTCTCTCAGTTCTGATTTTGGTCGGGATGAATGGACACATTCTTTAGCCACAGTTCTGCCCGGCAATTAGCACCAAGAACACCAAGCAACTCCTCTTTCAAGGTTCACAGCTAGTTTAGAGATTTGGGGGTTTTAGAGGTGAGAAGAGACTCTGTCCTCTGTCTAACCGTGCTGGGGACAGCACAGGCTGTAGTGCTTCTCTCAGGTATGTTATGTTCCAAATCCAGTGGTTTTGAATTAACTAGGACACACACTTGGGGAGGAAAAAAAAAAAAGGTCTTGTTGATTTTATCTGTCTTTAACTTCTGAACATGCTTGTGCTGTGTCAAGTGAAATGCCTTTCGAAGATTCTAAATATACAGACATTGTTATCTTTACAACCTAACTCTTGACTTCTCCAAAGCACATCTGAGAGGTCTCTTTTCTGTAAGCTCCTGGGAATTGCCACCAGGTCTGTTACTGCCTTAAATCCTGTGTTGTCTGGGCTTCGTTTCAGCCATTCCACTGTTTTGTCTTGGATGGAGAAAGGCCAGCAGTTGCGGAGTCACTTGGGTCTTTCGTTCTTGACCTGCCTATGTTTAAAAGATCTGGTTTTAGTAGGCGCTATCTAATGTCTTCTTTAGTTACTTTTGGAATCAAAACTTTTTTTTTTATTTATATGATAAATAAATAAATGCATTTACTACGCGTTATCGTTGACAGTTCCATCATTTCCTTTTATGTGAGAAACAAATATGAATTTTAGCAGAATCTCTTAATCTTGGACTTAAAAGCATAGTAAAAGCCCTTTCTCTACTGTTTGCAGCTATGCTCATTTCAGAAATCTTGTCTGACTTTTGCTTCTCACAGCAATTTTTTAACATTTGTTTAAAATATGGTGGTGTCAATTTTTCCTCCTTGATGCATGCCAATTAGCCCAGCCACAAGTAGCAGATGAGGATTTGACCTTCCATGACAGTACTGTCTCTTGCAGATTTGAAAGGAACAGAAGATAATGTGAGAAAATATCATTCTAGCAATGATAAATGTGAGGGAATTATCTGGAGAATATTTGCTTTGTGTTGGGAGCTGTGTTTGGGGCAGTAGCTGGCATCAGGAGCTGCAACTGTTTCAGAGTCTGATCTCAGCTGTATGGGGATAAACCCAGAGGAGCTCCATGGGTTTCTGTGGAGCTGCTCCATATTTTTCCTCAGTGTGAATAACACAGGAATGTTACTCCATCCTTGGCATACAAAGTGTTTTTGTGAGGCAAAATGGGCAATCGTCGTCCTGCCAAAATAAAGTTTCTCAGTTGGATAAAAGGAGCAACGGTATATAAATACCAGTGTTCCCTTTGATTTTCATCTCACACACACTGTGCGTAAATTGCTTTGCTGCATGGATGGTATGTGTGCATGCCTTTTAAAATTATGTTTGGCTTAATCCTCATTTAATTTTTTATGCAGTTGTAAAATACATGTTTTATATTCCCAGACCATGATAAGAGTTAGTATTGATACGAACCAGCACTTCACCTACTCAAAGATAAAACCCAGCTTTTAGATTTGATAAAGTACAACTGCAAAAGTATGCTAGGACAGACTTTATTAAAACAAGGTTCTAGAAACAGTTCTATTATCTTAAATATTTTTCCAGTGAGGGAATGCATTAATATAATACATCACATGCATATAACTTTATCAATACCAATTAATTTCAGAATTGCAGCTAAAATTTTGGTGTCACGCAGCTCAGCCCGTCGCGCCATGCAGAGGCGGATAGGAAGTCTGGCAGACACGGCTGCGCTTTCTTACTGAGAAATAGTAGAGCCGGATGTTATGAGTGCCTTGAACATAGTTTGCATCAAAGAACACAAGTAATCATGTGTAAAATGTCTTATTGTGATCCATTCACACTGGCAAGTTAGCATAATTGCTTCTAATGCAAAATTCAATCAAATTACTGTTCTCAATTGCTGACACACTGGAATAATAAAATGAAACTAAATAATACAATTGGGATACGTTGGTGGCTTTTTTTGTGGTGGTGGTAAATAGCAATAAATTGCATATCCTGCAAACTTGGATAAATCCAGAAAAATATGTACCTTTCCCTTCTTCTGCCACTTGAATAATAAAAAACATGGTGCTGGTTATGGGAGGAGGAAAGTGGGTTTTTTCATCTTTAATACCAATTATTGGCTGTAAATGAGCTGCGAAGTGGCATTAGCTTACATGTTTTCTACAAACACCTTACTGCAAACAAGCTGGGCTTTTCTTTGAGTTGCTCAGAGAAACACTTTAAGCTTGTAGTGTTTCGAACTGGTTGGCCTTGCAAAATTAAATGTTTCTATCTTTGTTTACCAAAACAAGAAGTAAAAATATTGGAGGTCAGAATTTACTTAATAATTCTTTAATGCTGCTGCCAGAAAATAGGCAGGAAGGTGTGTTGCAACATATTCACTCTTTTGGGGTAGCAGGAGGAAAAGGCAAAGACTGCTTTCTTCCTAAGAACAAAAGTTTCAGATGGGATTTGTGTTATTTCTGAGTAGAAAGCAGCCATTTTTACACAGTTCTTCCTTCATAATCAGGGTTTTTAGGGCTATCGTCCTCCTCAAGGCTAACTGAAATATGTATCTTTTGGTCCTCGGCCTGCTTGCTGAAGTGTGATTGCTTCATGCTGGTTTGTGCAGCCTATGTAGAGAGGCAAAATGCTTTTAAAGTAAACAAACAAGTTCTCCATGCCTTATCCGATTACCATTAGGGAACGGATGGACAGATCTTAATTTTCACTGAAGCATATTTTTGCTCATGTTTGTTGTCTTAAGAATGAGTTTCTTATCTCAAAAGCAATCTTTTTCACAAGACATTCTCAGTTTAATATAACTCATGATACTCTTTAAAGCAGACTGGCTATTCCCAGCTGAGGAGCCTCTATTTATGTGTGTCTGTCAGGAGCAGAATTTATGATAGACCCGCAAGTTATGTGAACTTTAAATGTTTTCACAGTTGTTAAACTTGACCAACTACTTCAATAAGACTAACTGCTTAAAACAGTTTTGGATTTACCAGCTACCCCAGCTGAAGTATGAGTATTGTGCTCATAAACCCAGCAACCCCCAGACTGCTCGTCAGTGGAGAAAAACGCTATATTCCTACCTTGACATAATTCTTAGGAAGGCCATTTAGAAAAATATGTTTTCTGCTAGATTTTTTAAAGGGGTCTGGAATTTCAGATAATTTTTTTTTTTCATGTAGCTGCTCTCCGTCCACTGGCTTTACTTTGTAGTGCCTGGCCTCTACCCTGCCCCATCAAAGGGAACCACTGAGAGGGACACGGCTACATGCCTGAAAAATTAGTTATCTGCAACTGATTATTGGTATCTGAATTAGTATTGTGGCATCCAACAGCAATGCACAATGCTGAGCAGGCACAGGACTCAAGCGCTGGGGTACCGGTGTGCCAAAGTCCGTACCCATGCCCCCGTGTTCAGACAACCCTCACACATGCTCTGTGCAACTCTTTGGGTGGGATGTAGCAATTTGGCTCAGCAGCTTCGGCAGGCTCTGTGAAAACTTTGGTTAAATAAAAAGAGAAGTAGTATAGCTAATTTTTGCCCTGAGTTTGAGCTTATGTCGTTACTGTTATTTTTGTAGCAATTGTAGACCATAGCAGTTATTGATGGGTGCAAATTTTTGGTCAAATAATAGTTTAAACAAGCTAACATTATGCGTATTATTTTTAATTAACTTGTGCTGAGGCATGTGTTTCAATTTTAATTCAAGTGTCAGATTTGTGAAGTCTGTTTTTCATCATGCTTAAGGTTAAAATATTAGGTCACCAGAAGAAAGACCTATTTGAGTCACGTAAGACAAATTAAATGTTAGAAGGAAGGAGAGGGGAGGGAGGAGCAGAAATAAAGCTGTGACTTCAGAAAATAAGGTAAAGCAGGAAAGAGTTAGTGAGAGATAAAATGGGCTGCAGAAGTTCTGAAACTCATTTTGTAGTGCTCGTTATTGACTTTTGATGCTAACAAGTTTTTGTATTGGTTAGGAATAGTTCAAAGCTGAATTTGCAGTGTCCTGAGGTCCAGGAAGGAGCAGGATATCGCCTTCTGTAAGGAGCCCCTCCAGGGCAAAAAACTATTTGCAGTAGTTTAATCAGGGAATAAGGCAGGTCTTTAAGACACGTTGCAGGAGAATGGGAAGTTTGGGTGTCCTTTCATAGGAGAGAAAGAAATAAAATGCATAGGATTGAAAAATAGCTTGCAAATGAAGATACTTTCCCATGTTATTGAAATAGTCTATGTGTTAATTCCACCCAAAAATTGTCTTTGCTTTAGACTAAATGTTTTGGTTTTGATATTCTCATTGATGAATGTGTTCCAGAAAACTTGACTGTCCTGTTGCAAAGGTAGGCGTATATCATACTGTAGCGAGGAAAATCTCTTTTGCCGGGCACTTGAGCAATTTCAGTCCTCAGCAGTGAATAAGCAGTTGTGGGAGAGACAGGAATCATTAGCAATGCTAACAGAAAATTTTAAAACGTTAATTTTTCCTTAAAAAAAGGACATTTGACAAAAGAGATTTAATGTAAGGCAAACAGAAAGGTGTTACTTAAAACCTTGTTATGATTCTCACCCTCTTCTAATCACAGGGGTTCAAAGTAGCCTGGTCCATGCTGTTTTCTGAAACCTATGCTCCTCAGAGGACCCAGCTCCTCATGCATTAAAGCCTGGTTATGCCACGTTTTTGGTGTAAAGAGACTTTCTCATGTGGTGTCAGTTGCATGAAACTCGCTCTGAGGCCCCATTATGCCTGTAAAGAGGCAGTAAAATATTTGGGAATAAAGCCCTTAATGTCCAGATCAAGCTATTTGAAAGGTGACTCAACCTTGACTGTACTTCTCATGTTTAAAGTTTTTTTTTTTTTTAATATATCACAGAGGTGCACTTTTCTGTATATTATGAGGGGGGAAAAAATCAAATTTGTGGGGGAGATGCACAATGTAATCTGCAACTTATTTTATTGCTCAGTGAAATCGGAACAACCTCTGTAACTTCACGTGACTAAGTAATGAATAAATTCCTAGTCTGACTAGAGACTGAATACAATCTAGAGGTTGTCCTTTGTAATACGACCTATTCATTGTCCCATGTATGTCCTCCTGGCAGACCCCAAGAGGCAGAAGGGTGTGTTGCTCTCCTGTTCCTATGTGGAAAAGTGCCGGCCTTATGGAGCACAAGCAATCCTGTAGTAACTCTCCCATATGGCAGTGTTATCGATGGAGAACGGTCTCAGGGGAATATCAGCTTGCTGGTTAAATAGGTCACTTAAATACTTTTCATGCATATGAAATCAGTGAGGTGTTTGATTAAGGAGCTCCATTGTATCTGGTGACTTGATGTCGCTTGTACAAATAGAGCTGCACCAAGTCGTGATGGTTGGGCATGGGTGGCTGATGGAGATGCAGCAGTCAGGCTGTAGTACACTTTGAGGCTGCTCATAAAACGTGAGTTCAAAAAGGACCCAGTTATTAGAGATTTGGACAAAAATCTGAGGGATGGGGCTGAGGCGCTTAGAGGAAGTCTCTTCCCTTTGCCTGTCTGTCTTATTTTGTGTCCAGCTTCCCGCCTCAGTGCCCAGGGGTTGCTATCTTGCTGTGTAGGAGATGGATGTGGATGTGATACTGACCGGTCCTGTCCGTCCGATCCCAAGGGCATTCAGACCAATGGCCTGAGCCTCTGTGGGGCAGAGCAGGAGTCTGGTATAACTCAGGGCAGAGTGGCTGCAGTCGATTTATGGAGTGAAGCTGATGATCGTTCCGTCAAAAACTCCTTATCTGAAGGTTAATGCCTGATGAGAGGTGGATAAGGAACGTGTGTGTGAGATCATTGCAGCTCTGTGAGGGAATCCAGGAGGAGGGAGCGTGTTTTTCTGTGCAGTACAAAGGTTTGATAGAAGAGGCAACGTTTAGCACTTGTAATCTTATCCTGCTTGACTACTTTTATGTTTTTTTTCCTCTGCATCTAAAAACTTGGACGAACCGACCTTCCAAACGTAACCTTAAAATAGCTTTGTCAAACAAAACATAAGTGCAAGAAGTTTCCTGCCATTTCCATAACTACGAGCATATGATTTGCAGTTCATCTTGAATAATGATGTAAGAATTCTGCCAGGAAAGATCCAAATGCTGTTACCAGGGCTGTTTCCTAACCAGCTGCAGCTGCTGAGCAAGCGTGCGGCCAGCTTGCAGCCTCGTTTGCAGGAATACCTATTGACTTTGCAGGAAGAGTTTTCGTAGGGAAGGGATTGTTATAAAGTGTTTAAGAGGAGAAAAAGAGTGAATCTCAGAGGGTAACAGCTAATTTATTTATTTTTGGTCAATATTTAGATCAAAATCATGGCCACCGTTATTGAGCTTTTCTAGGCAGCTTTTGCTTCCCTAAAATGAGTAATTTTGATAAAGACCCTGTAAAACTTTCTTATGATGACAAAGACAAACATGCAGTAATTGCTTTGGTGCATCCTTGCCAAGGGATTAATTGCATGAGAGATGTATTTTATTAAGCTTCCAAAACTGTGGATGCTGCCGCACTGCCCAGATGAGGTTAGTAGAAAACACATGTCAGCTCTCACCAGTGATGTTTATGTCTCTGCACAACCCTGCCTCCTTTCAGCACCGAAATCCTCTAACGAGAAGTGACTGGGGGAGGGGAGTGTAATGATATGCAGCCCTGACAAATGCTCAGACGAATATGTTTGGGTAATTGTAAGATTTTTGGGGTGTCAGGGAATTTTGTGTGTCCCAGTTTTAGCGGAGAATGGCCATAATGTGGCCTCAGCACTGGCCTGGGCCATTCAATGCCATCCCACGTGCTAAACTGTGCAAAACAGCATCCCAAACACATAGTAGTTTTGGATGCTTTATCTGTCTCTGGTCAGAGACATCATGTTAAACCAGCTATCAGTCTGGAATGTGAGATAACGTCTAAGTAAAGTAGTAGTTACTTAGGCAGATTGTATTTGCATATTGATTTTTTATTATTATTATTATTTTTAGGAACCAGGTGCATTAGTGGTGCTATGGGATTCTGTAAATTTAATTATGTCAAAGGGACAGCATTATTAATTTTTTAATTTTATGCCTATCCTTTTCTAGTGAACCATTTAAACCCTGGCTGCCCAGTGACTTTAAAGGGGTAGCAGAACAGCAATAGCTTGTATTACTCAGAACTTTTCCTTAAATTACACAGTGACATGCAAGTCTGGGCAATTCTCTTCTTTTTGCAAAGTAAAATGCAGCCCGCACAATTCTGAAATATTGTTATGAAGCAGAGCCAATATGTTCCCATTTTCAAAGTGAGGCACAAGCAACTGGGTTTTGCTCTCTGGAAAGTATGACAGAATGTTTTTCATCTGTTTGCTTTAAGGGATATCTGCCAAGTAAAAACTCCTTTCATTTTATTCTGTGTGAAGCTGGAACATGAGTACAGAACAAAACACAATTTATTTAACAATGTACAAATAATTAATACAGCATTAATGTATGTACAGAGGGTGTATTGGATATATGTAATGAAAATAATTTATTGAAATACCTTTTAATTAACTGCAAAGTTTTCTACAGTATGTTTCTTCCCACCATGCTGTCACCTATCAGCATTCATTATGAGTTCAACTCCCCTAAAGCAACACCCTCCATAACCCGCATTGTAGGCTGCAAATTTGTAAGTGCACAATTCAAACATTAAGCAGGACCCTTTTGTGAAGCTCTTGAGAGGGCAAGAGTCTCCTCAGGCGCTGTGCAGATCCCTGGCTCTGCTGGGGGACTTGCCCGTGCCAGGGTGACGGGAGCTGAGCCATCCGCTGGCACTTCCGTTGTCCCACTGCAACAAGCAGCAGTTTTTCCTTGGAAGAGAAGGGTATAAAGCACTTGGTTGTCTGAACGTTGGCTGCATTTTCCCATCAGTACTCCGCTGTTAGATATAAATTCTTTAGATAAACAGCTCTGACTACTTTAGTGCTATGGTAGAACATTTTTTTTAAGCAAGACAAAATGCATTTCACTTTATAAGTGAAAAAAATGTCTGGACAGTCTTCACACAAAACCGAAGCTACTCCATCTCAATTTGGTAGATCTTGGAGATAATACAGCATTTATTTGCTTTTGCTCATCAAATCAGTAAATCTTCATAAATCAGTCTGGCTTTGCACGCACACTTTAACCCCATGATGGCTTTATACGTCTGCCTTCCTGTGTCGCTGAACATTAAGTTGTCCTTTCCCCTGCTGCTTTTATTAATCCTCACTGCCTCTATGTACACTCCCCTATTTACATTGCTGTCAGTTAGAGATTTGGTTACCAAAATAATGGTAATCCAATGGTCCCATGTAACCAACTAAGTACAGACCTAAGTGTAAGTAGACGTCATAGCAGGCTGGTGTTGGAACAGGCATCAGGAGAGACAGTGGTGCTCCTACCTCTTGTCTTGGGACACTCTCAGCATTTGGGACTCTGTCTTCCCTTGTCCCACATCTCTCCTTTGCCCATTTTTGCTCAAGGAGCCAAAATCAGTCCTGTATTTGTGATCCTTTCTCACTGGGTACTCATGCAAATCCTTCTTAAAGCAAAAGAAAAAACAAGGGAAAAAAAAAAAAGAAGTAAATCCATGGGATGTGTTAGAAATGACCACACAATTACACCATCTTTGGAATATGCATTTTTAATACATTGGATATTGTAAAAATAAATACAACATGATCTCACAAGGTTTTTTTTTTCTGTTAATTTATTAAATACTTCTGAGAGAACTCCTGTTAAAGCCTGGTTACAAAGCTTTTGTTAAACTAAGTTCCTGGATCTGTTGTTGACGTTTGCTGGGAATGTTTAGATTTGGGCAATTCCTGGTAATTTAGAAACAGACTGGCAAAGAAAAGGCAGTATGTTGGGAAGTGGACTTTGACAGAGGATCTTGCAGAAATGGCTTGTATTTAGAAACCAGACTGCAGACATGCGTTTGGATGAGGTGAATACCATGCAGCCCCTCAAGGTTTAGTGCGAGCTGATAAGAAACAAATTGCAATTTGATTGTTACTGCTTTTCTGCTGCTGTAAGCTATTTTGCCTGGTTTGCATGGAGATGCTTAAAAAGCTGCTGCTGTTTCAAGTCAGAGGCAATTAGAAATTTCTGTTGCAGCCTAAAACTGGAGAAAGGTGCTGTGCTGGGAGGCAAATCCACCTTTTGATTCACTGGAGCCGTCACACCATGAGCAGAAGAGATAGAGAGATCTCTCCTGATACAACCCTTGTAACTACCTCCTCTGGGATCTCAGTGCAAAGTCAGAGATTTTAGTCCTCCCTCCCGTTCCTTTCACATTTTTACACATTACTGTATCTCCCCTAAGAAACGACCCCCTGGGAAGCTTCTATTAACAAATCACTGTCTTGGGAGTGTCTGCTGCTCTCAGTTCTGCTGCCTGTTGCTGATCCTGTGTCTGCCTGGAAAAGGGCCAGGGAGTTTGTGGCACGCGGGAAGCAGCAGACATCAGTAGCAGGGTAACCTTTACAGAAAGCAGCACCTCTATCGCACGTACAGAGCACCCCTGCATTTCGACACCACAGCGATGCAGCAGTGCTGCAGCAGTGGCAGACCAAGCATTGGATGGCGTTCGAGTCTTGAACAGGTCTGCCTTTTCTGAATGTGCTTTTTCATTCACTGTAAGACCTTTGCACATGGAGCCATGTTGCTTTCATGTTTACCTCTTCATTGTGCTAAAGTTAGATGGGGTGAAAGAGAATATCCTAGAGAGAAGAGAAGGATCTCAATGCAAAGTTAGGTAACACTGAGAAAGCCACTGGGAGGGTGTGAGTGAGGAGCAAAGGGAAGGAGAAACATGAACTTGCACCAGCCATTCTTTACTTCAGGGTCGGTTTATTATCTTGTTACAATTTCAGTGTGTGAAAAGCTGCTGGTGACCCCGGGTTGACAGATGTATATATTGCTAGCACAAAATAAAAGAATATTAAAGAGAGGAAAATGAACCCAAGCGGTGACAGTGAATTCTTCGTCAGTTGTTTGCAAATTTTTTTGTGTGCTGTGACTTGGTGTCTCTGGCTTTGTCTAGGTGACCCTTGTTGAGACCTTTGTCATCTTAAACTACATGTGAAGGACAGGGTCCTTTGACACACGCAGGCACATCATATTCAGATGGACCCAGAGAGACATGAAGTACCTTATTACAGTGCTGATCTTTCTGTGCAGCCTCTGTAATCTGTAGAAAGAAAGATGCTGGTCAAGTTGGCCTGTGTGAAGGCCGAGTGCATCCCATGTTGATGCGAGCTGTAGGTTAGGTCAGATTACATTAGTGAATTGGTGTGGACGCCTTTCAAAGCTCTTACTCAGTCTTCTGTAAACTTTGTGCAATCAGATAAAGACAGCTGAGTATAGTGTAAATTTAATCTCTGGTACTATTATTACATGAAGCCAGAAGTATTGTCGCAGACAGAACTGTAGCAGCATCTAAAAGCAATGGGCAAGCTCCAAGATAAACAGCAATGCTAGAAATATTTGAAGATCCAAACGGAAAACAGTGGAAACCAAATCTGAAAAGAAATCATCTTAAAATGCCACAGTGCTGAGCATCTGTCTGTCATTAAAATCCAGCACTTCCCTTTTTCTTGTGTAGTCTTCACTGAATGGTTGCCAGGGCTTTTCTGGGTGCAGGCGGTAGAAAAAGCAGGAGTTGGGGCGGAGGGGAGGGAGCAGCACCCAGACCCCAAAACCTGTGCGGCAATTAGTGCTGAAGTTGCTGCTGCAAGCTGGCATCCATGGTTTTCGCCTGCTGACTGCTTGCCTCTCTAGTTTAGCAGAGGATTTGCACAAGTGATTAAGTTCATCCTCAATCAGCAATGTGTAGGGCTTAGATTGACTTCTATTTCATGAGGACTTAAGCTTGACTGTAAATTTTAACACACTAATTGCTTAATCAGGCCTAATTTACCTCCTATTTGAGCCAAAGAGACCCATCCTTTCTCTGTGGGTGGAATTGGATCAGGACCGCAAAGCAGGTACACACTCTCACAGTGACGCTGTGATTTGCTTACAAAAAGCACGTGAGGTATGCAAAATGTGAACTATGTAAAAAGAATCAGCAATCTCAGCCTTGATCCCAAGAAACTGATAGCTGTGTTTTAAAGCCAGCTGCCGAAGTGGCTGCCAGTTGGCAGCAGGAGGTGGGGAATGTGTTTAAGCAGTGTAGGAGCTCTGCGTGCTACTGTGGGCTCCGTGTCAGGGTATGGCTCTGGTTTTAGATGAAACGTCTGGTGAGCAGAGGGTGTTCAGCATCAGCAGCAATCTGTTCAGTGGGAAATGGTCTTAGATGGACAGCTGGCGGCCACCCCATGAAAATGCTGTATTGTGGGGAGCGATGGCTTAGGGAGTGTCTATCTGGCAGAGCTGCAGCTGCATTGCATTGGCAGCAGTGTTGTCTCCAGGGCTGCCCTGGATATTGCTGGGTACAGCTTCAGCTGCCTGTCAAGGACCAGAAGGATGCCCAGGAAGGCCCTAGATAATAGATGTAAACGTTTCCATCCTGAGCAGTCTGATAGAAGAGAGCTGCAGGAGTGAGAGGGGGAAGAGACATCATAAGAGATGCAGAGGGAAGAGGGGATTTCGTGTGACCCTGAACAGCTGATGAAGGATGACACAGAAATGGAGCCGGGGAGTGAGATGTGGCCACTTGTTCATTGATGAGCATGTGCCGGTAACCACAGTGATGTGTTACCAGCCTATAATTGGGATTCCTATTGTGGGACATACTGTTTTGAGCTCCTGATAGCTGTCAGGAGCAATAGATGAACAGGACAGCCCAGTACTTCCCTTCTTTATCACCATGCCCTGGCTGACCAGCTCTGGGAGTGGAGACCAGGGGACTGTGTCCCATCGTGTCTCAGGGGTACTTCTGCCATACTCTGATGCTCCTGTTCTTTTCATTTGATTTATCCTTCTGCCCCATTATAGAGCTGATTTCCAAAACAATTCAAAGTAATGCCTGCTCCATTTGGGGTACTAATCTTGTGTTTTACCTCTGTGAATTCAAGGCTGGCGTGCAGCGGGGTGGGGGGCCAAGGTGGTGGGATCCAGGCTCTCCTCTTTAATCTTCCCCTTCTGAGATTATCTCCAAAATCCTGCTCCTTGGGGCATTTCCATCCAGGTAGACTTGGGTCCCTGCTTACTCACAATTCTTGCTGCATGCAGCTATTGCAGTTGAATCTTCTTTAGTTCAAAGGTGAGCATCAGTGAGGTGAGTTTGCTTTGTTGATATGTTAATTGCATTCCTCCTGGTTTTGTCTAGTCTATCGAGTTGTGTGCTTAAATTGCAATGCTAGATTACCTTTGAAAGCAGTTGCTATTAGGTGTAGTCCCTGAGTTAAATTCCTTAATAAATTATAATAATTAATAAATTAATAATAAATTATGTCCTGTTGGGGGATTTATTGACTGGAAGATGGAGAATTGACCTCCAGAGCCTGCAGTAGGTATTGCGGTTTTTCAGCTCAGGTTGCAGCTGTTTCATCTTCTTTTCAAGAATGAACAGAGTACAAATACTTTTGCCAGAGCTGACTCGATGCAGAAACACATGGATGTGGTTGTGTGTCTTTGTTTACATCTCAGGGTACCTATGTTGGCTGGGTACTATCCATTATTAGAGGCATCGCAGCCTACCATCACTCTAGTTAATGAAGGGTTTAATTGGCTGTTTAAAGGTTGCGCTTTTGCAATCCAATTTTCAGTGTACTTGGGAACATCTTGGGACCATCATCCAATGAAGCCTGGACCCCTTCCCATTGATTTCTCAATTGAAGTGAGATGTCTGTAGAAGGAGGTTCCCATCTCTACCATCCCTCTTTCCCACCCCCCTGTCTTCACAGTCATAAATTACTGCAGTTAATTCATGGTGTCTAGCTTCTCCCTGTGAACTGGGAAACAACGCTGCGTGACTCCTGGGACAGTGTGCTGGAGCTGGTAACTGAGGAGTGCCGGGAGATATTTGGGGTGTCCTGGAAGGCGGTCCTGGCACTTCTTCCCGCTAATCCCATTAGCTCCCCCTGGCCGCTGTGACAAGGCGCTGGGGAGCCCGGCTGTGAGGCTGGCTACTTGCTCTAAAGCCATGCACACAATGAATGGGTGACTTCAAAGAGGCTAAATGTAATTTGCATTTCCAAGCTCTCACAGCCAAGGTCTTCAGGAGGGGATGAAAGTGTCTTTTGTTAAACTTAATGGCAGAGTTGATTAAAAAAGCTCTGATTTTTCCCTATTAACGGTATAGTCTGATTCCACTGTTAGGCTTTCAGCATCTGGGAGAGGATGAATTCTGAAAAAAAAAAAGCACGCAAGGAAAGTAACCTATTGCCTACCCAGCTATGATCATACTTGGGGTTATTCCAGTGTCATTTTTCCTAATTTGAGAGCCATGTAGTAGCTGTTTTAGGTGAGTACCAGCCCGAATAACAAAGAAATTATCAGCAAATTTTCACTGGGCATCTCCCTTTGCCAGGGCCTCAGCAGAGCCGAAGTGCCTGTCCTTCCATAAAACGGTTCCCTAATATCTCCAACTCGATTCTCAAAGCAAGAAAGTAAAAGGGCTGATTCATGCAGTTGGATGCATGTTTCAGCGATCAAGTATGCAAGTCCCTCCTCAAAACATCCATAAAACGATCTGTTGTGTGCCAGCACTTAGCTGTTGATTATCTGCTCAAAATAAGCAGTGACTGGTCTGGTCTTCAGAGGTTTAGTAATTTCCTTTCTTTGCTTTGTTTGAAGAATATTGGCAAATAATTTCACATCTGGATTTATGTATTAAATGTCTCCTATATTGCATAAAACAAAGCACCTAATGAAAGAAGTCTGTCTATTTAACTCCTGTCTTAGCTTTGGTTCTGTTTTAGCAATAACTGTTACCACACTCATGGAAGATTGAAGCAACATTTCCTATTTCAAGGGTATCAGTGCTGGGAGTGGTCTGATTTTCTATATACACTTTAAATTCTGTCTCTGCTGGCATGACTCTTCCTGCTGTGTTTATCAATATTAAGTAGCATTTTGGTTCAAAAATAGAAAACAGCATGTTAGCTGCTTTAAATAAACATAAATCTTCTTTTTTTTCCCACACTTTTCATGTTTGCTCTTATAATCAAGGCTGGGTATATTCCTGAATATAGCCTTCCCTCTCATGCAAAAAGCATTCATTTCATACAACATTAATGCATATTCTGTTTAACCTGAAACGTCACTACTGGTTTTATCAGGCAGCTAATGCTTTTTTTTAAGAAATAAATATGCAAGATCTTGTTTAATGTAATGATATAACCCTTATATTCACTTTGTGATCGTTTGTGAAATAGTGAAAACTACCTGCAGCACTGTGGGAATCCTTTAAGGTTAAAATCATCCAGGGCACAAAGCCTGTGCCATGCCCCCTGCACTACCTAAAGACCATATAATCCCTTATCACAGGCTCTTAATGGAGGGGAAGGCAGCATGTGGGCTCCTGCGCTGGGTGAGCGTCACCCAGAACGAATCGCAGAGTGCAAGACAAACACAGTAAGCCCCTCGCTTCGGCCTCTAATAATACAAGTGCCAGCTCCCTGTAGTGACATTCTGTTGCAAAGTCGCATGTGAAATGTTTCACCCTTTTGTGTTTATGATTGATTTCAGTGACGAGTATGAAGAGGATGGTTTTTGCCAGCCCTACAGGGGGATTGCTTGTGCACGATTTATTGGAAATCGAACCATTTATATGGAGTCTTTGCATATGCAAGGTGAAATAGAAAATCAGATTACAGGTGGGTAAAAAATGAACTTGCTTCTTCTCCACGAAGCTGTCTTTTCCCAAAAAGCTGCTAGCGTTTTATAAACTGCAATACTGTTTTTATTTGTTCTTTATGCTCTCTTGCTGTGAGCTTCCCACCAAAAGCTGAGCCGCAACTCCTGCATTGTGCGGTGTCAGTGGAGGGAGTCATCTGAAGAGTGACAATCTGAGCAGCCTTCATGTCTCTGCTCATCCAGCTCCCCAAAAAGAAACTAAGAAATGTTTGTCCAAGGAGAAGGGGCTGTGTATTTCCAGCTTCTGTGAGTCTCATAGCTAGGCTACCTTGTGCTGCTGTTACCCATGCAGATTTTAAAAGTGAAGGGAGGCCAGACTTCGTTGATTTTTACATGGTTGAGATCATTTAGGTCCTGGGAGAGGCTGCATGAATAATACAGCAGGTAGTGGTAGTGGTTTTCCTTTAGATTTAATAAAGAACTGGTTTTCATAGTTTTTGTGGGAGATGCTTTACTGTTGGGGGTGCTGAATCAATGAGGGTGAGGCCTCAGCCTGAGGCTTCATAGATACCATGATGCTTCTCTGTTTTTTTATATAAATTAACCTTGGCCAGATCCTAGCCATGGTAATAATTTTCTCTATACTCAGATTTTCTCTTGCTGTCAGAATATTCAAAATTTCTCTTCCCCCTAGAGTGTTCTTCCTTTTCTCCAAACACTGTCAGCATTGCAAAAAAGGCTTTTGCATTTCTCACAGGAAAGGCCAATGGTTTCTGTACAGCCAACTGTTCATAATCTTACACCATTTTGTTTGAAAAGTAATTTGGGGTAGTATGAAAATGGTCATTTTCCAAAAAGGTACTGGTACTGTCATCTTGCAGCCTGCAGGAACTTTGGTTTTTACCTGGTGGGCAAAAGGCATCCAAATATTACATGACTTTGCAAACCATTATAAATTATTTGGGGGTGGGGGGTGGAGTCTAATTAGGTTTGGGGTTTTGGTAACATGTTTAACATTAATCCCGTGTTGAAAACCAGATGTATTTTCTCTGTCAGCGAAATCATCATCGTTAATAACTTTTAATGTAATTAGGGCTCTGTATTTCTGGAAGGCCCGTTCATCACCTGAACATCTGAAAATAATAGTCGCAATGGGAAGTGAGGGTTATACTGGGAAGGCAAGAGCACAGGAGTAAAATTCCCACCGGGTTAACTAAAATCCTTTTGTATATTTTACAGCTGCCTTCACCATGATTGGCACTTCCAGCCATTTGTCAGATAAATGCTCCCAGTTTGCTATTCCTTCGCTGTGCCATTACGCCTTCCCATACTGCGATGAGACCTCCCCAGCTCCCAAGCCACGAGACCTGTGCCGCGATGAATGTGAAATTCTGGAAAATGTTCTGTGTCAGACAGAGTATATTTTTGCAAGATCTAATCCCATGATTCTGATGAGATTAAAACTGCCCAACTGCGAAGATCTTCCCCAGCCAGACAGCCCCGAAGCTGTCAATTGTATCCGGATTGGGATTCCAATGGCAGATCCCATAAATAAAAGTAAGTGAAAACTGCGTGTGCCTCCATGCAAAAAATACTGCTGTGAAAAGGTTGGCTGTAAGGGCTTGTGTATCAGAATTGGAGCTAGTGCTGGGCTTTGAAATCTCTCAGATGCCATGCTCTCGAATTACCCCACTCCCGCATTTCTCCCCTAGCTGGTCCAGACCGGGTGGAAATTCAGAAATATTTTTTCAGTTATTTCTTTAGCTTCCTCTGGCTTCATACTAAATGTTGTTTATTGGCTTCAGGTCTTTTCTAATTAGTGTGAACTAGGAAACAATGACAGTGTAGGCATTCAAACACTGGGGAACGTTGGTATCTTCAGTCGCCCTGTCCTCCTACAGCAGCCCGATATGCTCCAGCGAGACCACGGGTGTAGTATAGGGTGCTTATCAGGAGGAACATTTGTAGGGACTGGGTCCATGGCGCACTCTGCCTAATACAACCTAATTTTAGGCATCGGCTGAGCTCGCTCTTTGATCAGGCTGGGCTGTAGCCTGTTCACAACCCTTACACATCTGAATAGGCAAATATAAAACGTGTCTCCCACAAATTCTCCACCTTCATATGAAAATAATGGCTGCAATTCAGGTTCCCACTGTAGTTTTTACTTCTTTTGTGTATCTTATATTAAAAACGCTTGGCATAAGCTGTTTTCATTACAGAAGCATAAGCTTTAAATCCTCCCAGGAATGTGAATGCAAAGCAGGCCCTGCATTACAGCCACAGCAAATTGGGAGCCTGTGCTCCCAAACTGGGTTTACCAGCCCCAGGCCAGCAGCAGAGCACTGGGACTGGGGGATGCCGGGAGCTCCCTGTCCCCTCATGCTGCAGCCGTCTGCCTTGCCGCCACCAACTACTCCTTTGGAAATTCTTTTTTTTTTTTTTTTTTTTCCCCAGATCACAAATGCTACAACAGCACAGGAGTAGATTACCGGGGGACGGTGAGCGTGACCAGGTCGGGGCGGCAGTGCCAGCCGTGGAATTCACAGTACCCCCACACGCACACCTTCACTGCCATCAGGTACCCTGAGCTCAACGGGGGCCACTCCTACTGCCGCAACCCAGGGAACCAGAAGGACGCCCCGTGGTGCTTCACATTAGATGAGAACTTTAAGTCTGAGCTTTGTGACGTCCCGGCATGTGGTAATTACTGGCCTTCTTTACATTTCATTTTGGAGCAAAAAGGGGAACTGTTTTGTCATATCCATACAGCCACCCTGCAAAACAGGACCTTGTTTTTTGTTTTGGACACTTGTGCCCAAAGGGTCATCTTTGAATCCCTGAAAAGAGAGCTGTAGAAAAGGCTAACTGCAGTGTTTGTAGCTAAAGCCACAGCATCCCTGCCCCAAGGAGACCTCTGAGCACTTAGTGCCCATGCAGCTGGCAAAGTGGTGGCATGACAATATTTTACTAGGGAATGCCTGAGCAGTCCCCAGAAGGTGGTGAAGCACCAGCACATTACCAGCCCGAGTGTCCCAGGCCTTCCAGACTGCTGTTATGATCAATACAACTACTGAGTCCAGATTAAATCAGATCGCAGAAGTCACACTGTTGACACTGATCCACAAAGTGGTTGTAAACCTTCTCCATTTCACTTGGTTTATTAAGGGGCATTCTAATAAATGCAAACCTCACTTAACAGAGCTCGGGCCTTGTTCAAAAAGTAGAGATGATCTTGCCAGATCCTCTTAGCTGTATTTTAAGTTTGTGTTTACAGAACTGCCCTGGCTGCATTTTAGCTGCGCAAAATGAACAAAAATGGAGATTCAGCTCTCGTTTTATTCTGCTTTTCTGAGATCCAGGGGAAGTGGATGGAAGACCTGAACAAATGGTTCCTAATTGTTTTGTCTGCATTTAAACATAACAACATTGATAGTGTGCCAAGAAAAAAATATAGCTATTTGCATGGACATGCCAGAAATGCACCCAGAAATGTTCTGGAAATTCACGGTACAAAGTTTCATGCAAAATTTTATGTTGCCTACAAGTTGTCACGGTAACGTTACCTTTCCCCTTGGAAAGGAGATACCTTTTGATGTTACTGTTCGATAGCCAGAACCAAATGAAATTATTTCTGGTTATGGTTATGAACATTTCTGCAGTGAGACATGTTCTGACCCTGCTCCGAAGTCTTTTTCAATTAATGGAAAGGTGGGAATCTATGCCAAAATGGGATCTAAGTTATGTTCTTACTAAAAAAGTAGAACAGGGGAAAGGCAGTCAGTCTGGGCTATTATCACGTGTATCTCAAACCTTCTCTAACTTTCTTATACACTTTCTTAGAGTCCTGTATCTCTTTTGCTATTATTTCAGCGCATTTATCTTCTGTTGTTTTTCTTGTAATTAGGCACAGCGATAGAATGACTACACAAGAGTAGTTCAATCTATATAAACTGTTCTGAAGATCTTTTTCAGCCCTTCAGTACAAAAATCTGGATCTAAGTAGCAGTCAGCAGGACTCCCCTTAGCGTACTGTCAGCTCTTGGCTCCCCACCCTGGGAGGTGCACGGCTGCAGGCGCAGATGGCTGGGCTGGTCCGGTCCGGGTGAGGAGATGTAGCTCAGACCCAGGGGGTTTGGGCAGCTCAGTTTGGGCAAGCTCAGGGGTCTCTGCATGTCCACCACCAGCGATGCTGTTGAACTTTCTGTACTCCACTGTACTGTCGCTGTGCGACCTTTCAGCCATGTGCATTTTGTGTTTTCTACCACTTCTGGATAATTGGGCAATTAAGAGTTGATGGGAGGGCTGCTTATCAGGCCCCATCGAGATGGGCTCTGAGATCCCAGGACTGGCTCAGTCTTTTGATCTGAAATAGCTGAAAGCAGGACACTTTTGGATGTGTTGCAAAAGTCTCTGATTTGAACATTTTACTAGATAATAAATGAGATAGGCTGGCTGGCTTGAAGAATTCCTGACAAGGGTTTTAATTACCTCTCACCACTGCCTTAAATGGTACTTGCTGTACACTGGGTTATATGGCATTATTATTCTAAATACAGACAAATAGAGCTATATCAGATGAGTAGTAGTTTAATTGTTTAAATGCCAATCTGCATATTAAAACCAAAATACCACGTGGGCCTTGCATTCTGCTGGTTTTTCACTGGCTGAAAGAGCCATTTCAGACACATTTTAATAAGTATTGTGCATTCTGCCTCACCAGGACATGCCTAGATGGGAAATGGATTTAATTAGGGTGGCTCCCAAGAAACCTATTATCCTAATGAGGCTTCATGGCAGGGGCTGCTACTTAATAAGAATAATAATTGCCTTTGACTGGAAAAGCTCAGGTGATGAACTAGTGCCCAGGTCTCTGTCTGCCTCGTGTTGATGCTTTCTTTTTCTTTCTTCAGCTGTATCTTTCAGTTGTCTCACAAGCTGCAATAGATTCATTTCATAAAAGTTTGTCAACCTGAATGTAGGAAGATGTGAAACATGGAGCAATTCGAGCATGAGTGAGGCTTAGCAAAGGCAAACATAAGAGGTTTTGAAGGAGAGGGCAAAGCACTGATTGTGCGTCCGTGCTACAGGGTAGCAACTCACGAAGGAAACTCGCAATGGGTCCACACTGTAGAGCTGGACATTCACTGAAGACAGGGCAAGAGCACACACTGCCCTTTTGCTGGACACAGGGAGACTGTAACAGGGCCAGCTCTTCAGTCCTCTCTTGTTTCCCAAAGGCTGTAGAAATATTTGGACTACCTCTCCTCTCAATTAAAAAACAGATGGCACAACTTAGTCTAAAAAGAATGGTCAAAAAGCAGTGTGAGGGGAGCAGAAGGACAGCGCAAGCCTGTAACAGGAGAGGGGTTATGCAAAGTGACATCCAGAACCATTTGAACTTTGCCTCTGTCACAATTTGAATCAAACCCAAGCATCAGATCAAGTTAATGTTTAATTAAGTACGTAAAAGATATCGGTGTGGGCTTCTGAGCACTTCTAAAAATCCAGCGTGGAAAACACAGACAAACAAACCGAAATGACCCTGTAGGAATACTAAAACATTCCCCATTCTGCCAGAATCCACTAAGCCTGATGCTGCTGCAGACGTTCACCATCTCCCTCGGAAATAACCAGGCAACGGCCACCAGTCCCGCTGCTCAAGGTGATCCTGAAAGTTCTTGGGGTGCCCTATAGTTAGTGTGTTAATCCATGTGTAATTATACCCTAAACTTTATGAATGCTCCTGGGAAATACCAAAGCAAAGCAGGTTTCAGCGTCCCTGTGCTCAGAGCAGTCTGACTGGAAGGTATGTCCTTGTCAACGCAAGTGGGTGCTGCGAAAACACAAGGACAGGAGCTCTTTCCTGAAGCTTCTCTCTCCTCTCCCACTGCACCTTTCCTCTAAGCAACGCGCCCTGTGAAACCAGAGCCAGCTGGAGGTAGGTGAGCGTCTGATGTCCCAGCTATGCCTTGCTGGGCAGTGGTAGAAGAGCGTTTCATGTTTCTAAAATTAATCACTCACTCCCTGGCTGTGAAGAGAGCTGTGTGCAGAGGGAGCAAATATTGCAGCTAGCATTTGCACTATGTTAAATAAACAGGCTTCCCAACCTCTTCTGGATCCTTCTTCTTTTATCCATGCTTTACCTTTCCTTTCAACCATCATTGCTGTATCCTTTGTGCCAGCGTTTGCCACCCTGCTCAGATGACACACTATTAGTATATAGTTGGTAGAGGGGTGGGTTTTCCCGTTAGCCTGTTAATCCTATTAAGACCAAGTCCTCAATATCTAAGATTTTTTTTTAAGATTATGATACAGATTTTGTCTGTATTCAGGCTTTTCAAACCCCTTTCCTGACTTCCTGGGATAAAAACAGGACTGTTCTCTCTGTTACTTGCCATCTCCATGCATTTCCTCCTGTTTCCCAGGTGTCCTCCATTTCTTCTGCTCTAGAGTTCCTAATCATCCTGCTCCTGCACCTAAAACTAACTAGAAATTAAGTTTTCAGATGCACAAGTTGTTTGTTCCAGTGCCCTGGGTGGCCACACAAATGCTTTGGCCGGTGCTAGAAGATGTTGAGAACAGGAGGAATGAACATAACAATCCTTTTTAACGGCTCCCCATATTTTTGTTGGATTAAGGAAACCTTGTATAATAATATATTATAATACACACATATTAAAATAATATACATATTAATAATACATATACAACATACATATTACATATATATGTATGGATATATACATGTGATATACATATTAAAATAAGGAGTCCATAATCCCACCACAGCCTTTCTTTTCCGTGGACCTGGATTAGACCATTACTTCCTTTCACCCCAAGCAAATGCCACCTCACAGTATTCAGCTATTTCATGACCATAAATAGGTTTGAACTGACATGCTGCAGGGAAGTTGTTCCTGGGAATTCTATGTACTTACAGAAATGTTACTCAACAGAATTAATTGCTCTTTTAATATTAAGGAAATAAAACAGCATTCAAGGTGGATTGCAGTAGTATTACCTGGAAGTTTTAGTCCTCTTAACACTTCTGGTTGACCCAGGAATGTATTTGACTCCGTGGGATACTTCATTCATTGTTTTGGGTGTTTTTTTTCTGAACCAGATTACAAGGATTCCAAGGAAAAGAATAAAATGGAAATCCTGTATATCCTGGTGCCAAGTGTTACTATTCCCCTGGCCATAGCCTTGCTCTTCTTCTTCATCTGCATCTGTCGCAACAATCAGAAGTCATCCTCCCCTCCCATTCAAAGACAGCCTAAACACGTAAGAGGACAAAATGTGGAGATGTCAATGCTCAACGCCTATAAACCAAAGGTAATCCCTCATTTCTGCTCAGTATTTGCTGTCTGTAAATGCAGGGAGTGAAATACTTTGATTAACTCAGTGCTGAAAGGTTAAGCTGATTTCCAGCTTGCAGTTTCTGCCAGCAGAATGCCTTTAGCTGTAATTTTTGTAAGGACTTTTCTCGTCAGCAGTATAGCAAGTGTGCTGGACCTGTGGAGGTAATTCCTATGTGTCCATGTATGTGGATAGATAGGAGCTGGAGTTTTTCTTTAATAAAGAAAACAACCCATTACTGAAGCATATCTAAACTGCCTCATTTAAGATAGAAAGTAGTGCAGATAAAGATGTGATTCAGCATTTTCTCAAGAGAAATTTTTCAGGGGTCTGCTGTAGTCATGTGTCATCTTTCACTCAGCTGAAATCACTTTGGAAAGATTTGTTCCTTGTTTTTTCAGGCTTACCCATTCTCTCAGTTAAAAAGAGAAATTACCAAAACAGAGCCTCAAAAATCTGCCTGCAGTTCAGGCCAGCACAGCTGGTGCATAGCAGATCTCGTTGCTGGTATTGTTTTGCTTCACTGTAGTCCCAGGTTCATGAAGCATTTTTTAAAATCATTTAAGATTTAAGCCTGATTAACCTTGAGCTCTTTGTTTATTGGCAGAGCAGCCAATTTGCAAACCTGTATGTATCACCCATTTTGGGGCTGTAACTGCCTTCTGCCACCTACAGGCAGAATAATGCCCTGGGAAGAGTATTTGCCTTGTTTTTCACACCATGCCCGTTCTCTTCAACAACTTGATGGAGATTGTTATTTTGAAGCATTTCAGAGTGAAAATCAATATCTACAAGTAATTAGAATAGAAACTGTGTAGACTGTAGTATCTGAAACAGTCAGACATGCCTTTGAGTAAGGTGATATTTTTCTTAAAAAATGTCATAGCAAAATGTATCCAAATTCAGATTTTATTGAGTTTCCAATGTGAACTCTAATCTTCAAATATTGCTGACACAGGTATTGTTTCAGCAGAGCTAGTCACTCAGCATCAGGAAAGGTTACCCTTGTATTTCAGGAGCTGTGTTCAGCTCTGAATAAATTCTGAAGTAGTTTTCTTAAGTTTGATAAAGCAGCTATGGGATGCTGCTGTTGCTTGCCCTTAAATGTCAAGTTTATAGAATTAGGTTATAAAGAGTTAATTGTGGCAGCCTAGGGAAAAGAGCTTAAGTAGCTCTATCCTGTGAGATAATGTGATGTTGACAGTTGGACTTGATGATCTAAGAGGTTTTTTTCCAACCTTAATGATTCTATACAGGGGGTACACTACAAGGGGCAGGGACAGATGGAGCTGTGCCACCCAGGCAATGATTGCTCTTTCAGGGGTGCTGCCCTGTGTGTCTATGGAGCCGCAGTCTCAGTGCAGCAGGGTCAGGCACAGAAAGTTGTTGCAGAGGAAAATTCCAGCTCACCACCATCTAACAGAAAGAATGGGAGAGTGATAAAAGTAAATCCACTGCGCAGCTGTGCTGGAAAATGCAGTGCTGCTTTTGCCCATTAGTAATACAGACTGCATACAGAGAAGTTTTCGTGCGGCGTCACACGCGTCATGCTAACACTAGGATTCCTGTTTTAAATAGTGTGGCAGGCACTGGGTGCTGATGTCATGCCACCAGGACTGTTGTGCCGGGTATCTGTTCAGGCTGGCCAGACAGTTTAGTCTATTGTTGTAGACAGCCGGCTGAACATGAGCCAGCAGTGTGCCCAGGTGGCCAAGAAGGCCAACAGCATCCTGGCATGTAGCAGGAATAGTGTGGCCAGCAGGAGCAGGGAAGTGATTGTGCCCCTGTACTCGGCACTGGTGAGGCTGCACCTCAAATATCGTGTTCAGTTTTGGGCCCCTCAGTACAAGAAGGACATCAAGGTGCTGGATTGTGTCCAGAGAAGGGCAACGAAGCTGGTGAAGGGTCTGGAGAGCAGGTCTGATGGGGAGTGGCTGAGGGAGCTGGGTTTGTTTAGTCTGGAGAAGAGGGGTCTGGGGGGGAGACCTTGTTGCTCTCTACAACAACTTGAAAGGAGGCTGTAGTGAGGTGGTGGTTGGTCTCTTCTCCCAAGTTACTACCGATAGGACGAGAGGAAATGGCTTCAAGCTGCATCAGGGGAGGTTTAGATTGGATATTAGGAAAAATTTCTCCACTGAAGGAGTGGCCAGGCATTGGAACAGGCTGCCCAGAGAGGTGGCGGAGTCACCATCCGTAGAGGTATTTAAAAGATGTGTAGATGTGGCACTTCAGGGCATGGTTTAGGAGACATGGTAGTGTTGAGTTGATGCCTGGACCTGATGATCCTAGAGGTCTTTTCCAACCTTAGTGACTCTATGATTCTGTATTTTAACCCCTCAGTCCCACACACACTGGCCCAGTGTGAATTTATCTTGATTTTCCTTTAAAGTTCTTACTTTCAGCTTTCATTTACAGCTTAGAGTAGCTGTATATCAAAATGTTTGTAATAGTACAAAAATCATTTAATTAATTGTCAAAACTGCATCTTGCATCCACCTCCATGGAGTATTTTGTTAAATTTGGATTTGCTTCTTGGTCCCCATTCTAGATATTTGGGGTACAGTCCTGGCTAAACTAAAGGTAATGGGAATGTCAGCATCATTTCCATGAGGTCACAATTGCTAACTAGATTGCTGACACACTAATGCTTTATGCATACAACATAGGAAAGCAACTTGCCCAGAAATCTTTGCAAATATAGACCGCACCGTTTTCATGCTCAAAGTCATATGCTGCAAAAAGTTTTCCATCTTATTTATTAATTCTGTATTTTCCCACTGGGAAACACAGCTCTGCTTGTCTCAAATGTTTTGATTGCCTTTCAAACAAAATTTTAAAAGAAAGGAAGTAGAATCGTATTTTTAAATACTGTATCCAGTATTAATGTCAACTTTGGGTAAAAACACACTTAGCCTTCAAGCTCCAACTGAGGTAGATGTGTGTTTGCTCATACAAATAAAAATGTTAGTGTTTCATCCAAAAGCCTGTTTCAGCTTTAAGGGATTTTAATTGCCTTCAAAAAATATAATAAACTAATCTCGTCTTGTCATTCACCTAATGGAAGGAGCCGATAAAAAGATAGAGGCCATGGGCTTCACTCTTACTGTTCTCCCTTTGTACTTGGTTTACTTTGGCTTGCTGCCTCATATGTATTTTACACTTCTTTACATTTTGTACACCGATGTATGACAAATACTTGTCAAACAAAAACTAAGCAGATTTATAACAGCTTAACTTGAAATGAGCCCTTCCTGCCAAAACTTTATGACTTCATTTTCTTTCATAGTTTTCCACTATGTTGGTTCAAACAGACGAACCCAGCCTCAGGTCAGACAGAGGTCATTTCACTTTCATTACTAAAATATAATTTACAATATGCCAGACCTAAACAAGTTTTAGCCTAAAGGATTTGTGTAATATAAACCATCTGTTCCTCAACAATATAGCTAATTTCCTGCCATCACCATTGAGTCTACTGGTTCCCTGGTCAAATGGCTGCTTTATTACTATTATTATTAATAATATTAATAATAATATTAATATTAATTCAGTAGTTGTCTAAAGGTCATAAGTGGCCATTCTGATTAGAATTCACTTATTCAAAAATGTATTTTAAAACGATTTTTTAAAATGTCAGTTCTTTACCTCTATTGCCACTGTAAAGCTGCTGTTATATTATTTCAGGAACGCAAATGCTAATGTTTACACTAATTTACGAAACATACATCCCAAACTCATTACCCTTAAATTGCTACCTATGGCTATACTGAGAACCCTAGATGAGTGGGGCTTGGGTGTAGGTGTTACAAGCACATGTGGAAGTTAATGTCTGAAAATAATACAACTTCTTTATGGCCTAAGAGTGAATATATGCACCCTGAATAACAACAAGAGTTTTAAAAAGATTGCTTTTCTTCTTTGACCACATTCTCATTTTTCCAGCTGACTCTGTCCTGAGTGTTTCAGGATTGAACATTCAGTCATGTGTGAACAGAAATAGTGTCTACTGTACATTGAAGGGTTAATAGCAAAGTTGAGGAAGAATTGGCTACAAGGAGATAGTTTTTTTAGAAAATGTTTTCTGCTGAAACTTTAGGCCCTGGCCCAGAAAACACTTCAGCATGTACTTACTTAAAGTATGTGAATTGCCTCAATTCCTGAAATTAGTCAGATTCAATTCTAAGTACATAAATACCCAAGCCCAAGTATATAAATGCCTTTGCTGAAATGCTGATGGCCCCTGCATATATTTAGATCTACTTGTATCTGATCTTGTGTAGAGGGTAAAAAGTAATTCTAAGTTTAGTTTTGGAGCAGGGTGCACAGAGATTAGGAGGCACTCAGCCCTGAGCTTTGCCTATGTTGGCTTACCGGTGTACCTCAGGCTGTGTCTGGCCTGGGGCTGGTGCCATTGCACAGTGCCCACGTCCTGCAGGGGTGAGCAGGATTGTTGCCAAATGGGCCTGCGGCCCTGGGAGTTTCCGGTTCAGTCTGCTTGGCTTTCAGACTTCCTGTACAAACAGATCTTTTTCTTAAAAGTACATTTTCAGTCCTCTTTTTCTGACGTGTTTTTCTGTCTTTTCTTTAACAGAGTAAGGCTAAGGAGTTGCCTCTGTCTGCTGTTCGTTTCATGGAAGAACTGGGTGAATGTGCTTTTGGCAAGATCTACAAGGGACATCTCTACCTTCCAGGCATGGATCATGCTCAGCTTGTTGCTATCAAGACATTAAAAGACTTTAACAACCCCCAGCAGTGGGCAGAGTTCCAACAAGAAGCATCTCTAATGGCCGAGCTCCATCACCCTAATATCGTTTGCCTCTTAGGTGTTGTGACCCAGGAGCAACCTGTCTGCATGCTTTTCGAGTACATGAACCAAGGAGACCTCCACGAGTTTCTCATCATGCGATCGCCGCATTCCGATGTTGGATGCAGCAGTGATGAGGATGGGACTGTAAAGTCCAGCCTGGACCATGGGGATTTCCTGCATATTGCAGTCCAGATTGCAGCAGGGATGGAGTACTTATCAAGTCATTTTTTTGTCCATAAAGATCTCGCCGCTCGTAACATTTTAATTGGCGAACAGCTACATGTGAAAATTTCAGACCTTGGACTCTCAAGAGAAATCTACTCGGCAGATTATTACAGAGTTCAAAACAAGTCTCTCTTGCCAATTCGCTGGATGCCACCGGAGGCAATTATGTATGGCAAGTTCTCTTCCGATTCAGATATTTGGTCATTTGGAGTTGTTTTATGGGAAATATTCAGCTTTGGACTTCAACCGTATTATGGATTTAGTAATCAAGAAGTCATAGAGATGATCAGGAAAAGACAACTGTTGCCATGCTCTGAAGACTGTCCTCCCAGAATGTATAGCCTGATGACAGAGTGCTGGCATGATCTGCCATCCCGGAGGCCACGATTTAAAGAAATCCATGCCAGGCTGCGCTCGTGGGAGGGTCTTTCAAGTCACACTAGTTCTACTACCCCCTCCGGTGGGAATGCCACCACTCAAACGACTTCCCTCAGCGCAAGTCCAGTTAGTAATCTCAGTAATCCTAGGTACCCTAACTACATGTTTCCAGCACAAGGTATACCACAAGGCCAAATCGCCGGGTTCATCGGACCACCAATACCTCAAAACCAGCGATATATCCCCATCAATGGATACCCGATTCCACCAGGATATGCTGCTTTCCCAGCTGCCCACTACCAGCCGCAAGGTCCACCCAGGGTAATCCAGCACTGTCCTCCTCCAAAGAGTCGTTCTCCGAGCAGCGCCAGTGGATCGACTAGCACAGGTCACGTCACTAGTTTGCCGTCTTCGGGATCCAACCAGGAAGCAAATATTCCTTTGCTATCTCATATGTCGATTCCTAGTCATCCAGGGGGGATTGGTATT
Source organism: Phalacrocorax carbo (assembly GCF_963921805.1). Taxonomy (NCBI): domain Eukaryota; kingdom Metazoa; phylum Chordata; class Aves; order Suliformes; family Phalacrocoracidae; genus Phalacrocorax; species Phalacrocorax carbo. Next base: position 42,004,539 of record NC_087518.1, on the reverse strand, counting down.
ACAGTTTTTGGAAATAAAACTCAAAAACCATACAAAATTGACTCAAAGCAGTCTTCCCTATTAGGAGACTCCAGTGTCCATGGACCTAATGACTCTATGATTTCAGCTGAATTGTAAATAAGCGAGGCCTTTGTACATATAACTATTTACAATACAAACTAGAAGGTCGTAGAAAAGATTTATATTCAAATATTTTATTAAAGATTCTTCTGGTTGTTTAACAGACATTGCAGCAAGTATCTTCTGTGAAGTTTAACTGCTTAACAGGATGGGCAGACTCAACCAGGTAAAGATCATTGTGGTATGAATACTCAGCTTTGTCAATGGACGCATTGTTTCTCTAAGTGCCACCAACAATTCAAAAAGGGGAAGGGGGATTTTTTTGTTAAATAGAAACATTTTATCATATGCTTTTTCACAGCTTTTTAAACCTCTGATGTGGTTTAAATCACAGAAACTTTTTTTATACTGAAAACATATTTTAATATTTGTCTCTTTTTTAGGAGATGCAGATATTCGGAGATCTACTGGGTGTGCAATTTCAATTCCAATAGCTAGTTAAAATATTTGTAAATTTTGCAGTCAAGGATTGTGTTTCGAATATGTGATCTGAGAGCTGGATAAATTACGTCAGGTAGGATTTTGGTCATTTGTTAATTTGGGAGTCTGAGTTCATATTCAGACCAAAAAAAGTCATTTATATGACAGCACAATAGCTTGAGTTCTCAACTCGCAGTCTCCAAAAATCATCTGCCATTGGCTGCTAAAGATGGCTGGAGTTCTAAGAAATTGCCTTAAAGGAAATGAAATTAAAGTGTTTTAATTTCAGAACCTGAATCAACTTATTCAAAGATAACATTTCATAATCTAGTAGTTAAAGCAGAAATTTTATATCCTTTTGTTGCTGTGCAACTGTTTAATGGAAAGGCTCCAAACTGCAATTTTATATATGACAATCAGTTTTCCCAGGAATATTTATTGTTTCAGATCAATGTGTAATTTCAGTGACTATGACTCCAGTAACCCTGAAAAAAGGGAAACTCACATTCCATCAGGCAGCAAATCCATTGATAGCAATTTTGTCTATCATTTCTAACAATGTGAATTAATGTTAACGTTCAACTTAGAAATATGACATTTGTATAATTACTAAAAATTCATTCAGGTATAAGCAACCTAGATTATTCATTTGAAACCACTTTAATGAGTTACAGAAGTGCTGTGTACGTTAGTTTTTCACAGACTCTTTCTTGTACTGAATAGTATTTTTATTGTACACGGAACAAAAACAGTCTTTTGCTCAGTTGACAATGTTGTATAATATGACTTTATTTTTATCCTTTTGCACAAAAGTGTGATAATGTTTTGTACAGCAGAAGTGAAAATACATCTCTGCGTTTTATATCTTGGTCTGTTTCTTTTTATTTTTAACCTGATGTAGATGTTCTTGAAATATATTATGGTGATATTCAGCCACTACCTTACACAAATATTTTTCTTTGTTTTCACTGCATGCATTTAATCACTGTATTACTTGATGATTGATTTATTAATTACGGGCATTTCAATTAGGCAAGCATGAAAATGTAATAACAAAGGCTATTTTATAATTGATATGTGCATTTTTGTATTTCACATGCCAGAGATGATATTAAACACTGATTATTTTATGCTGCTGTTTATTAAAACATTGGTTTAACATAAACGTATCAGTATTTCCTCCATCTTGGTGTAAGATATTTGAAAAGTTTTGTATTTAACAGAGAGCTAAAATCTGCTCACTCAGCCCAGGTAGGGAGCCTACTGAAACGGTCACTTGAATGGGACGAGAGTGTTGCAAATAATACTTGCAGACAGATTACTTCGGGGTAACATGCAGAGGCTTAAATGACTATTTGACTCTGCAGATATTTGCACAGCACACAAAAGAAGTGGGACGGCATAATTACCTTGTGAGAATGATACAGTCTTTGCTGTGATCTCATCAGTGCTGCTTAGCTCTGTACCAAAGGCCAGCATCGCCCTTTCAGCCCCCCGCTTAAGTTTTATGTACTGCTGCATCGTATGAACTTTCATGGTGCGTTGTATCGCAGCTGCATCCAGAGCTGTCAAGCATCCTCTCCATTGCACAGGTGTGAAACTGTCCTTGCAGATTAAGAACCATCAGTAATTATATAGTGAGGACTTTTATGACTTCTGAGATACTTTCTGAATTTGAGATGTCAGCTTCCATGTGGACTGAATTTACATCTGGATCAGTAATGGAAATACATTACTTGTTAGCTAAAATTGAGTTTTGACTGAAGATTCAGGCAATAATTACACCTTATCACCTTCTATATCTGTGTCAGGCTATCAGACTCAAAGGCTAAAAAGTTACTTTTGACAGAGGTGTTTTACAGGAATGGATGAGATGTTTTTCTCTTGAGCCATAGCTATTAGCATAACCAGAGGCTAGGGAATTGCTTTCTCACTTACATCCATACACAGCTTTGCAGCGCTCGCTTAGCATCTTGTTCAATAGACAGAAACTCTATTGTTGTTCTTGATCCATCTTTTCTCTCATCTACTCCTGCATGCTTTTTTGAGTGGTTGCACCAGTGCAAACAATTCTTTTGCATCTTATGCATCAAATGCACCGTGAAGGAAGCAGGCTTTTTTTTCACCCATTTTTCCTATGGGATTTCTTAGCCTGTACCATTAAGGGCTTGAAATTTCAACAGTGCCAGTTTAAAGGCAGTCTTCAGAATATGGTTTCAGAAACATATATGTAAGAAGAAAGAAACTATACGCAGCCAAACAGGTCTGTGGTTCGTAGGTTATGCTGTTATTGCAAAATCTTCAGTAATGAACATGCTGTACATGAAGTCAATGGAGAAATAGGAATCTTTTCCGTCATAACTGACACACATACTTGTGCAAAACCATGGCTGAAAAGGTACTGAGGTATGATGATCAGCGATATCAAAGGATTTGCTCATCACTGTCAAGAAACAGCCTTCACTGAGTGAATGTGTGAAGAAAATGGAAGTACCTTCAGGAGGCTCTCTTCATCTGCACAGACTGGAAAAGACAACCATGGAGCCAGGTCCCGAGACATCTGGGCAGATGGTCTCTGCCAGTTGGGATGACAAGTGATAAGTGTCCCATCAGATCAAATCTGAACATGTTAGGCTTAATGCTATAATTCAGGTCAATTCTGTAAAATAAGCACGAGTCACGCTCAAGCCAAACCGCCCTCACATCAGTACTCCACACAGTTAGCTCCCACAGGACTGCCATCTTACACAGGTAAGCTTAGCTGTGAATTTGCATACTTAGCTTTAATCACCCTGATAGGAAAGCAGTAACCTAATACTTAATGGAGCAGCAATGGGAGTCATAAAATAGTCCCTCACACACTTTGTGGGTTTATGTTAAAAAAACGAGCTCTGGTGCAAGCCCACTCACAGCTCAATTTAGGGTTTTTCCTTTATTTCAAAGTAGGCTGGGTACTTAAGGTTAAAAGATTTTTAGACTCACAGATGTAAACCAGAACTGAACAATACACCTGAAAACTCTTGCAAAGACCTCTTCCTGCCCTTCTCTCCCTCTCTCAGAGGGTGAAGTTTTGTGAACCTTGAGGCTGAAATCATGGTCTGGCTCACGACCGATGCATAAGGAACAAATGCTAACGCAGAGAGGCAGGAATTCACTGGGGAGAGATTAGAGGAAGAAAATCTTCTAAAACTCAATTAGATAATGTGGAAAATAAATGTTGCCAGAAATTAAGGAATTACTCCTCAGGTGGGAATGCAGACATACAGATGAAAGCTATTTTCGTGGCAAACGCAGGAAGAGGGAATTTTCCAGATTCCTAGTGCTACATGCTAGAATCATCACCCCTTCTTCCTTCAAAGAGATAGGACAGCCAAGACTGTTGGAAATGCAGCAATGGCTTGAGAAGCTCTAGAGGTTTGGAAATAAAACTGCATAAACACTGTTTAGTAAGCCTACAATCCAGAGAATCTCATTCCCTCTGGGTTAGCTTATATTTCTGTAAAGGAGAATAAATATTTGCTGATTTAAACCCAATATGCAGAGACTGAAATGGAGATTTGTATCCTTTGTTCCCATGGAGGAGTGATTATAGTGGGTTTCTGCATTTTCTGGATTGCAAGCAGAAAGTAAAGCAGATAACTACTTGTGCAGAAATTTGGGCTGGAAAACTCAGAAATACCAGCATGTGTTTATCCAGAGCATCAGAACTTGTCAAAAAGGAATCTACTGTTTGCTTTCCATGAATAAGGATATCCAAGAAGATTGCAGGCTTGGAAATACTCTATTACACTTGCTTGTTCCAATACTGTTCTGTAACCTACATTCACCAGGAGAACTTTAAAATGTCCACCTAACTCGGAGCACTCCTGACACTAAGGCAGGCAATACAAAACCTATCTCAAGTACAAACACATGCTGTTCCCTATGGACCCAGTTCTGTGAAATGAGTACCTTCAACATCTACTGGCTCTGGTTATTGTATTTATCAGAAGGTATTTGACTCGTTGGCAGGATTCACTCTTTTCAGTTTGCCTCCTCACAAAGTGGAGTCATTTGACCAAAGGATACCTCTTTTCTTCTGTTTCATACCATTAGGCCTAGCTTGGTCAAAGTAGGCTAGGCTCAGCCCAGGCTAAAGAGGGGAGCTACATAGCCAGGACTGCTTTTCAGGAGGCACTGGGGAGTGCTCGTAGGAAAAGGGTGATGGGCTAAGCCACCCCCCATCTTTGCACACCGTGTCACACTAGGTGTTAGGTACGCCAAAGGACTAAGGTAGCTATGTCTTTATCATCCACCCTCCCCATGCAAGCATAAGATACAATAACTGGTTATGTTATATATTTCTTAGAAATTCATGAACTCGATAAAGCTGCAGGTAGGGAGAGAGGGCTGTCTACGTGTGGCAAAGATGGTAATGTCATAGGAAGGCCAGTTTTGTGAAAAATATACTTCTCATTGTTCCTTATGGATTGACATAAACCACACTGAAATCCGCAGGAGTCTTCGCTGATTTTACTGGTGTCTGAATCAGGCTTTCTACCTTCTGGAGAGTCCTTAGGAGTTTTAATGAACTTGATGAAACCCTGTACCTTCAATCTGTACCCATAAGAAATTAAATCTTGCAGCACAAGTCCACAAAAGGTTCTGATGCATGCACAGTTTGTTACAAACCAGGTTCCCAAGCCAGCAAAAAGAAGCATGTTAACACATTTGTTCAAAAGAACAATTTTATTCAGAAACTGTCTTTTGTTCAAAGTACTACAATAAACAAAAAAAAGGTCGATTTTTTATGTGCCAGAAAAAATTAAAGCATCTTTACTGTATATTACAATATTTTAACCAGTATTTCTTTAGAATATTAATTCATCATAATTCTGTGGTCAGGGAATGGAATGAGCAGCCATGCTAAGCTGAATTTCACCACCTCTGGTTCTGCTGGAGAACCGCAGTGGAAAAACGAGGAAACCAGGTTAACCTGATGGAGAACAAATGTCTTTTGGAGAGAAAGCACTAGATGTATTTTGAAACAGCACCTCCTTTGTGCCCATAAGATCTGGGTACTGATTCCTAAATTCCCCTCCCCAGATAGCACAATGTCTTCATGGTATGCAAACTTGCACCTTTGTCCCAGATATTTCTTTTGCTTGAGACAGAGCCAGCACATTAATTCCTGTGAAAAGACAGTAGCCAAACGATTCTCAGCTGTTAGACTTGCAGAGCATGGCTAAACCAAGGAGGTCTGAGGGTGCTGGGACCAATCTTAAAGCATGTAGTCACCCAAACCACATCCTTGAGTTCTGTGAGAGCATGCTTTCTTTTGGCTGCATCTTCAATGGTGATGTTTTTTTGTGGCCCCAAGTCTGCTCTCTCCACGGGCCTGAAAGCCTCTCTTAAAGATGGAATCTGAGAAGCAATTTTTATCTTGCTGTGGGCTGTCTTTTATAGGAGGAGAGAATATTGCCCCCAAGTCACTCACTCTCTATCCCATCATATTTCTTCCTGTTTGATCTCTCAAAGATTAAAGTTCAGTATATTTCAGGACAGTTATATTGCTGAGGTAATATAAGATTATTAAAAACAGAGAGAGAGAGACAATATTGTGACTACACATCAAAAGCTCTTTAAGACAAAGGAGGGAAAATTGACTTGAAACTGGAATTATTAGAAGCATCTGTGGTGTCCTTTATTTTCCATTTAACAGTGCAACACATTTTGGAATGGTGTCTAACTGTTTCGAACTGGCAACCTGGTACTGCCTTAATTTTCTGATTTGTACCCTAAACCCAATGGTTTGTCTGCTCCTGCAGAGGGGAACCGCAACTGTTGGTTAATGCGTATTGATCTTAAGGCACAAAGCAACGTTTTCCAATGCTGCAACCTATAACCTATATGAAGAGGCTGGGTTATTTTTTCACTCAGCTGAGGAATTTAAAACAAAACAGAAATATCTATTAGATTAGAAGCACATGAATTTTTAAACCACAACTCATGCTTGTACAATGTGCGTGTGTTTGTTTATATATGTGTGTACATGTGTCTATACACCCTCAAATGTTTTGTAGTTATTTCCATAAATCCAGTAACATTTTGAAACAGTAACTAACAGGAACTAGGATAACATTTATTTCCAGTCACCTTCAGTGTAAAGGCAAGTAAGCTTATTTGGGCCAGTCCCGAGCTGTGGAAGGCAGAAAGTGCTGCCTTTATGGCGTGGTCTGCAACTGATGGGTCCCTATGGAAGGAGCACTGCCAGGTCGCTCACGTTTGGATGCTCGCTCTCAGCACAGCTGTGGGATAATTCAGCCACTGGCCAGATGAGGAGCCAGGTGGCCAGAGCCATGGGGAGAATGAGCGAAACACCTCATCCTTGGAAAAAATACTCTATAATGTGAGCTCACCTGCCTTCACACACATCTTCCTACATTTTAAGGCCAAAAGAGGCGGAAAAGGATAAGTGCTTCCTAACACTGGACATCATATTCAGCCCTTCTCACACCAAGCCCAAAGCACTGCTTGAGGCAGAGTATCTCCTTTTAAGCAGGGCTGTACAGCACATGGCTGGTGGATCTCATGCGGCCTGAGATGTGCTTTAGCTGGCTTGCTGACAAAGCATGTGTTACCTTGCACCAGGCGGTAATGGCCTGTGCGCGCCCTCTTCCTCTCTGCACAGGATGGAGTGGCCACCGCTGTGGTTCCTGGGGGCACAGGCATGTACAGAGATGGGTCCCATGGAGCTGCAGAAGAGTGACAGTCCCTCTGCACCTCACACCAGGGAGGTATGGCATGGGAAAAGCTGGGCTAAGTTTGGATCTGGGAAAATGAGATGGATGTCTGAGGGAACAGACAGGGCTGGGGAGGCCACATGGAGGTGGATGAGGGCTGAGGTAGGAGCCAGGAGGCAGGTGAGGAAGATGGGAGGGTGGAGGAGATGGGATGGAGGACTGCAGGGGGTGAACACTGCAGCGTGGTAGGTGTGAGGGGATGGGAAATGAAGGTGGGGGACCCCTGCAACCGGGGAGGAGAAGGAGGATCCCCTGTTCTGGAAAGAGTGACTCCCCTGGGCCTGGTCACAGGGAACATGGCCCCCCTTGGCAGTGCCCTGGGGTGGGTTACCTCAGGGAGGCCGCCCACTGAGGAAGCTGCTGCTGAGGTACCAACTAATTTACCCTGCACAGCCCTTATATGGGATGACTTCTCCACAGTGCTGGCTCCTGAGCCCTTTCCTGAGCTCTCCATAACCAATCTCCTGAGAGGCTAGTGCAGTACTTCCCAGCCAAGGTCTGTGTTTGTCCCTGTTCTGGTTAAATTCACCTTCTCACACCCAGCTTTCTGGAACAAAACCTGTGGTCTGTGAAGGTGGCAGCTTGTTTTCCTTAAAGAGTACCATCTCTGTTTTGCATTGTTATTACCCAAATTCATTGTGCTGAACCAATGCTTTTTTAAAACAAACTCTGTTGTATGGGGTTCCTTTCTGGCTTATTCTCAGGTTTCATTGTGAGCTGCAGGAAAGGTGATCGGCCTCTGAAGGCATCCCTATCGCCACTCAGTCCTGGTTCTGGTTAGTCTCACCTTGCTTGTGCAAGGCTACAAGGCGGGAATTCAGCTTGGCTCAGAAGCCACCTTAAAATTGTATTTGCTGATCTGTTGCTGTTACATTTCATAGCATATTCTCTGTCTCTGAAGTACCAAAGGACTTGAATGCTTTAGAAAGTCTTTTTTTTTTTTTTTTGTTAAAAAAAGGGCAAATTGGTGGTTAAAGGCAGTGCAGAAGCTTAGTAAAAATTCTGCTGAGTAGCCCATGCTGAACTTTTCTGCTGGTTTCTGCTGGTATGACTGTCCCAAAAGTTTGCCTTTAAACTTTTGCTGCTCCCCCTCAGCCACTCCTCCTGTATGGTGACTTACCTGACTCTGTGCCTTTTCAAGCTAAGCACGCAGTGTCCAGAATAGAAATCCTCCCTTTCCTCACAGGATCAACCAGGACTGTCAGGTTCTTGTCTGCGCACTGGGTTAAACCAGCACTTTGCTATAATTCCTCCCACATCGTGCCATGATTCATTTGGACTTCTATGGAAGAGGTATAGAAGGACAACTGCTGGGCAGTGTGAACCTAACTCTTGTTTACTGTGAATATGCTTTTCTGTACATATGGGCAGCTACTTTGTCAGATGGCCATGGTTTCCTTGAAGAATGTCTGTGCTGATGCAGTAAAAATATTGCTAGACAAGGAGAAGGAAGAAACTGAACAATTAGGTTTTTAACATGACTCCACACAGTGACGCTGACTTCTGGAAGAAGAGGGGGATTCAGAAATGGAAGGTCCCCACTCTGAAGAATAACAGTGACTGTGGACAATCATATTCATAGAGGACTGTACGGAGTTCACTGGTGAGCAGGAGCAATGTGAGTGCTCTTCTTCCTCTGGAGGGTCATTGCCTTTTCTCCCTTGGCACTCTGAGAGCTGCCTGCAGAGCCTGATAATTGTGGTAACTCCCGTTAGGAGTTCAGGCTGTGCAGAGAGCAGCAGGTCCCAGTGGGAAGAGCAAAAACTCTGTGCCTGAGCTGCCTCACTGAGGGTGGGTGGGATGCTGAGTATGTAAAACCACTGTTAGTCCCAGCCATAAAGGGGTGTATGTGTCTTGTGTGCTAGCATTTCAAAGAGGTCAAATCCAGGCAAACTAACTTAGGAGCATTAGAGAAGACACAAATAAACAGATGGTCTGGACACTATATTATGGTAGAGCAGGAAACAGTGCCAGAAACTGAATAATTATTCCAAAGTAGACTCACAGAAGCGATATCCAAAGATAGTTGGCAACAAATGGATTACATATTTGATAAAAAAGTTAAAATTACTTTTGCATGTGGGAACAAGTTAGTTTATGCTGGAAAAAATCTCCAGTTCTAAGGAAGCTAACCTTCCTAAGTAGCCAAGCCATGAAGATTGCACAAGAAGCCATAAATCTGGCATTTCCTAATTTCTGAGTGCTCAGCATTGCAACACAAATAATACCCCTTTCAAACATTGCTTTGTAGGCAATTTCTTTGCAATATAATTTATGTATTTATTTTCTTATCTGGTAGTTAGCCTCAGTCCTGAAAATAGGCAGACCACTTAACAGAGCAGGATCAAGACTTTACACTACTATTGGTTTGTATCCTACAAAAACTGCTGCGGTGCATGGTGCAATAGCTGTCAATAGTGCAAATGCTGGGTTGTTCCATGCTGGTGCAGAAAGAAGGATCATGTGCTATTTCTCCCATATTCTGCTATTGCAGCAACTGGGAGGGATATAGGGAGAGCCTCGTTCTCATGTCATTGTTTTTCATCTTGCTGACTGTAAGGCAGTTGTGTTTATTCACTGCTGGCTGCTTCATGAGGGTTTTGTTCAGCTCCTAAAAACGATGCCTTTCCAAGTGACTTGTGGAAGGTGGCAGGAATCCAGCTGATGGTAGCACTCAGTTCTTTGTTTGATCCTGAAGTGATTCAAAACACTTAGGCTGTTGTTAACATGAGGTGGATGCTGCCAACCTAACAGCTCTTTGCCATGGAGGAGAGGAGGACAGACCCACCAGACTGCTATGGCAATTACTGTATCGACACACCATTAACTAGAACCTCAGAGAGGAGTGTGTGAATTCCTGAAAAATCAGAAAGAACAGAGGAGAATGGGGAAGATAACAGTACTGGGTTACCTGGGTAGTGTTGCCATATGTCTCTCCAGGATAAGAAGCAGGGACACCTTCCAGGTAGGACTTGCTGCATACCGCTCTTCATTTTATCAGTTCATTTGTCATCAGAATTTGCAGGGCTGAAATACAACAGGCTGGTAGGAACTGTTGAGCTGTTGCTCTAGCCTGGCCATTAAATGTTGAAAGTCTTGGACAAATACAGAACTCTGTAGATAGGTTTTTGAGTCATTTAAAAATACAAGATATACAGGGCAAACAGTAATGATCTCTAGTTCCTTTAGTGCCTAGCAACAAAGCTGTCCTATCTTAAATTTACACAGCATCTGAATGTTTTCCCTTTGTGCAGTGGATCGGTACTCTGGGAGGCCATGTAGAGACTTCCTTGACAACCCTGAGAAGTGGAAAGAAAACAACATTTTACTTGCTCTCTGGGTAAGGAAAAAGATGGAGATTTACTTGTCTTCTCTGTCAGAAAATATTAAAATATGCTTTGTGTAGTGGTTGTGAATTTTAAAATACACACTACCAGATGACTCCCAAGCTGGGGTAAACAGGATCTGTTGCACATTCCTTTTTGCAAACAGGAATAATTTCTGTTCATTTCTGCATTTCTTCACCAGTGACTCTTGGCAGCTCCTTAACTCTGATGAAAACAGATGATGAAATGAATTACTATCATTGGAGTTGTTACCAATGCTAATTTTTAGATAGACCAGGCTAACAAGTTCCTTTGATCTTTAGAATTTACACTCTTTTATCTTGCATAAGTCAACTGCTCAAGAGGCATGTACCCACCCAGGTGTCTACACTTCAGAAAGATGCTTTAAAGAAGCTGATAATTTTACTTTTAAGTTTTCTGGTCTATCATATTGTCAATCTTGATCAAGAGTGTTGGGATGAGTCTTAAGATCAGTGATAACTTAAAGTGTTGTATCATTTTGCCACATGGGCCTCCATGTTTCCAATTTACTGTCCCCTCTGTTTTTGTTGGGTTTTTGTTTGGGGTTTGTTTTGGTTTTGTTTGTTGTTGGTTTTTGGTTGTTTGTTTGTTTATTGATTTGTTTGTTTAAATACAAATTAATCCAGATTTTTTTTCTTGGAACACTCTTTGACTTTCTTTCTGTCCTCATTTCCAGCCTCACTGCCTGCCATCGCTTTAAATGACAGTATACTCTCCTCTCACAACTGAATGTGTCCCCCAGATGTATGCATGATTTTTCCAGACAACTCTGTATTGATTGCGAGTAAAACAAAAGGTAAAGTCATGTATCATTTACAGCTGTCTGCTAGGATTTATAAAAGAATGAAGGGGAAAATTGAATGGAGCAAGAAGATTGTGTCCTTTTTTTCAAAATACCAAAATTAAAAGCCTACTGTGACTATTCTGGCCACAAAGCAACCAGTTTAACAGAACAGAGTTGTGTAATTTTACTAAGTGTGAAATCAGGGTTTTGATAGTTTATGCTTTGTAGGCTCATGTGCATGTTCATGTTTCTTTAGGTGATGCTTTCAAACCCAGTAACAGAAAATGCAGTGAACATGGATGCAGCAGAAGTGGTGAAAACCAATATATCTTTATATAGGCAAATGGTTTTGCAGTGTGTCAGAAAGAGCCTGCACCCAGAAGGTAACACTGTCTCTTTTTTTGTTGTTATTTTTCATAAATAAACATTAACAATTTTTAAAACTTTTTAAACAATTCTAGAACCTGCTTAACAAGTAAATTTGACTGATGATTTAGTTTTAATGAAAAAGAAGTAGAGTTTTGAAAGCAGATATGTGGCCTGGTCTTACAAACGGTGTAGTGGTGAATAAGACCTAGCAAAATTCATGCATTCTGATGAACACAGCTGAGATAAAACAGGGAGATGGGAAGTGCTGATATTTTCTCTCTGACACCCCAGCTGGTTTCTCTACCCTCCAGTCTAAGCACAGCACAGTCGCTGAACAAATATTGGCTTTATTTCAAGGAAACAAACAGAAAAAAACAGTCTGTCCATTCAAACCACCCAGAGAAAGCAGCCAGAAACCCTCATTCACATCTCTTTCTCCTCCACTCAGATATTTCTGGAATGGAGGAAAAAACCTTCTTTCCCAAAGGAAGGTCCCTAAAAGTCCTCCACCTCCAGAGGAGCCCATTTCTGCCCTTCCTTCCTGGCTGGCCCTTAAATAAGTCCTTTAGCCAGGAATCCTGTTCCTTAGTGATTCCCAGCAGTGGCTTGCTGGTTCTCAACACAGTGGGGCAAGTTCTTCTCCAGGCTTTTTAAAGGATGCATATGTCATACTTGCAGCACAGGGGCTGATTAAGCCCAGTGCTTCTGTTTTACAGCAATCAGCTGCCAGAATGGATTGCCTGGAGGGTAAAAACTGTGGCAGAACTTCTCTCAGTTTGCTTACTAAGTGCCAACAGGGAGAGGGAGGGTGAAGGTATGGATCCTGCAGATTTTTTTCCACTCAACAAATCAGACACTTTAGCCCATTACAGTGGCAGAAGGTGTCCAGAGTCTGGTGATTATAAAGAAGTTCCCGTTAGCCTGAGGGCAGGAAAGCTGTCAGACCTTCAGAAAGGCCGTCAGAATCATGGGTCAGATGCCTCTCCATGTTCCTTCATTTCCTGTATTCTTCTATTACACTGCTGGGGTGAGATACACCACATAGAAACAAGAATTAAGCCCAATCTCTATGCAAATGCATGCATAGCCAGTTCTTGGCTACATGGCTATTGAAGGTAGGGAAGGAAGGTAAGTTCCTCCTCTGTTACAAGGTCAGCACAGCTTCAGGTTATGCTAGTAGGATCTAGATGAGAAATGTTCTAAAAGACCCTGTTTTCCATTGCAGAACTTCCTGATATTGAGAAGGACTGTTTTTCTTCTCTGAAGTTTTACCAGCCAGCTGAAGGGTCTTCTCTCGGCTTTGCCAGGTAACAAATTACAGTGCACATTCTGCTTTACTGCCACTATTTCAGAAAAGCAACAGAAGTCCAGGATGTTTGGGTCTGTATACTAAAGAGAGCGATTATTTTCTTTTTCCTGTTAGTGAATATTCTCAATTATTTAATTTCCTATGGAGACATTTGGCAAGCAGTTACCTTCCCAGCTACTGCCAGCAGCTCTTGTTCCTAAATGAAACAAGTTCTTGGCCTACAGGAGTATAGCCAGGAAATTTGTCATTGTTGGGCCAAGTGATATTTTTATTTGGCCTAATCAATGACATTTATTTCAGGCAATACATATTTTAAGATAATTTATTATATTAATAAATAGCATAGGAAAACCAGTTAATTCACTGCAAGAAAAAAAAAACAAACTGGATCATTTTGATGATGTATTTCTTTTTGTACTGCTAGGGTTGTACATGGCATCACTGTTGAAATATTTCTGAAGCTAACTTTCAAACTAGCAGATGGAGCCAGATTCTTTTTTTCAGTTCAGTTGCCTTTGCTTCCTTCCAGAATTTGGCAGGACTTGGCCTGCTGACAGTTGTCTTAAGGACAAGAAGTTCTCAGCCCTGGTAATACTAGTGCAGTGGATTCCTAGCTCATTCTATTTCCAGACCCTAGCAATGGGGATGTGCCTGGGACATTAAGGATTAAATGACGGCCCTGCTGAAGTTAAATTCTAATTCACACTGGTGGAAACAGGATTTCATTGTAGAATTTTTGCTCAGGTAGAGAATCAGATTGTTTTCAAACCCCAAACAAGTATCTTCAGTTTGTCTTCAAAGCCGATCTTCTCGTGCCTTTGATGCTTAGGTACCACTTCCACCAGTTTCTTCACAATTTCCAAGTCTGGAACAGAAGGAAATTGAGATCTGTAATGGAATTGTTTCCTTTTATGGGCACAGCTTTAAATATTGCTAAAAGCAGAAGGCCTCTGGCGAGCAGCTTTTGACATTTTACAGGACTACAATGGCAAGGGAGGTTGGAACAATATCAAAGAGATAAAAATAATGTTGATCACTGCACTCAAGGGTCCATGTTTTTCATAACTGGTGTCTTCCTCTCACTTTCATTGTTACTTCCTGAAAGATAATAGGCAGTAGTGGGATCACAGGGGATTAAATAATTCAGACAGTGGGTGATTCAATGTTTTGTTATGTATAAAATTGCATTGACCCAATGAGTGTTGTTTACAGTTTAATCTGCCCCCCCAATCAATTATTTTTATAGAAGCAGGAGAAATAAGAATTAGATAATGCAGAGCTTTAGGAGGGCTCCAAGTGAGACAATGCTGGCTAGCCACAAGTAGACAAGAGTCTCATACAAGTTTGCCAGGTTTCTGGTAGAGGCCAGTTAAGGGGATGAAATTTTAAATTTTTCTCCTTCCCATAAAAACATCTTGCTAAAGAAATCTTCAGTATTCTGAGTTGTTTCAGAATAAGTGTCCTAAGATGGGATTTGGGAAAGTGGTCAATGCTGGCTTCCAGCACTCTTGACAGCTATTAGTGTTATGGTGGTGGAGCCACAGGGCCACAGTCTTCAACCAGACCCACTGCTGTAGGAGTCCTCAGAGCAGCGTGGGAGGAAAAGTGTTTCCTGTGCTCTCATGGGCACATTGGCCCTCAGGAACTTTTTTCTTGCCTTACTCTAGGATAGATACAGACATAATCAAAAATCTCATCTCCTGAGGTCAGTGGTAAAACTGTGACATAAAACCACATGGGGCTAGGGTAGTGGCAAGGAGTGTTACACCAGATGAGATGAGATGAGCCAGTGTGACTTCTGTCAAAAAAAGGAGGGCTCATTTCCCTTCCTGTTCCCAGATCTGCAGCCCCGCTGTGTGCCCATACCAGCTCTCTTGCAAGTCACACCCTCCCATGAACCACATCTACTCGATGACCGTCCCATCCCCAAGTCCAGAGAAGGAAGGGGCTCATTCCCTGCTTTGCCTGTGGACTGAATGAGCTGACAGAAGGATTCCACAGATGCCAAAACTGGCTCTGAGGGGAATGGGAGTGTGTGGCAGGAGACTTTCTGATTAAAGATGATGGTCCATGGGAGTTTAAAACTCCCTAAAGCAGCTGTAGTCCTGCCCCTCCCTAACCCCAGCGCTGTGCCTGCCTGACCCTGCAGTGTCACGGCTCAGGAAGCCAAACTAGGAGAAAATGATCCTTATTTTATTTTATTTTATTTTACTGGTTTTCTGATGGCTTCCCTCTCAGTTCACAGCAGGATCAGATGAACCCTGGGGAGGGATAGGAATGCGTGGACAAAAGCACAAGAGACGGTGGGGTCATGGCAGCACCAACTTGGGCTCTTTCAAGCTGTCATGAAACTGAAAAGTGCCTTACCTTACTTAAGTTGTGGTTTCTCTCACTTGGTTTAGAGAAAGATAACATAGGTATAGAGTATATATGAGGCAGGAACAAGGCCTACAGTGTGAATAGCCCATGCAGCAATGTGATGAATCATAAAGAAATCATAGTTAAATAGGCAGTTTTCTTCACTTATTTTCAATGTTTGTGTAGTAACTTCGAAACTAAGGCAGAAAACTCTTGCAAAAATACTAAATGGATTTTACAAAACTCTACCTAACAGCAAAAGTATTTCTTCCCTTGGCTTTAGGTTGGCTTTATGAATAACTTCAAACGGTATTTTATTTTACTTGGAGTATAGAAGGGAATGACAAAACATTAAAATAATTTTTGCTTTTGCTTTTAACAGCAGTAATGAACAGGCATACCAATTTCTTGTGGAACTCATTCCTCTTCGGTTTGCTGGAACTTTGTGCACCTATTTCTTTCTGCCATTTGTAACTATTAATACTCTAGGGCTTTAAATCCATTCTTTTGTGAAAATTATACCAGTGCCCATGTTAACTAACAAATTCTATAATTGCCAGAAACTCCTCCCTTCTCTATTCTGTATTTATTTTTTTAGAGGGATTAGAAGCATTTCATTTGAAGATTACCACAGGATATGGTCTAGAATAGCTACATCAAAAGGAAGAGAGCATTTTAAAGATTCATGTAAGACGCCATGCCTGGTTTAGCAAAATTGAATATAATGGACTTGATGCTGTCTTTGTGCCAGATTTATCTTAGTGTAACCAGGATATTGTCTGTGGTCAGGCTGTTTTAGCCAGGTGTCCAAAACTTGCAGTCAAGATGATGTGTTGACGTGAGCTCATGTATCCCGGGACAGCCATGTCAGTTTACACCTCCTGGAGATCCAGCCTTCAGTACCTGATTTGGAGTCAGGCAACATACTGGCATTGTACCCACCCAGCACAAGGGATGATCCTTACCTCAAAGGCCATTCAGTTAGAGAACGACCTTGTTGGCAGTGGACAGTCTTGGAAGTCTGAATTTCAATTGGGCACCATCGTACTGAGGAGGCATTAATTACAAGTATTAAAGCATGTAATTACAAGTATTAAAATGTGTATGTCAGCTATGGCCTTTGTGAATTCCAACACTCTACTGCTGGATTTTGCTGTACCTAAATTACTAATCAAACTGAGTAACTGCTAGTGTCTTACAAGGGTTTTATATAGGGTCATTATTAATCTGGGTTGGTGGCATGAGGGTTTTATTATTATTTGTTATACTGTATGGAACACAAATAGCAGACAGTCCCCATGTTCTGTTTTCCTGCTGCTAAGCAATTCAGTGTTACTTCTGGATTCCACCATGAAGACAAACCTAACCATTTCTCTGTTATTTAGGAGACTAGGGATAATGAAGGGTGAGGAAGCCAAGCAGCACAACTAAAGCAAAAACCATAAGTAGCCCTACTGCTGCTAGACACAGGTAGCTCCTAACAAAGCCGCCTCTGGCACTGAAGTCCCCAGTACGTTTGGTTTCAGGAAAACTTCCTGACAGATCCAACTGGGGTCCAGAAACAGATATCCAAGTGCGATTACAGTGGAGACCTAAGGGACCAGACCATTCATCCCTTTCCTTTCCCTGCACTCACTTGCTCAGTGTCCACACTCTATCTTTGGAGAAGTCTATTTGTATGAGACTGATGGAGAGAGCACAAACTCTGTTGGAACCACAGATACTGCAGAGCTTTCTGAGGGACATAATTTCAGACAAAGGCAGCTGCCCTTCCTCTCATCCTCTGGTGTCTTTAGAAGTAGCAGAGATGCCTTTTCATGGAGCAGTGCCTGAGGTAAGGAGTGTAGACTGTTCTGGCCAACACAGAGCAAGTGCCAATGTCTCTGAACCTGTGGAATAATATTTGCAACACAAATAATCCCTTCACATGCAGACGAGACTCTGCTTCAACTGTATGTGTGCCGTTTTGCCACCCTGTTATGTGTGAGTGGACAAATTCAATCCTAAATTATGCTAGAAAGTGTTAGGGTGATTTCTACAAAGTGACAAGGTGATTTTGATAGAGTTCCTTTGAATTTGCCCGCCATGGATGTGAGATCAGTGGTACGGCATGGGGTCTATATTTAGTAACAGTACTCAGCTGTAAATTGCTTAGGTCCTGAACCAGTCTCATTGAAATACAGAGGAAAATTCATAGTGACTTACAAGAAAATAAAATATGTATAACTAAGTATAATAAAAAAGGGATTTTATTATAAGCACTGCAAATATCAGCAGGACTTATGTAGTCACTAGGTTTTGGGAATTTAATGGTTGGTGTATAATTCTCTCTAAGTGTAATTTTTGATAGTTGTGCCATTTTAGTTTCTGAAGATCCAAAATTCCTGGGGAACTACCATGTCTGGAAGGCAGAACATGTGAAAAGAACAGACATCTGGGGTGAGGATACATAAGTTTAAACTGCTGAACATTTACACCTGGAGGTCTTTATAATTGCAGTGGCAATATTTGGGTATCATGATATTTTCAGATTCTGGATGGTTGTCCCTGTCCTTAAAATATAGCAGTTCTCTCCTTATCTTAAATTTCAACTCATAAGTCAAACAGTCCCTTGTAAGGTGCATCTATGGGGGCAACAAGTTGGGGAGGGAAGGGCACATGGTAGCCAAGAGGGAACCTGCCCAAACCAGCAGCTTCACTCCTCAGAAAGGAGGTGCTCTCTACCAAACACAGCTCTGACTTACTGGAACAAATTCCTTGTTGCAACTGTGAAGTTAAACACACTTAAGGCCGACTGAAGATGTGATCAAGGCTCTTAAATTTTACTCATGAATTCTCCTGTGGCTTAGTTAGCAGAAAAGATTTGAGGAAGTTGCAAAGCCAGGATGCTGCCTTGTGTCTCAGAGGCGACTGGAGTTTTCTTCCTTCTTGTTTCTTATGTGGTAACTCTAATAGTTTAAAAGAACACCCCTTTCCCTTTGAATCCCATTTGTTTTCGACATCAGTTAGAAAGGAAAGGACTGCTTCATTGAATTTGAAGGACAGCAAGTCCTGAATTCAAATTAAGAGTATTTTTCCCTCCACAAGAAGTCCCTAGAATATAGGGTTAATTTTCCTTTGACATGCCTTCCTTGTTTTTATGTCCTTTAACAGAACTCCTTTGTTTTATATGTTTGATAATTGTTTCATTATGCAGTGGCACAACATCCTACCAGACTGTAGAAAATGCTGCAAATGTCCCTTTTTGTGCATACAGCTCAGGCAACCTGGAGTTGTTTTAGGGTGGTGTCTTCATCTCCCATTGTAGTGATTCCCCTCCACCCCCCCGCCCACCATTAAATTCGTAAGAACTAGAGAGGAAATTGCAAAGGTGAACTTTCTGATTTTGTGGGGAAGGGGGGTGAGGGCCAGATGCCTGGTGATGGGGAGTGGGGACATCTCGGTGCCACCTGGTGGCAGCAGAAAATGGGCTTTTAACAGATTTCTTCTTGCCTTTGAACTGCTGGGTCTGATAGATCAAAGACAGGTCCAAGCATTCAGCTGCAGGTTCAAACACAGGGTTGCCTCTCATTTGGTATTTTTTTCCCCTCAATTGCAAACAGCTCACAAAACATGCTTGTTTTTTAAAAGCTTGCAGTCTGTTCTTAACTCCTGGCATGGGATTAGAGAGGAAAGAGGCCAAAAATTTGCTGACATAAGTGCAGCAACAGAAATC